>NC_083457.1:6963326-7563326 GCF_023558535.2 Drosophila nasuta
AGCTCAAACCCAACCGTTCACATAACATACATCTATTTTTTGCCATCATTGTTTTTATTTCATTTGCATTTTAAGAGAAACGCTTCAAGAATATGCATAGGAAAAAACGATTATAATTATTAAAGCATTTTATTGATGATATTTTAATCGCATGTGTGTGTGTTCTCAATTGGCTGGCTGACTTGTTATTATTCAAAATGTTGATTTTAATTATTTTAAATGTATTCAAGAGTATATGGAGTAGAATATGTTGAGCTCAATTGGTTTCTTCTAGCTCTGATTCAATATGGCAAAAATTGCTTTCTTTTCATTAGCTTGCAGAAAACTGTTATTGTTGTAATGAAAATTGTAAAGTGCACACTTTACTCACTTGTTATTATTGTTGTTGGCTGCTATTGTGGAAAACTTGCTCGAGTGGTGGTGCTGCTGCTGGCTAAAGTTTTGCGCTGGCAACGGGGCGTATGATTGACGTGCCGTCATGCCTGGCAAATTTTGTATTTGTATTTGTATTTATGTTATGCTCAAATCAATCGTGTGATTTTTATTGCCGCAAAGTTTATTGCAAATTTTCAGCACGTTGTTATTTTATCTTTCACTCAATTTGCTTTTTTGAATCAACGAGATTGTGAGGACGTTCGTCGTATACGTAATAACGTGCTTCAGTTTGTGTTTTCATTTGCAGAAGTGTGTGATAGATATGAGCTCAAGTAGTTCGCATTGCCTTGTGCAATATCTTGTGGCACAGCTGTCTCGCTGTATCACTCTATTTAGCCGCTGGGCGTGGCATGTGTCAATGCCAAGAGCAGAGACATTTGAGCGCAGAAAGTTGCGCCTAAACCAAAACTGTGCTTGGCATATACAAGCCGCACTTCAAAATGATATATGGACTGACACAACAGCCTAGAAATTGGAACACTAAGTCACTTATGTGTGCTCTATAAATCATATTCAAGTGAGTACGCAACGCGTGCTGCTCATTAGCTTAAAGGAAATACTATTAACATATCTTGTGAAGTTGATAATGCTAAAGCTATCGAAAATATTTGATGATACGTATTTGTTCAATAACTTTTTGCTGTGCTTATAAGTTTTACTTTTTCGTATTTGCCGCAAAGCTAATGAGATTCCTTTTTAACACGGCGTATGCGTAATATTTGTCAGAGGCACGTACCACACAGACACACACATAGATCAACTTGGAAATGCCTTCACACATATTTGCATGCTATAAATGCGACAACACACACACGGAGATAGAGGGAGACAGGGAGACACACACACATACACGGAATACTGCAAGAGAGCCTACACAATACGCAAATTCCATGCTCAATTTCAGATTTGTGCTGCCGGCATACCTGGGCACAGCCACGCCCACATCCTCGCTTCCTCATTCATACTTACCTCCTCCTCACGACGGTTTACGTGCCGCAATGATAACGTGCATTTTGTAGGCATATAAATTGTCTGTCGGGGAGTTGGAGTTTTCCCTCTCGTTGTGGCCATTTCGCTTGACTTTCTCGCATCTTAACGAACACACACTCTCAAATTGGCAGTAGAAATGTTGAAGTGCTCAGTGCGTTAAATGATACGACGTATGGAACAGGGGAACAACTCAAAGGAAGCCACGCTAAATTATGCTGATAACAACAGCAACGTGCAGCTGTTGACAACTTTGCAGCTTATCAAGTGTTTTTGTCAGTAGTCAATAATGAATATTCCGGGCACACGAGTGATTTTTGGGCAACATTTTGTAGCATATTTTCGATGCCGATGAAATGTTGATGTGATGTGATGTGTATTCGTGTAATATGGAAATAGGTAAATGAGTTCATAAAGCAGCTTGGAAATAACTTAACAGTTGTTCTTGTACAGCAGATTAGTTTCGATAAGTGAGCTGAAAACTTGTCGAATCTTTGATAGGAAATTGGGAGACTACTTATAGTAGAAGAGAAGATAAATGTCGTATAAAAATATTTGTGTATAACTTGATTTTGCATTTTTAAATATGCTTTAATTTATGAAGATAAATTGGGAGATTATTTGGGGTGAAATATATATGCAAATATATGCGATATGAAAGAAGCGATTTTTTAAATATATTCAACAAAAACTATTGTTTGACTAATCTTGATTTTATCATGGTGATTTTAAGTTTTTTTTTCGTATAGATTTCGATGTATTAAATAATTTAACTAGTACAGCAATAAAGTATTATCATAACCCATATAAAAAGTTTAAAGATATATACCGCAATTCAAAAATGATTATTAATAATTTCTTTAACTATTTCCTTTACTACAAATTGTCGAAATAAAAATATTGATTTGAAATATTGAATAGCATAAGTTTTTTACTCACTTTTTTTTCTGTCTCCTCTTACGATTATTTTTCATTCTTTCCCTCTTTGTTTTTTCTGCCATTCTAACCATTTGTGTAGCTTCACGTTTGCTTCACGCCTATAAAAACCGCATACGTTTGCTGCCCTGTCGTGTTGCGTCTGGCACGGAAATGAACTTAATTTATGGCGCTAAAAAGGATTTGACTTTGTAGCCTCTGCCCTGCCCCTCCGTCCTCACTCACACACACTCACACAGACACTCAAATGTTTCGCATCGTTTGTTTTGTTTGGTTTCGAGGGTTTCGTTTTGTTGTGTTCGGTTTTGGCTTTGGGGTGTACCCCGTTTTAAAAAGCTAAGCGCGAGTAGCGATTCTCTGGCAATCATGGCTATAATGATTTGTGTGCTTAACGCGGCGCCGGCGTCGCCGCCACTGTCACTGTTGTTGTTGTAAGCTCTAAATTATAAACTATCTGCCGAGCACAAAACTTTGCTGCAAACATTCCACGGCATCTCACACATACGTTTACATGTGATCCAGCAGTAGACACCCTTCTGTACGTGTGTGTGCGACTTAGTCTGCAACTTTTGCTGAATTTGTGGCTAAAAAGTTATAATCATATCCAGTAGCAAGTTGCCGCTGCGTGTGGCGCAGGACTCGCATTTGAGCTCTGCTTACCACCAAAGCATTTCTAATTACAATTTCCTTCAACATTAATTAGCATGTCAGTTTTATGGCAAATGGCTTTTAATTACGCCTCCAGCTATTTGTGTTTTCGCATTGCGTTTTGGCATTCACGAAGCGCAGAAAAATTATGCAAAGCAGCTCACATTGAATGCCACTTAAACCGCTGTCAAAGGTCAACTAAGGAAATTGATAACGTGTCAACGAGAAGGTGGAGAACATTTGGAAATGGAGTGGATAATAAGGCGTAACGCATAATTAATTATGAATTAAATTGATAGAGAGTTTTTAGTTTTATAGTTGCCTTGGGAATACCTTATTTATTTGTTGTAAAGTAAATATATTAAATTTTGTTTTATTTGCTCATAAATTGTGCATCTATTTATATTATTAATTGTATGATATTTAAATTTTACATATACCCTTGTAGTCGACAATTTCGTTCTGTTCAAGAATCTTTTTCGACATTGCATCTTGTTTTTCCTGTTGTTCTAAGTGTAGTTGTTAATTAGTCAACTATATTACAATACAATGTCATTTAAAAGTTTTCCTTATCTTTATATAGCATTAATTAAAGAGGTTTTAGTACCTTATAATCTTATTTACTTGAAGCATAACTCAATTATGCATATGCACTGGCGGTCAACAACTTTTTTGTGTTTTTCTTATTCATTATTTTAAGTTTATACCACAGCAATTTCAACAATCAATTTGATCACTGTGAATCGTTCTTCCTGCCAATTTTTTGTTTCAAATTTTAAGCATAAATTTTAGGCATAAATCTTTATGGTGAACAATTTCCATCCATTATTTAAAGTTCATTCTACGGCAATTTCAAGACATTGAAATCTTTTTGGACATTGCCAGTCGTTCTTCCTGTCATTCTTTTGCTTTGTTATCCACTTTCTGAGCTCTGAAATCAATGGGTTAGGATTATATGTTGGCAGGTTGCTCGAATCTTCGCGACATTCCTCTCAAATCTTGCCATTGCTTTTCTTTTTTGCTGTTGCCGGCTATCAACGCGCACAGGCAGACTTTCATTAACTTGTCAGAGGGGTTTTTCGAAAAATGTCAAGCGGCGACGACAAGGACAACGACAACGATGGCCACGAAATCGTAGATATTTCGATGGCAGGAGGCACAAAACAAAAGGTGAATTTCCCAAAAAATTTGTTATTTTTCCTGCGTTTGTTTTTTTATTGTTGTTGTCCATATTGGTGGTGGCGCTGTCTGCATCTGATAAATGCGGCAGGTAGACAGGCATTCTGAATGGGGAATGTTATACGACGTTAGACATGGGTTCAATTTACGGTCTTTGAGATGTCTCGTGAGTCGCCGAACCGCAAACTGGAAATTGCATATGGCTGACATTTACTTAAGTGACTCCCTCGAATGGGGGCCTGGAAATGCTGCAGTTATCATAACAATTATGCTGCAGAGACAAAGACAATGGCACCAAATGCGCCGGAGGAACCACTTCAAACAATGACATAAAACAATGCTGCAGCAATGGTTGTAATGACTTCTCCTTCTTCTCTTGCACCAAGCATTGTAGTTTGCAAATTAAATAATTCCCAGTTACATTTCCGTTTCGCCAGTGCGTCGACAATATTATTTCGCATTTGTTGGCTGCTGTTGGCTCCTTCGGCGACGTAACTAGTTACTACATTTACCATCAACCATCTAGCAGCTCCCCAGTTACCAACTTGCTCAGCTGCCGAGCTGCTTCCGAGTGCTAATTGTGCGGCCGTTGTCGTTGTCGTTGACGTTAGCGATGGCAACTGCGATGGCGATGCCGGCTGCGATGGCGAGGGCGATGGCAAATGGCGTTGGCATTGCGCCTTTGTTTAAGCGCGACAGCGTCCAGGACAATCTCTGGAGTTATGTGACTGCAATAACACTAAATTGGCTTGATATCTCGCGGTTTCACCACTGTTCTGCTTCGTAGTGTTTCTTTAATTAACCCATTACGAGCAGTTTATTCATTAAAAAGAGTTCTTGACTTTGCAAGTTTCATGGATTTCATAATTTATATTCATTCATTTTTGTGCAAGCATTTTTCCCAATTTATGTTTAGCATTTTTCTTGAATAGTATATAAATATTTATACAAATTTGCGTATTTTTTTATTTAGATATTAATTAACAGTTTGTAAATTTCTAACAAGTAACTGAGCTTTTAAAACTAAATCGTCTAATAATATGGATTATTAAACACCTCAAATGATTATTAGAGGATGCTTTTTCTACTCTGCATACTATAACGTATATAGTATCTCAAAAATACTTTATGTTATATATTTTTCTCAGGACATATATTGTACATTTCGGAACCCGCTTGCCTTTAGTGGGTTAATTGACAAATGCAACTTGACGCTATCGTCCAGTGCGTTTAGCTTTTAATTGCAGCAAAGTTTTGGGGCGCTGCATTTGCATATAATTATGTAGCGAGTTTTATGCGCATTTGCGCTATCTGCCACGGCTCATTCCCGCATCTCTGCAGCGTCGCTGTCCCCTTTGCTTATCTCCTTCTCCCGCACTATTTAGTACGCAGTTGGATGTGAGTATTTGTGTGTGTGTATCTGTCACTAGCACATCGCCTAACCATATGCAATGCAATTGCACAAAACTGTCCATCAACGCTGTCATTTACTGGCCTGCACAGGCCCCAAAACTGTCCTGACGTCCTGCGACTGACGGATGGTGGCTGCTGATGCATTTCTTAAATGTTTGCAGGCTGTAAAATTTATTTAAACGCGCTGCTGTCATACACATAACAGAGAGACAGACCGAGAGAGAGAGAGTTTCAGCCATATGCAATGCGTCATCGTCATCGTCATCGTCATGATGCGAATTCTGAATCTAGGCTTCACTTCTGGGTGCCTAGTCCAGTGGGAATGCAATTTGCATTTGGCAAGAGCGAGAGAGGAAGGAAAGGCATATGTAGACTTTAGTTTTGCAGCCATGTTGCAAATTAATGCAATTTGTGTGCTGCCATTGACAGGTTGCTCAGCGGTTGTTGCACTAAACACTCAAAACTTGCCAGAGGCAAATCTATTTTCGAGCTAATGATATTGTTCAAATATATGTGACAAATTGAAAGATGGATTATGTAAGGAATGACATCTCAGTAGTTTTATTATTAGTTTTGATTGACTCTTCAAATTGAAGTTGTATAATTTATGATTAATTAGCTTTCAATTCGATGCCAGACAATTCTTCATTTTCGTTTACAAATTGTACTTTCAATTAGTAGAATACATGTACAAAAATGCTATTTCATTTGCTATTTGTAATAGTTGTGTATCACATATAGTATATTAACTACGCTGTCTTTGCCTTAACCTCATTTCCCTCTTTGAGTTTGCACATTACACATACGACAGGTGGTCTCAGCCCAGCCCATCTCAGTTCTGTTCTTCTCTGTTGTTGCCTTAAGTATTTATTTAGGGCGTGGAATGATGGAAACTGGTATGACAAATAGCCTGTGGCTTAAACACAATGCTGAGGAAATGTCATTGTCTAGATTGCTGTTGCAAGTTTCTTTTTCCACATCTCGCTCACTCTTTGTATCTCTGTTTGTTTGTTGTTGTTTTGTCATGTTGCATGCAGTTTTTACAGTTGTTGTTGTTATGTAGTGTTGTGCCTGGTTTCTGTTTTTGTTTTTCTTAACAACTTGCTGATGTTGTGGTTGGGTTTGGGGCTTGGGGTTTGGTTGCTTTCTACTTCTTCTTTCGCCTTTTTACGTACATTTGCGGCTTGGAGCGCAGCATGTGTGCACTGTGTGTTAGTTGCAAGGACAAGAGCTGCAGCACATTCGCTTGAGTGCCATTAAAATGCGCCCAAGGCTGTTGATTGGTAAAGAAAAATGTAACATGTGGTTTACCTAAACTTTTACAGTGCCAAAATGGCTGAGAGAGAGAGAGAGAGGACTGCAGAGGCAGCTGTCCCAATGGATGGCTTGGTTAAAAGCCTGACACCTTCATATCAACTTGAAGACAAATGGCTTTAAAATGGCACTAACTACGACTCAAGCTGGAGTCGGGGGTCATACTTAGCTGGGATAGCTGCGGTTGTGGCTGCGGTGTGATGTGGTGTGGTTAAGTGGTTCGCATTGGTCTACTGATGGTTTGCAGCTGTGCTAAGTGCTGATAATTTGTTGCCCAGCATCTGAGTTTGTGGGGGAATGAATTAAGAGCATCATTCCTCAATCGAACTACGATTGGGATAGTTGTAAAGTTAAAGGTTGTTTCTCATTATGAAGTATGCTTGTTATACTATTGTTAGTCAAATTCCGATAAGTTTTATTTGAAATCGAGAAAATATTGTTAAAATAAAGCGCATTAATTATATATTTGTAATTAAGTTTGTTGCGCAAATATTGTTTGAATCAATTGTTTTTGAGGGGATTATACAATGTATTTTTTCGTGCACTCAATTTATTTGTATTGCAAATTTGCTTGCTTCAATACACCGCTAATACTGAATACTCACTCATGGGTATTTGCTTTTGGTTAGTTTGTTCGCTTAAATACGCATAATGAATTCATTTTCATTTTTGGTTAAATTATTAAATATTTAACCAGCACTTAACCTTCTGCTAATATAAATTATACTTCTCTCTGTGTGTTTTTGTGTGTGTGTGTACAGCAAATATTTATGTGCTCCACATACACACACAACTAACTATATACATTTTCATGAGTGTGTGTGTAGGTAGATTTTGCGCATAATTATGCAGAGTTCACTTGCGTTTTGTTTGGTTAACGCAACACTTTGAATTCGTGCAAATGCTTTCAAATTGTTATCCATGGGCGTTGAATATTTGCAGATATGCCATGAGGAAATTCTTAAAATAATATGCAGACCAAATTATAATTGTTTACATTTGGTATATGGCGATTATTTTGGAATAATTGTTGTATACCGTAAAGCCTTAATGCCAAGTCTTGCGAAAGTGTAGCTTAAAGATTTAAAGAATCTATTTTGCTGGTCATCAAGTAACATTTTAGAATACAAATAAATTAGGTATATTTTTAATGAAATAGAATATTGATCTACTAAATATAACCAACGGTATCTTTTAGAAATTTTTAGTTTCATATATTTTAAAAAATTTACCGCATAAAATTTGTAAATAAATAGTTTTTGATGGTGTACAGTGAATTTGATTAGATTAATTTTGCTATTTGTTCAATTCAAGAAATAATATTCAAAATAATTTTAAAATGTTGTCTTATTTTGAGTAAAACTAATTGTATAACTAAATTTAATCCGAGGCAAATTTCGAGTGAAACTAATTTAATTTATTTTCAAGTTATTATATGAATTATTATATTATTTTAATTTAGATGTAATTCTTTGCCGAATTATGTCAGTCTACGCCTCTGGTTTTTCAGCTCCCCCTGTCGCACACTTTATGAACGAACGTGGAAATAGTTGCCAAAGCGACCGCATGAGTTTTCTTAATGAGCTCAAACGTCACTCATTTGCACAAACACACATACACGTATACACACACATATGCATGCAATAGCACCCGCACAAAAAAGACACCCACATCCTTGCATACACATGTGCTACTGTGAACTTTGGCCTTTATTTGCTGAACGTTATGTGCAGCCACACATTTTATTATTTCTTGTTTAAAATGTGTAAAAAATTTGCTTAGTTTAGCGTGTTGAAATTTCATTTCAGCCAGCCAAATGCAAATGAAGTTATGCCAAGCATGCAAAACAGGGACCAAAAAAGGTAACTCGAAGGCGTCTTAAAGTTCCTGGCCACGCCCCCTTCGCCCCCACAGTGGGTTGGAAACATAACAATTAAACTTCGTAAGCCGTCTCGCAATTTAAGCATAATTATTTTTTACGGCAAGCGCAACAAAAAAAGTGAGAAAACTGAACGAAATGATGCGCTGAAGAAAACGGTGGAAAAGTGTGAAAATAGCGGTAGCCAAATTATGAAAAGCGTGCGAGGCGATAGAGCAGCCGCAGCGGAAGTCAATCGCGCGCTCTCTCTTTCTACATGTATCTCGCTCTTTCTGGCTTCTTTTGTTGCTGTATTTTGGCAGCTGGGCGTTGGCAGCTGCTTCCACTCATTAGGCGCTTTATTAAGCGAGATAATTAGCCGAAGCACGTAACTTGCAGTTAATTGATATTATTTGAACTCTACGCTCATTATGTTAAGTCTTTCATTCTCTCTCTCTCTCTCTCTCTCTGTTCGTTGGTGTTGCGCTGAGTGTTGCAGTCACTTAACCTTTGAACTTTTTGCAATTGTGCACAATTAAGTTGAAAATTGTGTTATAATGTTAAGTAATTGTTTATGGCCCGATTAAGCTGGCCAACATTTTTGGCTGCCGAAGCACTTGAAAGCCATTAAAAGCATTCGCCAAGTTTAAAGCGCTGTTAAAGATGCCTGCACTCAAGTTTGTTTCTCCTTTAAATTTTCACTTTGTCTCGTCCTTTTTGTTTGATGGATCAACTCTCTGTTCGGTCGAGCAGCTCATTTAAATCTATGAGCTGCTCATTAGTCGCCTTGCAGCTCATTAATTTGATTTGAAGTCAGCCGAACACACACACACGCAGACATAAACAAAAGGAAATAAAGTGAAAACTCTCAACTCTCACCTCTGCGATTTAACGACTTTAATTAAGGCAAAAGTCCTTGCCAGACATTGACGCTGACGTCGACTGCGACTGCTACGCACTGACCTCATTTTTTATAGTCAACTATAAATAACAGAAATTATGTGCACGCCAAACTGGACGGCACTGTAAATGGCGGGTGGGCAGTCCGGCATCCACGGACTCGAATTGTGACAGTCAAATGCGCCTGGGACATGGACACGGACCGGGGTTGCAAATGGGGAAAGGAACTGGGTACGGCGATGTCCTGTCGCTGTTTTGGGCGCGTTTTTCAGCACCAGTTAAATACGCTGCCATGAATTTTAATTCGACGACACTTGGCCAAAGGACACGCAACACGACAGTCGCCATCGCAATCGAAATATACCAAAAAAGTAGCGAGGAAGAAAAAAAATGTTAAAGAAAATACATAATGGTCGCAACAGAAACAGAAACTGAAAATATAAGCAGACTGCTAGGAGAGTTCAGACCGAATCTACATTTGCACAGCGGGAATCTGTTTAACCATGGCATCAATTGAAAACTTAAGTAGCCAAAAAATATAAATTAAAATAAAATTTAAGGAGCAGCAAATTTTAAAAAAAGTGTAGTTCAACGTTTTAATTTTTGTTATTTAATATGGGATTTCGTTTTTCATTAATCCATGTACTATTCAAAATCCTATTAGATATTTCAAGATATTTGGGAATACAAATTATGAAGTGTTTTGAATTTTTATACTCATATGGTTTAATTTAATTATGCACTACAATTTTATGTAGGTCTTGTACTCGTATTAAAATTTATTACGTAAATACAAAAAAATGGAATTGATTGAATTTAGTATTTAGTATTAATATAAACACTTTATTTCAATTCACTTAATTTTTTTATTTTATTTTTTAAGAAGGGCTTTAGCAAGCTATTCAATTTATTTTATTTTTATTGCCACATATTTGTTTGCGTTAAAATTTCTATGGATACATATCGAAAAACATTCCATTGTTGGTTGCCAGGCAAATATGATTTCGCGTGAGAGGTCTGGTCAAGTTGGCGACGCTTTGTCGCCGACCGTCAACCGTCCACCACAATCGGCATTAATTTAGCGGAAGTAATGCGAGAAATTGTTGAAGTCCCCTGTGCTGTAACTCTCGGCTCGGTAATGTTGTTGCTGCTTGTATTGTGTTATACTTTGCACTGAGCCAAGGCTAATTGACAGTTTGCCTATACGCAATTGGCCTTTCTCATATTAGCAGTATCAACGGAGGAAAGCTATCACATATATTGGCCAAAAAGGGTTCTTTTCTTTGACTGTATATTTATTTTTATCTCTTTTCTTGCATGGTTAATTTTAATGTGCAAGGCATTTAGTTTTATATGTGTATTTGTTGGTCGCTTCTTTAATTAAATAAACATGCCCCTTTTGTTGTTTTAATGGCCGCATAAGGTTTTATCGCTCAATGTCCAGTAAGGTCTAATGCAGATGCAGGTGGGCGGAGCTAGGCGTGGCAGTATTTGCTAATTGCCTTTTTGGGGCCCATTGAATTCAGTATCTTGTACCGTTTATCAAAAAGTGCCACATGGCGAGCTCAATTCAGTGTATTATGTTAATGTCATTATAACGTGAGCCACACAAATATGTATGCGGCATATTATTTATAGCTCACATATACACAATATTTTATTGCTAATGGCCATTTTATGCATTTCGGCCATTATTACAGATATTCAAATATAAAACAAATATGAAAAAATGGGATCAACACTTGCCAGAAAATTTCTTATAGTTTTCTATAGATGAAATTTCCTTTTTTGTTTTAATTAAATTGTACTAAGCATTTGCTAGAAAATTATATGAAAAATTGCAGACGGAATTGGTTTATTTATTGCAATTAATTCAAATTTAGATTCAGAACCCTAAAATGCGTTAAAATAGACTTCACGCATGCACAATTTACTTGCACAATTTATTTATTTATTATTAGAAATGAGAAAGTCTCACCAGCAAATTTAAGTAAAAATGTCAGATGAAATATCTCTTTTTATTTTAATTAAATTTTGCCGAATGTGCACTTAAAAAAGGCAATAAAATAAATTTGTAAAGAGAGTCAAATATTTGTTAATAAATTAATTTAGTTATTTGGCATTTTACAATTTTATTAAGAACCACCAAATGACTTTGTGGTTTGCAAGAATTCTTAGTAAATTCAAAGATTTTTTGCCACCTGCTGAATGAATTGAATTTCCTCTCTGCATTCGTCTCGGCTCATATAAACAGAAGCCTCCACGGCTCCACACCACTCAAGGCTTTCAACATGAATTCGACACATATTTAAACACTCATTCACACGTCCTGCCAACTTATTTAACAACTCAACTCACATCTTCCCAAAAGGCAGTTCTGTGTGTTGGAACAGTTGTATAGATCTAGTACATTACTCGACGACAACAACGACGACGACGACGTCAACGATGACTGCTGCTCAGCTTGAATGCAATTTAAGTACGTACTTCAAAAGCAAATGTTTTATAGAGCACCCAACACACTACCACAAATACACTACACACATATACACAATATATAACTGAAGAGCACTTTCCGCCCAAAAAGACACTTTGTACGGGGGGCTGTCGAAATAGGAGCCGACTTCCTCGTTCTTGTCCTCGTCCTCTTCCTGGCAGCAACAGTAGCACTCAGCGTTTGCCACAGTTTAGTATTCCTCTTTTAGTTTTTGGGTTTTCGTCGTTGTTGTTCTTGTCGCTGCTGCTGCTTTTGCTGCTGCGGCTGCTGTTTGTTGTAGTGGTATTGTATTTTATTATTTAAAAGCCTAAAATCTATGAAGTGCGGTGCAAATATTTGAAATTGTTAAGACAACATTTGCAACTGACTCACTGACTACTGCATTTGACAAGAATATTTAATTTAACTGCAACTCGAGCAACAAGACCAACTGTAGCCACACACACACACACACAACTCGGATTCAAGCTTCGTAGGGTATTCGATAAGTACTTTTTGCTAAAACTCAAGTTTGTTTCAAGTTGGCAAGCAGCACTGCAAAATTATTTATAATTGCCATTTGCATTTTAATAGCTGAAAGCTGCTATTAACCTCAGCTTAAATGTGGAAAATCGCAAAATAAATTATAAGCAAATTTGTGGTATTAAATATGCATCAATTATTGAACACTTACTTAAGAAACGAATTTAATGTGGCAATAAATATTATTTTTATTATTGTTTACACTTCAAAATATTGAGATGAAGAAAAAAAATCATATTCTTTTAAATGTATTTCAAGTGTGGACCAAATATTAAAAAAAAAAACTTAGCAAATTCAATCTTGTGAATGATATTATTTTAAAATTAAACGATATTTATGAAATTATTAAAAAAAAATTTAAAGAAAATGCAAAACTCGATAAGACAAATAATATTATTTTAATTATTGTTTACATAAATATTGTATTAATATACATATAATATAATATACTAATATAAAAGTGAATTTTTGTAGAAAAATAATACAATATCTATTGTAGCTTACACTATTTCAATTATTGAGTTAATACATAAGAAAATCTGCCTAAATATTATATGGAAAATAATATTCTATTATATTTATTGTTTATAATCTAAAAAATTAATATATGTGTTAGAAGCCGAAGCACTTTGCAACCAGTACAAGTTAATTCATTTTAAAAAAATAAATAATAAAATTCAAAAAGTAGAATCTGTATTCTCTTTTAGGTTTTAAAGTAGTTCTAAGAAATGAGTATTAAAATTAAATCTTTGAAATTTAAATTTATATAGAAAAGCAGAACCTCGTATTTCTACAAGTGAATGATCAACCATTGTGTTCCTTTTTTTTATTTCCCTGACAACTTTTCCATTTGTAAGAGCAATAAATTGTCGTTGTCATTCAAGTTGCAGCACTTCTTGCATCTTGCTTACCATTCAGCATATCGTCAATGGCATTTAGTGTGTACCGATGCTTCCGTTTCCGGTTTCAAGTTTACTTTTTTTGTTGTGTTGTGCTGTGCTGTGTGTGTTAAATGCAAAGTTGAAACTTGTTCTATGCAGTTCTTTTCGGAAACTACTTGCACGTACACAGT
This sequence comes from Drosophila nasuta, assembly GCF_023558535.2. Lineage (NCBI taxonomy): Eukaryota > Metazoa > Arthropoda > Insecta > Diptera > Drosophilidae > Drosophila > Drosophila nasuta. The sequence continues at coordinate 6,977,088 of NC_083457.1, forward strand.
TTGTGGCAAATGTGATGTGACGTCAGTGACGAGGAGAGTGATAAAGAGAAGGAGGGAGGAGGAGAATGTGAGTCAATTGCAGGAGCCCACGCAAAGCTTGCCCAAGCTCAATTTATGTTTAATATTTAAAATGCTCTATTTACCGTAAATATTTTCATAGTAATTTACGCAAATTTACATAAATAAACGCACAGAGAAATGCCTCCTTTGCACACACTAAAATACACACACAAACGCACACCTCACTGTTTTGGTTCGACGTAACCTCATTTGAAAAATGTCAAACGCAGTCCGGCCATTAAATTCTAAACGAGAGAGGAACGTTCAACAAAGCAGAGGACACAGCACAGAGGACACAGGACACGGGACACTCACGCGCTCCATCGTTTGTTTGGCCTAATAGCTTTTCTATAATTTATCATGGAATATTTATGGCACGCGCTTTTGTATCTAGGAATTATGCATTTATTATTCAAAATGCTTTTTATGCCACCAAAACAAACGGTCTCCAATCAGACACATGATCATAGGGTACAGGGGGTCCGGAGTGTTGCCTATAAACGTTGTCAGCGTTTAGTTTAGTTTTTGAAAAATTGTCATATTTACAATGTGGGAACAGGACTCTCGGTTGCTCTGCTGCCATAACTCCTGCTATACCTTGTGTGTGTCGCCTGTCTCGACCAAGTTAATTGGCAAATTTAAATTGAATAAATATTTAATGATAGTGCAATGGACTTTGCCCAACGAATTTAGTTAGCAGCTGCAGTTGTCCATGTTTATTCATTCCTCTCTCTCTTTCTTTCACCTCCTCCATATGTCATCATTACGACCAAATTGTAGTTGTTGTTATAGCCTCTATTGTTTATACTGTTATTTTGTTTTTCGTTGTGTGTGTGGCGGCGTATTAAGCCGTTAAATGTTATGTCCACGATTTACTCGTCTATGGCTAACGCGTAATTGGCAACTACGCGACTAAAATGGCTAAAACTAAAACTAAAACTGCATGCATGATTGCTCGCCTGTCCATCAGATATGTGGGTTAACAACATTAGATTGATTATGTCGAGTTAGAGCGCTATAAAGCAAGCTACGCCATTATCCTTTAACAAGTGCAAAGCGTGACTCGAGAATAAAAAATAATGTTCACAGTGATAGAAGTTTGATGAGGGTAAAGATAAATATCATACACAATTTCTGCGTTTCCTATTGTAAAGTTTGAATAAAATAAGTCTTATTTTATGAGGTTGAAATGAATATTGTTTTAATCTGCATTCTTGGATTGGAGAATAAATAAAAATCAATGTTGTTATAACAATTTGTTTGTGTTGATGGTAATAATAAAGAACATATTTAATTCTTTGTATTATTACTTTTGAGATGGTAAAGCATAAATATATCAAAGTCCTTATTGATGAGGGAAATATAAATGATGATGAGGGATATATAAAATTAAGTATTATTCTGATCTGAATTCTGACTGACAATGCGGATTTTTTTTTTAAGTATACCAATTTAATATTCTGAAGGAATATTTATTATTCAAAATATTTATTATACAAAATACTGAATTTTATAACATATTTGGTATATTGATATACTATTGCATTCGAAATATACCTTAGAGAAATAATATTCTAACCAAAGCAGTTAAGACTCGAATGGAGCAGGTGTTTTTTTTTTGCCTTATGAATTTATCAGTTAAACTCAGATGGAAATATTATGTGAATTAAAAGTTGCTCTTTCTTATTTCCATAGTTTTTTCTTGTGTTCACCATGTATCTATTAGGTCGCATCTACAATTTGTGTGCCATTGCTCGATTTCCTGTATCCATTTCAATTGCATGGCTTTTAACTTTCGCTGGCACACTAAACATTGCTCACCTAAGTAACCTCAACAAGCAACTCTACTTTAACTTTCCCCACGACAAACTTTGCCCATTCTGATTCTCGCTATCCGTATTGCTGTTCTTATGCCAAACTCATCGCTAGTAGCTCGCCTGGTAGTCCAATGCCATAAATGTCAATAGACCAAAAAACCATTATGCATAATATCCCAAGCAGCAGCGCCACATGCAACTTCCTCGAGCCTGGCAAGCTGCTTGGTCTCCCAGCTCCATCTGGAGAGCTAGAGAGCGTTGTTATCCTCTTGCTACTGCGACTCCTTTGTCATCTGCATCTTTGGTTGTGCCGCATGCTAAACAATATTTCTCCATTACGAAACAATGGACCGGGTGCATAACCTGACTCCTTTATCCCGCCACCGGATATTCTATTCCTTTTCCTCTTCCTGCTGCTGCTCCTCTGGCTTTTTCTACGAGGACAAGTAGCACCTTTTACTTGTGGCGTTTCGTTGTCAGTGAAAACTTTTGCTTTTTCTACTTGGCTTTTTATGTTTGCGCGTTGCAGTGTTGCATCCCGGTGCCACGCCCACCTCTCACCACACACCACTGCCGCCCAAATGTATCTGCAGTTGTCGCCGCAACTTTTCGTTGCCTACTTTCTGTGTAGCTGTGGCAAGTTTTGCGCTCGCTTATTGTCCAGCGCAGAAAACTTTTGCCTGTTTGTTGCTAAATTGAATGCGACTTGCTGCGCAGTGTCCTTGTCATCGCTGTCTCTCTTTGTGAACGCTGCTGTAGTAGTCCTTGGAGGTGTAAATTGTAAAACAAATAAACGGATGCGATCGTCCTCTGTTTACAGAGCTCTGCGTTCACCAATAGAAAGTCCGTTGCATAGAAATGACTTTTGAGGTCATGTTACAAACGGCAATTGAAACAGTTTAAATGCAATTCCATTCAGTGAAGAAAAAATGTCTGTTTTGGGTGTAAATTAGTCTTTCAAAAATGCTAATTGATTTACTGTTAAAACTTTGCATACGTTACTTGAGAGATACAATTTGATTTACTCATTGATTTATTGTCGTTCCTAAAATTTAAAAATTACAATAATATGTATTACGTCACACACATACCAAACTCCCGCTAACTGAGGGCAATCGTTTTAAGTATCCAATAAAGGCTTTTCTTTTATTATTTTATTCCCAACTTATATAATAAGATTTTTATATACCAAACGACCTCAATAAAATCGCTTTAAATATCCACAAAATGGCATCCATGATAAATGATTTTCATCGCTTTTTTCGTTTAACTCAAACTATGCCAAATATTTATAATATATGAATGTATAATTAATATTACCTCTTTTAGCAATAATTGCATTAAATTCAAAGAATTCAGTTTGCAATGCTTTTTATTTATTCCTAAAATCCACATAAAATTTCAATTACGTTACTCACATATCTAACTAACGCTATCTAGCAGCAATTGTTTAAAAGATTCACAAAACTAAATAAATTGACTTTTCTCTCTTCCCCCTCGCCAGTTTAGTGAAAATGTTCTTCAATCGCAGCCCGTGATAATTCTATAATTTCCCGAACCGTCTTGTAATAGTGTATGCCCTTCAGCTGATCCATAAATGGATGCAAGTAGCTCAGATAGAGTATCGTTCCTTTAGGCTTAGCACTGTTAGGACACCAGGAAAGCAGCACCAGCTTCTCTCTCTTCAATTCCTGCTGCGTGACGTCACAGACTCGCGTATATTCCAGATCGAAGAGACCGTAACGACACTCCGTGGGCCCATTTCGCATTAGATCTTCCAGAAATTGTTTAAAGTCACTTTCTCTGGGTCCGATAGTTTCTACCTCAATCAAAGCATCAGAAGCAATGCGAAAGATAATGTAGCGATACTTTTTGCTCTTTCGTATCGCCTCATAGATCTCTAAGCCTTCATTGCTGCACTTGATGCTCATTGTTTAATTCAAATATATGAAAGAGGAAACTACAAACTAAATTAACGGTAAAAATTTTGACTTCTGTGTGGAAAAATGAATGATATTTCTGAAAATGACTATCACAAAAATAAAACAAACTATTCACCCCAAAGCTCACTCAGTTGTGTGTGTGCTGGCAAAACAAACCTCATTCGAAAGCAAAGCTAACCGAAAAAAACTGCCAACAACTTGAAAAGTTTCAGTCTACTTCCCTCGTTCCTCCCCCAAAATGCTTTCTTTCAATATAGTTGGTTTACATAGTTTTCGTAACAGTTTTCCTTGCTCGATTCCATTCACTTTTTCAAGTGTTAACTAACGCTCAAGGAGGCTGTTCAACCTTTTTTTTTGGAGTGCACAAAAGTTCATTTGATTTGCAAAGTTTGTTAGTCCAAAAACGCAATGAAAAAAAAAAAATTGAATGATATAATTGAACCTTGCAGTGTGCATAGCAAAGAAAAATGCGAAAAACTGTTGATGCTTGAAACTTAAACCATGTTAAATGTTCCATAACTATTTTAATTACTTTGAGCTGCAAAAAATGTGTCATGCTGTAGGAGAAAGCAATTCGACAGTTGTCTAGGAATGTCATAGAATCATCGAAAAACATTTGCAGTAAAGTTAATTGAGCTTATTGGTTAAGGGAACATAATTAATCTTTTGTTTTTAAATCGTTTTTCGTTTTTGCGTATTCTACAGTTACAAATGGTTATTGATACATTTTATTTATGTTATATTTGTGAGGAAAGATAATTAGGTAGATTAAACAAAGAAATACAAAGTAAATTGAATGCACTGAAAAGTATGCTATGCTTTTGAAATTGAAGTAAATAATGCTAATACATATGCCGCGCTTAAAGTCTTGTTAGTTTAGCCAAACAAATGTGTAATCTTAAATGTTTTTAAACAACCCTCTTTAGCGTAGCCCGATTAATCACTTTACAGTTTAAAACGTTAATCATTGCACGGAGCGTGGTGCTTTTGAGCTTTGCAACGCTTTTAATTCAATTAAGCTGCGCTTTTGTCTGGCTGCTTTGGCTGCCTGGCTAGTTGGCTCTCTGTCTGACAGTCTGGGCAATAGGCAATTACCAGTAATCGAATTTTGCCACGGCGAATCCGTTTGAAACAATAAATTGTTCTCTTTTGTAGCTTGCGGGGTTGAATGTTGATAAGCAACAGCAGCATAGAAAGTGGGGTTGTGCCATGAGGGAAACCCGCAAAATGTCAGCAGGGTGAAGCCAATTTTCAGCAAGTACCGAAAAATGCAAATGCAAATTGAGCGTGTCGCTTGTGTCTGTCTGTTTGCTCTTGCCTCACACCTCGCATTGTCAGCGTTGGGACATTAAACTTAGCCCCGGCTTAAGCTCTTAAGCTCAACTTTCACTTAACCGCAGCAAAGCGTTAAAAGCATTCCCTATTAATGTCTAATTAAATGCAGCAAATGCCTTTCTTCCTTCCCTCTCTGTCGACCAGACAAACGACGCGTTTTATTTGTTAAATCTCAAAATAAAATTACGAGCCAGCTTCATTTGCATTTTAGAGCTGGTCATCCTGAGCTGTATATCCTCAAATGACAATCGGATGTATTTCACTCAAGTGCTCCTCCGAGTGGGCAACTCTCGTCTCGCTTTCTGCTCTGCACCTGCTCTCCTCGCTTCGCTTGGTCATTTCCAGACAGCATTCTTTCGCTATATTTTTTTTTTTGCATACATTTCTTAACGTTACAGGGAAAAACAATTCGTGAGTCGACAGCTTCATTGCTCAGCTGTTGCATTTGTTAAATAAAATATCAGTTGTCATTAAAGGCGCTCCTTTAACGGAGAACAGTTGGGAAGGAGCTGCCTTAATTTGTCACTCGACTGCATTTGACAATTAAAAATTGCAATCAGCTGAAAACCAGACAGCTGCCAGAAGCCTCAAGTAAAACATCATATTAAGTATCCGTTGATGAAGTTGTCGCTCAAAATACTGTAGAAATTAAATGTAAGTGGGTATAATAATTTGACGTTGATAAATGAAATTTAAAAGTTAATAAAGACAAATAAACAAAATCACAACTATTAACATTATAAAAATGTGTACAAGAATTTAACGAAAATTAATTAGAAATGTTAATAAAGATAAATATATAAATTGACAACTTTTAATATTAAGTAAAATATAATATGTTTGATTTATAATTGAAGTCCAGGGTATATTACAGTTTAGTCAAATTGTTTTTTAAGCGAAGAAGCTTTTATTTTTTGCCCACTGCACTTGATTTCTTAAGCAAATTAATCGTTGCAAAGTTGACAAGCAAAAAGTTTGCTGTTGATATTCATTGCATGTGGAAATCTTTTTCTCTTTCTGTTGTTCAAGCTTACTGAAATCTTTTCATTATTATTTTATTTAGTGAAAACAATTTAAATTGTTCAAAGCAACTTTCCAGACACTTTTCGATTAGTCAAATAGCATTTTCCCAATATTTAACTCTAAGAGCATTGCGCTTTAATTTTCTATCCATTGTCATATTGCACAGTGTGACATATGTATGTATTCGCACACGTAAACATACGCAAGTAAAAATACTATACTTCGATGCTTCCACTTAACCCACAATGAGCTGTTAACGGGGCGTATGCGTGTTAACATATTTGATTTGTATATTTCAATAGGCAAGTTCGCTTTTGCGGCTGCATGTGGCGCCAAAGCCACCTTCGATGCCCTCACCCCATGTTATTTGATGGGTTTATTATTGGGCAAATAAATTAAAATTGTTTACCTTTCAGCGTATATTCGTATTCAAGCGACAGAGATAGCAAGTCCGTCGTTCTTTATGTCTAGCTGTCTCGCTTCGATTGCGGTTTCGTGAGTGCGCGTATGTTGCGGCAACTTTATTTGCGCAAATTAATGGATAAATGTTCGCACACAAACGCAAATGTACTTTTCATGAATACTCCTCGTTGATGGCAAATTGTATATACTATATATATGAAAAAAAAAAGAAAACATACATAACATATAAGTGGCATCTGTAGATATGAGCATGACAACAACGAGATATTCCAGAGAGAAGAGCTTGTTGTGGCAGATGCGAAAATAAACAACAATATGTACTCGTATTATCCAAAATACATACATATTTTGCATATACTTATGCGTACTTATAAGCAAATATATTGCAAATTGTCGGATCAGATTCTTTGCTTGCAAAACAAACATATATGTCAAAAAGATTAAAAGGCTGAGAGGCAAGTAAATGCCAAGAACATATCTGTTCGGCAGCAAGTTATATTTAAACAATAAATGCGTTTCAATAAAACCGTTTATAATTGAACAAACTTTTAATTTAAATTCTGATTTATCTTTATTATGATTATTCGAATTTTGATTTAAATTTGAAATGAAGCTTCATAATTTAGATTAGCTGCACAGCTATTTAAAACATTATCCGAATGAAAATTAACCGAATTTAAATTTGGTCCAACAAATTAGCTCTTTCAACGCATTTAATGTATAATGTATTCACGTTTTTGGGGATTTATTTAATAAAGAATGCAAAATTATTTGGAATCATACATTGAAATAATTTAGCCAACATTTAAGTGCCAAAATTGGTACTTCTCGAATGAAATGACTCGGAGCACAACAAAGCAATATTGAAAGTCCCCGAGAGCAGTCATCACCCGGGGGCTGTAACTTTCACACAATGTCAGACAGTCGGGGCAGTGAAAGAAATAAACCAACGGGAACCGAATGAAATCCATGTACCACACGACATGCGAAAGCAAGTATGGGCGAGCACGCGCCAACCGGGGGGAGGGAAATGGAAAATGCATGCAATGGCACGATGTATGTTCAAGTGCAGTATCATGATAGAGAGAGCCGAGAGGGGAAATGGGAGGATTGGCTACTCGAATGTGCGTTGATTGTGCGATTCAAACATTTTGGCATGTTCTGGCCTCGTTTTCACTTTTGGCCAAACTTGGAATGGAGAGAAGTCTGCCACTGATCCAGAGTGGCGAAAATGTGTTAAATCCGCTATAAAAGCGGTTAACCGAGTAAACTGCAAATGCAAAATGCGGTTGGGGCTTTTGGTTTTGTGTTTTCGTACTCGGTTTCGTTTGATTTGGTCGCCAACTTTTACTGCCGTTGACATGTCATTTAACTAACTCCATAAGGCAGAGTAGGCCTATAAGTAAACTTCCTTTTTTTTCAACAAAAACATATCCAATTCGACTGAATTCCATTCGAATTTCGAACTCTAACAATCAATCAAAATGGATGCTGACGACGCTTCAAATTTCGAATATATCCCAGAAGTTGAGCAGGTTTGTATCTCTATCGTTATCAGAATGAGATTCCACTAAATCTGATTTTGCACAGAACTATAGCGAGGCTGAGACAGAAGCAGCTTTGAAGTTTCTCAAAGAGCAAGATCTGCCGATGTCGGAACTCTATTATGCGCTAAAGTATGTTCGCCTGGCAAATCGCGATCTGAAATCCGAACAGAAGTTCAAGGAAATAGAAGAACGTCTGAAAAAAATTGCGTGAAGCGGATATTCCTATGGTATCGCCACCATCATCGGACTATGAATGTGAAGATTAAAGTTGTTTGTAATGAATAACATAATAAAATGAATTAAGCAATAATTACTTCTTTCTTTAGCAGAAAAAAAATAATTTTAAAATTCTTAAAATTTGTACATGTTAATTAAAGAAGGGAAGATTTTATATTGCTGTCTCTTTTTTGTAAGAGCATGTCACGTGTCAGACAGATAAAGTTTGATGTTAGATGAAAAGAGCAACAACGATAAGAACTCTAGAGAATGGGTTTGGTAAATGGAATGTAGATGGAGTTGGAGTTGGGAGATATGGAACGGAGGGCTGGCAAAATAGAATTGCATGCAAAGCGAGGAGACAAAACAGCACAAAAGCAAACAAAATTATGTTTAAGGTTATATGCTATGCATAAGTAAATAAGCAGACAGTGCAGACGGATCGGACGGACAGACAAGACTCGAAGTCAGCCTGGCAGGCAAGCAAGCAAGCAAGCAGGCAGGCAAGCGGAAACGGAAGTTCAAGTAGCAAAAGAAAGTGTCTAACTGGCTGTGTACATGTGTGCACCACGCTTCTGTGTTATGTGAGTGTGTAAGTGTGTTAGAGAGTGTATGAGTAAATGTATGTGTGTGTGTGTGACTTATGCAAGAGCCACAGGCACTTCCGACAATTGGCAAAACACAACAGAAAGGCAACCAACCAACCAAACCAGCAAGCCAGCAACACAGGAGCGGACACACATAAAATAAGGTGATATTTTCTAAAGATTTTGGAAATTCATAAAGCGAGTTGCTTAGTTGGAAGTCAATAAATGTTAAAAAAATAGGAAATAGGACATATTTTAAAATACACATCTAAGGCTCCTTAGAATCCAATTGATTTATTTTTATGTTTAGTTTATTTTTTGTTTTTAAATAAATATATATTATAAATATATATATATATAAATTTTAAATAAAAATACAATAATTTGAGCAATTGAATTTTGTTTGATTTTATATAAATACAAGAATGTCTATTTAAATTTATATTGTTTTAGCTAAAAAGTGTTCGCCTTGCGTTGAATACATCCGCTCCTGATCACATCTAGTCAGGATAGTAACCAGCAGTCAGACAGATGGGCAAGAAGGCGGAAGGAAGGTGATGGTGGATGGACTGAGCAGAGCGGGGGATGGGGGCAGGTGGGGTGGGCAGCCACAGGCTACGCTGCCTTGCACACGCGCTGAGCGAGATAAAACATTTGTATGAGCTGATAAGAACGCATCCACTTACTTTTGGTCGCACATGACCTGAATTTTTGTGCACTGCATACACTCAACCACACACACACATGCACACATACACCCAGCAAAACACACACATAGATCACATCAAAAACAAAAAAGGAAAATAAAAAAGAATTGGGGGGGGGCTTGGCGCTTGAACTTGCACACGGACCAGGCAAATGAAGAAATTTAAATTTGATGTCGGCGACGGCAATCAGACGAAGACGCCCATTCATTGAACACTTTGCGTAGGGTATCTATGCAAGTAAATTAAATATGCGCATATAAGGTGAAAATTCAAAAATGCTCTCCAAATGCATTTTACTTAAAAATACAACAAAGAAGCCAAGATTTTGTTTTTTAAACATTTTTTTATAATATTTTAAATATGAGTAAAAGTAATTACTTATTATAGTTTTCAAGTATAAATACATGAATTTAGTAAATTTAGATATATTAACAAATTGAATTGCTCATTCATTTCCTTTTTAATGAGTATCTCCGAGAGAGTTAACCCAGAGTGCCTATTATGGGGCAACATTAACATGCGGCACCATGGCCCATCGAGCCTGGGTTGCCTGCTCTACAAACTGTCTGTGGGTAATAAAAAAAAATGAGAAGAGATTCTGTTTTTTGTACTCTAAAGTTCCAGTTCAGTTACACACGAAATTTGAAGGGAAATACGAAAATGAAAGATTCGTATCTGTAAAGTTAGAGCGAGATTGATGTGTGCACAGCAGCAGCAGCAGCAGCTGGCCTGCAGCAGGCTCCACCTCGACAGGACCTCCCGCAACTCCTTCTTAACTGACTCCTACACACATATATATAGTTCATTCACATGACTCCTGTGAAGAACGAGCGCCGAAAAAATATCGAACCGCCCGCAGCACTCAAATATGGTTCTCGTTCTTGTTCTCGCTCTATGTGTCTGTTATCTGCATCTCTCTCTCTCATTCACTCGCTCCATACATTATCGTGCTGTCTCTTTTGGCAAGTCGCTCCATCTGCCGAGTGAGTGCACCCCTTATACGAAAATAGGATTTGCTTGCAAATTTTTGTTAAGGGAACATAAAATGGGGTGAGAATCGGACGACGACGACCATGTGCGGGTGCGGATGCTTTGCGCTCGTTTTGTTTGTTTGACACTTGCGTGGTTAGTGATTGTCCATATTATGTGACACACTGTGTGACAGACGAGCAGATAGACCAGCTCTGACAGCCAGCACCGAGACTTGCCTAGAGTGAGAGGGGGAGAAGGAAAAAATGAGAGTGAGAGAGCGAGTAGCTCAATTTCGTGCTGCATCAGCGCTGAGTTGGCAACTTCTGGCCAACAGCCAGCTTGCGACTTAAAGTACATTTGAAGTTGTCAAAAATGTTGCTCTGATTGCCTACAGCCCAGCCGCATAATTGACAGCTGTGAGAGTGTGTGCGAGAGTTGAAAGTGAATTGAAAAGCCATGTACCTTCTGCCTTCGGTACTTAAGTACCTGGAAATGAGCTCAGTTTTAATGAGCAGGTTGCTCAAATTTAAAGTTTGTGACAGCGAATAGGAGTTTAAATGGCAGCTTTAATAGTCAAAATATTTACATATTGATTTTCTTTTTATATTTTTTTCATCATATTTATTTTTTATAAAAAACTTTTACTAAATGGAAAATTTTTTTTATTGATAACTTTAAACTAAATTCGAAAAGCAAAGAAATGAGTTGTTTGCAAAATAACATAATATATTTATTTTTAATTTATTTATATTAAAATATATTTTTTTTTTATATAAAATATTAAAGTCGACTTTAAAATAAATTCCGAATACAAATAAATAAGTTCAGTCTTTAAATTCTTTCTAAATATTTAAATTTAAGTCAAAAAACTCTCTGAACCCTTTTTCCAATTCCAAAATGTCATTCAACTGTTTGAGTTTCAGGCAAATTCAGTATTTGTGTGAACTCATTGGACCTGTCGAACTTTTTTCATTGCTCTCAATCGATGCAACTTTAGATTTCAGATACTTTTCAGCTACTCGGAAAATCCATTAACAAGCTTTTTCCATATATACTATGATGCTGCCTGTGGACATTCGAGTAGTAAATAAAGCAGCAGAGGCAAAGAGTTAGAAACCCAAAACCGATTGCATAAATTGTAATATCAAATCTATAGACGCCTCGGCTCGAACTAAGCCAACTAACTGGATGCTAGGGTGACTCATTCCCGAGCAGACAACGGAAATTGTTTGAGATTTATGGCGGGCTGGCGAAAAGGGGCAAGCGCCAAATTTATTTTGAAAATAAGTTGGCCCATAGGCAAGTAGCCTCTAACTGCCGCTGCTGCAGGCTGAGCCAAAACAAGTTTACAAATTTCTGGCTTGCCGGCAAACCCAAAAAAAGGATATTACATATTCCAAAACCCAACCCATTTGATTTACGTTGTTTCAGGACTTCAGTTCCGTTTCGTTGTCCTTTGTCCTTTGAGTAGTCCTTTGTGCTATTGCTTTTATTTTTCGCTTTCTATTTCTTATACTGCCCTTTGTTTTTGCCCTATTATGTGTTATGTGTTCAAGTCTGTTGCGTGGTTTTCAAGTGCAAAACCCGACAGCATTTGCTCCAGTCTCCAGACTCTGTCGCTGACTCTGAGTTATGTATAGTCTTATGTATGTGTGGCTATTATAGGCTTACTAAACTCTACCCTACACAGTCCGTTCATGTTCATGTTCTCTCCCTTACTTACTCAAACATCCGGAGAGGCGACGTGCAAGCTGCGCTTTTTCACACACTCCAGCAGTGGCATCATCATTGTGCTCGGCTCGTGATTATTGCCATTATGGAATGAAAATGAAAGCCGTTCAAATCGTAGAGATGCTCCGCAGCAAAGCTTCCCTCTTTCTCTCTCACTCCCTTCTTGTGGCTGCTTCCTTTACTCGTTCGTTATGTCTCAAGTGACTATTCACAGGCTGAAGATTTATTGAATGTGCGCGATGCTGCTGCTGCTGCTGCTGCCACTGTCTGTGGCTGAAGTCCCGAGTTTGCCACTGTGAGTTGCTCTGTCTGCTCTTTGGCATTGGGTATTGAGTGTTTATTTATTTTCAAGCATCATAAAAAATACAGGCAGAGAAGCGAGAAGCAACTCAGAACAGAGAATACACACTCCAACATACACATTCAATAATATTTTCCGAAACGAAGCATCGCAGAAGCAGCTGCAATTTTTACGCCATTTTGTGTTGTGCCAAGCTGAAACCAAGTGTAATTTGTGGTCCGGGAACTTTGTCTATTGCCCTTGTAGTACTCCATTATTGTTGCTGTTGCTGTTGTTGCTGTTGTCGTTATTGGCAATGTTGTTGCTGTTTAATGAAGCATTCGCAGTGAAGTAGCTGTTGCAATTTTTATTTCGTTTGCCGGTCAATGAACACTGGAAATGTGTTAAGTGCCGTCGCTTGTCTTTAATTGTCTACAACTTTGTTGAATGACTTTTAATGAAGTGTTAAACGTTCACTGCCCCACGCCCCGCCCCCAGTCATTGACCTCTTTGCAATAGTTATTAATGCTTTGAAGCTCTAAGTATTAATTACGCATACGACGCGTTGCCTCTTGACAGCTGCAATTTCCCATACGTTTCTTTAAAGCAAATACATTCGTGCTGCCAACAACTCTAATTACCAGTCAAGTAACGGGCTCTGAAGTTCTTTAAAATTAATGTTTGTATGTTCGCCTTTGGCTTTAACGAATATTTCGCCGAGAGATCTCTGGCTAGCTTATCACTTTTAGTAACATAATTACAGCTATAGTGAAATTTAGTAAAACGAAAATTACCAAATCAAATCTTTCAATTCAATCAACCAAATACTATTTGAATATTGATTGGAAGTGGACCATTTTTTCGAATAATAATACTTTTTTTCTTCTTTTTCTTATGGATTTTAATACTCCATTTTACTGCAGCTTATTTTAAATCTTTGTACATCATTCAGTACTATGTTGTTTAACAACAACTCATTTTCTGACAAAACTTATTTGATGTTTCTTATTGTAGATGATATTTTGAATTGTAGATTCTTCTTAATTGCAATTGGTTAAAATGACAAAAAAGATTCTTTTCTTAAATATATTTTCTATTCTGGGCTTCTCTCTCTTCCCCTTATCTCCATACTTTATAAAATTATCATTTTCTGACAGCAGCGCACTTCAATCTCACAATGAAGCACAGGCCATTTACCTACTTATACCGTTGTCAATCACTTGCTTTAAGCCAAACATCCGCAATTCGCCCATTTTGGTCAGAAAAAAATTGGACACCGCAGCCGCGTGCTGGAAGTCAATCAATGACCCACAAACTACAAACTGCAAACTGTTGGTTCGCTTTAGGTCGTCCACCCTCATCATCCACATCATCATCATCAGCTGCTGCTGCTATATCAGCGACTTTGTGCCACATGACGTATACGCAATATGCGTTCTCTCTGTGATGTTGGCAGCGCAGCTCGAGGGCATTTCCGCTTTTGCCACCGCCATTACTGTCGTCTTTTGGCGCTCGACTAAAAACCACACGCTTCATAAAGTCGACCAGTGTTAGCTATTTTCTATGTAGTCTATATAGTTACTAACTACATACATGCAAGTAAGTTTTTGTGTGAGTGTGTATAAATATAAATATGAACGGTAGACGCAGCGCGCTTTTTGCTTTATGCATGCAGCTACATTTTATATTGCACATATATTTTTCATAAACTGCAAATTTAGGTCACAACCACGGGGTATAACAGCCCGCAAGTGGGACTGCAGCTAGAGCTGGGGATTGGGATTGGGCTTGGGCTTGGGCTCTAGCTTGGGACTGGGCCTGGGACATGCATGACAGCGGCTGCTAATGCTGCAACTGCTTCGGGTTCCCAGCGGTCAACGTACGGTGTTGACGATGGCGACGTCAAAGCGTCGTCAAAATGAATATGCGCATAGTTGCAGCGGAAATATTAAACATACGCCCTGTGTGCCGCATCGCGAGTGGCGAACGTAGCGTGTTGTTAGCCCAAGTAACACCGTAACAAGCGAACCAGTTGATTGCGACAGCATTCTAGTAATCGCTATCGCCGGTATCTGTATTAAAAAATCACTGTCGAAAGAGTCTTTCTTCATGTTAAACCCTTTTTACGCCTAAAAATGCAGGCTGCTTATTATATACAATACAGTATACAATGTTAACTGCTAAATTACATTCATTTATTTATCTTTTTCACTGAATTTAATAGTGCAATTTCTCCACAAAACATTTGAAAGGAGAAAGATAATATTCTGCATATTATAATTCTTATTAACTGCGAATTAATTTCTACTGTCATTTTTGAAATATGTTAAATTAAATGAAAACTTTGATTAAGAAACTATAAATTTATTTTACATAGATTTCATTAAATTTTCGTAATTGTAATTTCCATTTAATTCGTTATCGTTATCAATTGCGAATTGAAATCGATTGGGATTTTAAGAACACACTTCGCCTGACACATCCACACGCAGAGAAGTTTGCCTGGGCTGGGAGGTCTTGCTTGCATCGCTCCTCTAGTGCACGGCCCCAAAGTATGATTGCGTGCCTAAGCGCCATCTTACGGTTGATAGCTTCATTACAGTGCTGTTGTTGCTTATTACCCGTTGGTTTGTTGTTGCTCTTGTTCTTGTTCTTGACGTTCTCGTTCTCGTTCTCAGTTGTTGCTGTTGCTGCGGTTGTTAGTGTGTTGCCGGTGTTCTTGGCATGTTGCAAGTGCTGATTACAGAATGGCGTCAATGTGGACGCCTGCAACATGCGCTGCTTTTTATGGCCGCTTTCTTGCAGTCAACGCTATTTTTCTAATTTTACTTAAAGTGCTCTTCCCCTCTTTTTGGAATGTTAGGAACCTCGAGCGTAGTTTGCTTAATTTTTAAATTGCCAACCTGAGTTGTTCTCCAAGTGCCTGTTGTTGGCCTCGATCCATGAGTCCGTTGTTAGCGCGTCGAGTGAAAGTTTCTATTAAGGCGCAAGTGTTATGTGTGAAGGCGCTTAAGATCTTGAAATTATGATTGGCGCAACGAGACCTTCTTTTAAGCGTTTGCTGCCATTTAGCTAAGTGCGGGAACCTAAAGTGTTTCTCCACTTCTGCACGTGAATTGGGTGCCAACTGCATGTTGTTTTGCCGATTGTCGAGGAAAGTGAATATATTTGCAGTAGGACATTTATAATTTCTTTATAAATATTTGCTTTTTCGTCTGCTTAAACTATGAATTAAAGTAGTTATTCACCTTTAAGCTTCATCATGATGGAACTCCCTTGACATTATGCGTCAAGCTCGATTGCCACCTAACACGCTATCTTACATTTTTTTGCTCTTTTTATTCGTCACGGAAAATTCCAACAGCCGTCGTCATGAGGTTCACATGGCGTATACTTCATTGTTTTAATACGTGTCACTAACCGAAAGTTTTCAATATTGCAATATTGAAATGTCAAATGTTGTCGTGTATTTGTTTGTCTCTGAAAATAATTCAATTGAATGCAAACACGACTTCGAGAAGGAAATTGAAGACACACACCCACCGACGCCAGACAGACAGACAGATGGAAAGGTGCAGCAGGTGTGATTGAAAGGCAAGGCAGTCACTGTGAAGGACACGAGAATGAAAGAAATGCAAAATAATGTGAAATATTTGAAAAATATTTCATAGCGCATAGCTCAGCAAATGATCCGAAATGCTCGATATCCCTTGTTGCCTCTTGACTTTTGCATATCACAAGTGCGGTCAAGCATGGGCCCGTAACAATATGAGCTCAGCTCGATGCGTAAGCAAAAACATTTTCATTCAAGTGAAATTCAATTGTTATCGAGGCAGCAGACAGACAGCACAGCTCCGGACAGATAGCCCTGGATATTTGCATGGTCGGAGGTTGGAGGTTGGAGTTATAAACAGTTTGGGGGTAGCTTATCATAAGCAATAAATGCTAATGGATGAGCTTTGCTTTGGGGAGTTACATCGCTGTGTGTCCTTAGGGAGTCGCCAGCCATTAGTTGCATTGGTTGTCTCCCCACTCACACACCGAGAGAAAGAAAAGCAATGATGTCAACAATAATCCAGAATTCCAGCGTAGCTGCAGCAAAACACATCATTCAACCCCTCGCAGAGGGATTGTGGTTTGTGTCCAACAAAAGGTGACAAAAGATATCGCAATTTTATGAGTAATCCCAACACTCTTTTCATGCCAGTCCCGAGCAAGGATGAGAGTTTGCTGACAAGGACATGCACTGATTACGTAGCGACTACCGACTACCGACTACCGACTGCCAACTGCCAACTGTCGACTATGCCAGCAGCAATGGTAATAAAATTCTCACTTCTGGATAGATTTTTGCATTGTCGTTAGTGTAGATAATGTGTATGGGGCTTTCCCCATATACTTGCTACCTTCCTTTACTTTGCTCCCCCTCTCACACTTAGTTCGCCTTGGCTTCAGCCTCTTTCATTGTTTGTCAGCGTCTGTCTGGCTTCGGATGCTGCGGATGTTGTTGTGAGTCATATTAAAAAGTAACGAGGAAAATATTATGAAGCCAGACAAAGGCATTTCCGGCACAGCGACGAAACCCGGTCCAAGCTCCAACCAAGCAGCCACCAATATTGGATTCACACGTTATGCTGCCAGATGTGGGCGAATATGTATGTGTGTGTGTGTGTGCCTGAATATGGTTGTTCATTGCCCGTTGTTGTTGTTTGTCGACTGCCCTCTTTCATTTGCCCAGCAGCAGCAGCAGCAACATGATGTGCCTTCATATTATATTGTATTTTTAGACCAGACAAGTCTGCATTGCTGCATGTGCCATGTTTCTTCCATGTACCATACTCTCTCTCTCTCTCTGTCTATCTGCCATCTCTGTCCCTGTGTCTATGTACTGTACTGTGTTATGCCATTATTAATAACCATAACTCAAATCTATTGCCGCTTTACTGCTCATTGAATCCTGTTTATGGTCATGGTTTCGTCAGTATTCTTCCTGCTAAAAAGTTTTGATTTGACCGCGAACATCTAGATAAACAATGCTTAGACTCCTTGCTGCCCAAATGGAGCACAGAATGTGCACCAACAACATTGTGTGTATGCGAAAGCCGAAGGAGAGCAAGAAAATTTACTTTATTTTCATTAGCTGCAAATTGTTTACTTAAAAGGAAAATTTACAAATTTCTATTAAATAAATTGTGTGATAAGGCAAAAAGAGGGCATTTATGACGCTAGAAAATAAACAGAAATTGATGCAAAGGAAAAATATTGTAAGAATAACATTGTAGAGCATGGTATAAAAATGATAAGCCACAAAAATAAATAGACTTGCATTATTGACGCTTAAATTTATGGAAAGTAGAGAGTAAAATAACAACGGTAGTTTTCATCTTAACATTTATAAATATTTTAATATTTTTAAGCAACTAAAGTTGATAATGATTATTTAATAGTTTTGATTTGTGATTACAGAATATTCCAAACCCCAAATAAATTCGTTTATCAAGAATTTTAAATTGAGTGGCAAATCTAGATTTGGAAAACTCTTCGATAAGAAATAAAGAATTTTAAGTTGAAAATTCTTAAAACAAAAATTCTATATTAGATTGGATTAGTACTAACGAATTCAATAATAAAAGAAGTAAAAAATGCATTATATGTCGATTTATTTTTTTTCATAGCTTGATTAGAGAGTATACATGCAGCAACTACTCTTCAATTGCATTTTCAGTTTTTAACTGTTTACTTTGAGTATTTTTTTATGGCTATACCACGGACACGCTTTCAAAAATTTGCCAGAAAATGCAGCTTGAAGGCCAATTCGAGTTGTTTTTGCACAGTTAGTGCTTATCATTCAAAGCTGCAGTTTTTGATGTGACGCAAACGGGAACTGGGAAGCTGGGAAACTGGCAACTGGCCTTTGCGCCAAGTTTTAATTGTGCTCATATCTCAAGACCCCCTGAAGGCCCCCGCTTTCCGATTGCGACTGCAAAGGGGCAAAAACTTTGTGCCTGGCCAAACTTTTTTGTGAGCTAACACACACATATACATAAATACACACGCACACAGTCACAAATTGTTCAACAATCCATGTTGCCATTTTACAACACTTGAAATTTCTTTGGACATTTGCTTTTGGCTTAAACCCGGCTTGATGTTGACTTTTACTTTGGTGGACTCAAACTCCATTTGCAGTCGGGCAGTCGGGGGTCCGGTATGTATAATTTCAATGCGCACTGTCGTAAATAGCATAAGAAGAAGCTGAAGCTGAAGCAGCAGACGACACTGAGAACGATGAGTATTTTCTTAATTTTCTTGCGCTTCCTGCACAGCAAAGTTTGTGCTGGCAAAGTGAGAGACTGAGAGACAGAGTTTTCTAGCTTTTCTAGCTGCAGCAGCAGCAGCTTTTCCGTTTGTCACGACAGACAAGACACCAACATTAAAGTATTATGCAAGCGTATTAATGCACTCAACGGAACAGTGACATAGCACAAGGCGAACAAGAAAACGATGATGACGAGGATGAGGATTGGAATGGAGACGGGGATTGGGGAGAAGGCAAAGTGACCGGCGAGCTATGTTGATAAGCTGCAAGTCAAGACGGACTCTGGCAACTGCAACTCGACGACTTTTAAGCACTCTCAGCGTGTGTCGCACGGCCAATAGAAAAACAACTTGGCAAATGGCGTAAAGTTTTTCTCGGGCAGGAAATAGTAGATGGAAAAACAGCAGCAGCGGCAACAGCAGCAGCTAGCGACTGTCACTTGGCATAGGCATCTAAATTTTCAAATTTTCTTCTACATTAGTTTAGTATGTTGGTGCATTTAATTAAATTAACCCAACGCAATCGCAATTCTCTGGAGAAGGCAAAAACACATGCCCAGCGACTGTCTGTCTGTCAGTTTGTTGCTTTGTTGTTCTCCTGTCAGCTGTCAAATTGAATTCTAGCACATTATGCTCAATGGCACAGAACGGACCCTTCGACTTCGACTGCGACTTCGACTTTCAATACATGCGAGTACTACTCCGTATTATGTTTGTAGTACTTGCCACAGCTGTACCGTGACCGTGCAACAGTGGCACAAACGATTCCCAAGTGTATTTCCATTTGACACCATAACTGATGATGCCTCGCCAAATGGCAGACGGCAGCCTCGGCCCCCTCTCTCTCTCTCTCTCTTTCGGTCTCTGCATTAAACGTTCGCACATTAACATGATGTATGATTCAAGACCAAGTCCGAATCCAGTTGTAGTTAAACCCCACCCCAGCCATTAGCTACAGAAATGGCCACTTAATGGCAGTTGAGTTGCCCATTTGAGGATGAGACTACAACGGTGACTACTTCAGCTGATTCTTCTTCTTCTACGTTTAGCTGCTCTTAAAGCGATCCTTCAACTTGTGCTCGAAACACGCGACTGCCAATCAGTCTGCGCCCCGCTCAACTGCTTTCGCCTCACCTGGGCGCGTAATCAAGTCATGCCCAAACAATTGCAACCACGCCCCTTCTACCACCGTCACCGCAATAAACACACACACGCACACCCACACACAATGAAAACACATCGAGCAAACACTTTAGCGCACGATATTCATACACAATTTGCACAAGCCCAGTAACTTCTTTGAGGCGTTTCCACTGCAGAAGACCGAAGATAACGCTATAACTTAAAGACATTGAGAAACGATTCGTCTTTTGAATTATTAATTGTTTATTTCTCATATAAGTTTAAAAAAAACTTTCAATCGAGAACATTTTTATATTTACTTTATATAAGATTGAAAGTAATTACTTCTATTTATATAAATTATTCTATATGTTATTAACAATTATACATATTCAATAAAAGTGAAGGTTTTACATTGCTGTTACATGCAGTAAAGACTTTTATAAATTTTTAAATGAATTACGAATAATAACAGAGTTAACATAAAAGACACATCAAGATTAACAGATCAAAGAAATTATTTATTATTAATAATTACTGTGTCTAATTAATAACAGAATACTAATATGAGAAATGATTAAACATGTACTAATACTTATTATATTATTTATTTTATTACAGTTGATTACAAATAAAAAATAAAGTATATTACTTCATTGAAATTATAATAGGAATATTTATAAAAAACCATGTTAATGTTGAATTCTCGCGAATCGACTTCGCTGCCAGTGGAAACGCGGTGTATCACGGCTCGTGAGCACTTTCGCTCATCTTCGTACCTGGCTTTTATGCCAAATAATGTAAGCGTAAAACCAAATGCACTAAGAGCATTTCAAGTGCGCCAATGGGTGGCGAGTGTGTGTGTGTATGTAGAGTGTGGGTTTCCCCTTTTTGGAATAACGGTTATGGTTATGTGAGGCATTGGACAAGAGTGTGAGAGTGAGATCTGGCGTTCATTCGCCTTGCTCGCATTGCCAGAACTTGAGACTGCCTTTCAATCACTTAAATTTGCTTTGGTGGAGGTAAGGAGAGGCCACAGACCCAAAACACTTGAGAGATCCAAAGGTTATGTGTGTTTGTCTGTTTGTCTGTGTGTTTTGGTGGGGCGAAGGGTGTGGGTGTGTGAGTGTGAAGTGTGTGTGCTCGAGTTCGCGACTTGTTTGAGTGAGTGTGTCATTTATTGTGTATTTATTTGACAAGCGCATGCAGTGCAGACACATGAGATGAGACAGCACCGAGAAGGGAGGAGACCACACAGATCTCAGACAAGGAAAAGGAAGAGGATGACGATGATGATGATGATTTCAACATGTTTAAATGTTAAATGATGCAACATTTACTTTCGTATATTTTTGCAATTTTTCTTGCCAGACACAAGCGCAGACCTTTGTGGCTGATTTTTGTTTAGTTTTTCATTTTGTGTAAGGTCCCTTATCAGCTGTACATAGAAGTACTCCTGGTGCTCACCATTTGTTAATGTCGTCAAGGCGTCTGTGGAAAGTCCTGCTCCTCATCCTCGCCCCTCTCCCGTTTGTTTTACTTTAAGTTTGATTTATGTCGCTGGTCGCTGACTCAGCTGTGGCCCAGACTTGATTCGCAGCTGCAAAAGAAAATTTAATGCCCACGAAAAAATTGTGTGTTGGTTTTCCTGTTTTATTTTTCTTTCTTTTTTATTTGTGCTTTCATGTCACTTGTTTCCAAATTAGTTTCGCAAAGTTTTTCCTTTTTTTTGTTCCCGTATTTGGATTTGGTGTATATGTGACGCACATGTGATTTTGATTAAAAAGCACAATAGAAATTAAAATAGAAAGGTGATTTATTTGCGACGAAAACAAGTTTCCCACTTAGAATAAATCTCTGGGGAGCAAAAGCCGCACTCTGTCCTCTGTTAACGCCTGAAAAAATGTCTCGGCTAGAGCAATACAATGTTTCATTCATTAATCAATCAGCGTGCGGCATTGCATGAAAAATGTCAGCGCGAAAAGTCAAATGAAAGTAGTAAACGGTTGATTGAGCAGCTCAGGAAATACCCTGTGAAAACTTTAGTTATTTCTACTATGAATCTTACTAAAAGTTACTAAATTAATATGAAATTAAAAACAAATATAGTTTGGGTGTAGGATCAAGTTTATTGCACCTTTCTTATTTGGTTAAATTCATGTTTTTATTATAGGAAAAATTAAATATTTATAAAAAAAATTAAATATCTATAAGCCCCAATTTTTTTTATCTTTTTTTTTGTGAATCCATTGAAGATACCCTTCACTTTTCCTTTAGACAGCAGCATTCCACTCGGACTTCAGTAAATTGTGAGTAACCTTTTTATTTTTGCGCTATTGAAGATTGGCAAGTCACTCTTCAGTGGTTTTGCTGGGCGCGCTGCTGCTGCTGTTGCTGCTGCCATAGAGCAATCACTATTGATTGCATAATGAATGACAATCAATGCTGCGTTTGACACTTTCCATTTCAGCCCACACTACAACAGTTCGTATCTCTCTCACTCGCTCTGCCTGAAGAAACACTTGCAAATTACTTTAAAGTTAGCTACAAGCCACAAAAAAAAAAAAAACAAACTAATTGCACTCGAATTTAGCTGCAAAGGATCAATTGGCAGAGCAATGCAAAAGATCCCAGCGATGATTCAATTGACATTGCGGGCAACGGATGTTGATCCATGGCAACGAAATTCCGTTTCAATGTCCTTTCTCCCGCTCTCGTTGGTGCTCATGTGTATGTCCTTTTTTGCCGCTTGAGCTGAACCGAACTGAACTGAATTGAGCTAGACTGGCAGCTCCAACTGCAGCTGTCCAGTCAGCCACACAATGACCACCACTTGGCTGCTGTAACAGTTGCTGCTCTCCAAATGCTGCTCCAGCATCCTTCATCTACTGCTCGGTTTTCTTCTCCTTCTCCAGCTCCAAGTCTGTGCTGTTCATTGTTGTTGTTGCTTACTTTTTCTTTTTGTTAACTTTTTTTGACATCGGCCACGTTTATTTCGCTGGCTTTTGGCCGTGTTTTCGTTGTCGTTGTGCTCGCCTTGCCTCGCCTCGCATTGTTTGTTTCGTTTTGTTGCTTTCGGTTTTATTATGTTTGCTGCTGTTGCCTCAGTTACTACTACCTGCTGCCATTTTCATGGAATACCCTTTCATTCCAGTACGTTATTTTGAATTGAATATATGTCTTAATTCTAAAATGAATCTATTTATTTGTGCTTGATTTTGCTTGATTTTTTTTCCTTAAATTTTAATAATTAAATTTTAAAATAAGTTGATTTTTGCAATTTAATTTTGATATATATTTATTAATTATTATATTCAATTATAATATTAATCCTTTTAAAACTTAATACGGTCACAATTATGATAAATTATGATAATATTTTATCATCTTAATTAATAATTCTTATTTGGTTTTAATTTAACCAATTCATTGATCAGTGATTCAAAGAGTAATCAGTTAGTATGTACATATTTTAAAATTATAGAGCATTTTAAATTCGTTACTGCAAAAAGAAATGTCATGTGCATCACTCAATCGGCACCGTCGGTTGCTCTGCCTTTACTTTTTCTGTCTTTTTTGCAGTCGATGTGTTTGTGTTATTCTCTAAATTGAACATATTTCCGTTCGAAATGTTTCTCAGAATTTCCTTTTCTTTTTTTTTGTTTGCCAGTTGTGCAGTGAGTGTACCATGAGTACTCGTACTTTATCAACGGGGTATTCATTTCCTGTTTTGCAACGGTTGCAGCCTCATGTCGAGACTCTCGAGTGGGCAAAACAGCAGCAGCAAACTGAAACAGCAATCGAGTCTATTGAATTGCAAACTTTAATAGTAATACATTTTTTACCCTGACAATTGAAGAGTTCTCCATTAAAATACTACTACAAAATACATATTATCTAATACAAAAAAAAAATAAAAAAAATAGAGACTATGTTTATTAAATATTCATTGAAATTGTTATCCAAATAACGAGAATTATTTTATGTATGCATTTCAAATCAATTAATGGAACGTGAATCGTTTGTGTGCATACTTTTCGCGTTTTACATTATTTTTTTGCCATTCGTTTGATTTAATTTTTATTGTTAGGTTTTTCAAACGCATAAACAAAATCTTATTTAAGTACATTACGCAGTTCTTTTTTTCTAGTTTCTCTTCTGCTTGCTGTCAAATTATTTGTGCGAAATGAATTTTATTAACTTTTATTGATTTTTTTTTTTATGCGCTTCCAGACAATTAAAACCCACAAGGACACACTTATGCCACAGGTTGAATAATCATAAAAGTCTGCAGCAAATTGCAAGCGAAATTCGAACTTCATTTAAATGTAACGAAAAAGGGTTGCTTTATTTAATTGCCATCTTTGAAGCTGCACATTTTGTTAATACAACAAACTTAAATTTTGCTTAAGAACTCAGTTGACATTTACTACAAAAAATGCTCATGGATTATTACCTTCGAAGAGCATTAAATTCAGTCGAGTGCGTTGAATGTTTTAACTCTAGAAAAAAGTTGCAATCTCTGCATTATGTGCGGCGAGTTGTACAAAACTTTATTTCGGTGGGGTCAGCGCTTTAATTTTTTTCCCAAGCTCATTTTTTACATTTATGTTGTTTTATGTCAGTATGCGTATGTGTGTGAGTGTGCTTGTCTGTGTGTGTGACGTGCAACATAAAATAAATATTTTAACAAGTGTTATTTTAATTGCGTGCACTGCGGCGTGAACAACAATTGTTTGAGTATGAGTGTGAGTATAAGAGCATCTGTGGTTGCTGTAATTTAAGTTTTGTTTATTATTGCATATATTTATATTGGGAGCATCAGGTATGTTTCACATTTGCATGTAAGAATGCCCAGAATGCTTTTCATGGCACGCGTGTGAGCGCATAACTTTAGCCCGAAGGGCATTCCACAAACGCAATCAGATTCGCATTCAGATTCGCATTCGCATTCACATTTTGCATTCAGTTTGGAGAATCTGTAACTGCAAATGGCAGCACTTATTGCATATTCATGCTTTTATATGTTTTTTTCCTTTTTTTTTTGTTACTGGCTTTAGTCATTTTATCTGATTAACGCCTCAAGAATAAATCCCAGACGTGTCCTTCGCTTCGCTCAATCGTCGCAGCGGCCTCAATTTAATTTGCCAACGAGCGCTCAGACACTGGCAAAACTTTTCACTTTGTCACCTTTTTGCCAGAGAGTAGCAGGGGGAGGACAGAGTGGAGAGTCTCTGCCTGTTGGCTGCATAAATCAATTGAATTTGTAATAAATTTCAAACTTTTCATTTTATATTAATTTTTATGCCAGCGTCGCTTGTCGCTTTGCGTTTTGCTGCGACCGTCGTCGTCGACCGACCGGCGAAAGAAATCAATTTTATTATAATAAAATAAGTGAAAGAAAAGTTGCGGCTCCTCCTCATCCTCCGCCTTCTTCGCCAGTTAGTTTATCGTGTGCGGCCCAAGCACATTTTTGTTCCACTTTTGCTACCTCTAGTCTCTCGCTCTTTTGCTCTTTATGACGCATACGCCCGAGTGTTCGCAGCATCGTCTCCGCCTTTTGTCCCCTCTTGCTGAAGTGCTGCCAGTGACTGCAGCTTAACAAATTGACTTTCTCCGGCCGCAACGCGCCTTAGCCTTTTTTTTGTTGCATACTTACGTGTAGTCCGCCGAGACTATAGCCATAGTTGGTGGTTGGGCTCTGGCCCTGGCCAAGGACTCGTTTCTTTTCATTCTTTTTATTATGATTATGATTTGAGTTATTGCTGCAGGCAGCCGCAGCACTGAAACCTCTGCTCTTTTATGCTCTGTCTGGTCGCGTTGTCGTCATTTTGTCTGCGGCATCCTCGTCGCCAGCTCAGCTCAGCTCAGCCCAGGCACATAATTTCAAATGCCAACCATTTTAGGGGCGTTTCTGACAAATTAATATGCATTGATTGCCGAACGGCAATGGAAACGAGCTGGCACGAGTCGCTAATCTTTGCAGCACAGTCCGAGGTCCTTGAACTGCGCTTCCTTTATTTTTGGGTTAATGCAATGTGACTATTCGATTTCTTAATTTGAATTTTAGTTTCGGATATTGCACAAATTCCAAAGTTGGCAGATTTTCCTTTAACTCATTTGCCATTTCAATGCCGTTGGCAATACATTTCTAAAGAACACAGTCCCGAAAAATTAAGCAAACTAAATATCGACAAAAACAGATGTTTCTCGTATAGTAATTTAATTAATTTTCTGAAGTGTGCTTGCGTATTTACAACTGAATTCATTGTCATTTATCAGAACATGTAATTAAGCTACGAATTCCTTCTACTTTTTCTCCTTTTATTTCTCATTTGCTAACCTAATTCCTAGTTTTTTGCTGACCCCGCCTGCAATGCAATGCAATCAATTTGCACACAAATTTTTGTCATTTGTTAAATTGAAAATTTCTAGCTGCAGGTTATCATGTGCCATTTGCCAGCTTGAGCTTGTACTTGGTTTCCTGCAGTCTGCAAAATTCCAAAGCACATTTCAGATGCTCTTTGTGCCACAAAGGCCTATAGTTTCTCCATGTTGTCCGAATAACCAACTGCTGGCCTAGACATGTAATGGAATTTTGTTGATAGATTTGCCGCTGGCAAAGTAGCAGACTGCAAAATGCATTGACTCATGGTATTGTTGATTTTTAATTGTCCCGTTCTCCCTCATGAAAAACGTGTGCTGCGCAAAAGGCAGGCAAATGAAATAATTTATAACCCACTTGCCGCAGAGCAGACGACCGCAAAGCTGCAGCTGCTGCTCATAGACGGCCGACTGCAGTTGTGTTTCTGTGCTGAGATCACAGCTAAGAGTTCATTTCGCATGCATTTGCAAATAAAATATTATTTAACCAAAAGCTCTTTGTCTGCTTCGCTCTCTCTGTTGTCTCGTTGTGTCTGCTAAAGACACCCACGCCACAAATTTGTGCACTTAAGCCTCCGAGGAGCAAACAAAGCGCTTGCAAACTTGGTTCTCATTTGGTAATGCCAAAATGGCTAGGAATCAACACAACCGTTTTGGAGTTAATCCTTAAAGAGCCATTTGGCATAAAGGACAATGCAACACAAACGGAATAAAAGCGTCCATGTTGCCCCCCCAAAACATTATTTGCACTCGTTCTGTATTTATTATTAAATGGCAGTCCTTAATACATTAACATTTTCTTTAGGAATTAGTAGCACAGCATTTATAATTTTTCATTTTTTAGAAATACTGCTTTTAATATTTAAATTTTTTTTAGTAGATTTCTTTATTTTTAAAACATACTTTTCCGATTATACATTAACTTTTAGATTATATAAATGCAGAATTTTACTTTAGAAATTTGTAGTAGAAAAAAAGTGAAATTTTGTATAAATAAGCACAACTAATCTTCTGTATTTTTATGTCTTTCTTTCCTTTGTGCAATTGCCTGCTGTTAATAGCTTTTAATTCCTTAAATCACCAGCTCACACTTGCAGCACTTAAGCAATTCGACAATGTTTTCGCCACATAAAAGTCATCGCTGCAACACGTGGCGCATGAGCAATGTAATTGCGTATACGTCGCGACGACTAAGCGATGCACAGACAATTGCTTTATGGCACCACATATACAGTTACACACATACACACGCATGCATTACACACACGTTTTATTGAAGTGTTTAACTCTTGGCTGGACATTAAGAACGTCTGCTGTCGCTTGTTGCCCTTGCTGCTGCTTCTTCTGGCTGGCTATGGCAATCAAAGCATTGTTCTTTTACGGCTGAAGTTGTTGTTGTACTATTTCCAGTACCTGACAACAGCTGGTGCTATTTGGAGCACTTGGTCGCATCTTGGGCTCATCATCAACGCCAACTAAAGGCCATCCAGGCTACAACGGATGTGGCTTTTGCTGTTATTGTCGTCGCTTGTCGTCAGCACAGTTTGTCGTTATCTTTGGTCTTTAGCTCTTTCTCTCTCTTGGGTGCAGTGCAAGTTGTGGCATTTATGGCGCACTTTCATCGCGTTTGGGGAGAGAAAGAAAGCAGCTTCTCACTCAGTTGCTTTGTATGTCACAGTCTGGCAGGACAATTAATTAAATGTTGCGCGAAGTGCAGATGCCGACGACGACGACGATGATGCAGCTGATGACAGCAAAAAGATCCTGTGTGCTCTCCATCATTCTTCAAATTTGACATCATCTTGCTCTTGTGAACATCAGCTTTTTTGTGCTGTCTCTGGGAATAAGATTCTGCTACAGCGTTTTAGTAATTTTGTAAATTTCAAGCGTCCATTAATTTATTAAAAATTGTCTTTAAACTTATGTCATTCTCTCAAACCAAATCTTCGATATTTTCATTGGCATCTTTTAGATTTTAACAAACCTACATTGCCTCTTTGATTGCCTCTTGGAGTGTTGGAATATTCAATATACATTTTTTATTTAAATAGTTTTGTACATTTTTAAATCTAAAGCGCCTATAAAAAATATCTCAGTTCTTTTCTTAAATCAATTTTTCACTATAAAAATATAAAATTTTTATATTGTAATTTTTTTTATACGAAAACACAATTCTTTTCTTTCATTGTCCTATTTCATTATAAACTATTTAAATTTTAGGTATTTCGAGTATAAAGTTTGCCACAAAAATATCTCATATTACGATACTTTTTTCAATTGTTTCTTTTAGCTATTCTCTAAAACCAATCCTTTCACATTCTTAAACATTTAAATCGAAATCTCTTTGACATTGTTATGGTTGCTTAAACGTAAATTCCCAAGCGCAGTTCATCAAGGCAAATGTGTTTTTCTTTTTAGTTGGCGGTAAAAATCCATCAAATTTAATCACTTTTCGCAGTGGGGAGCAATCAACATCCGTTACATTAATTTGATGTTTCTGCCCCCAGCTAACAATATTAAAATCTTTATCAAATCGAAATTAAAAACCAGTTTCAATTGCTTCCTTCTGTCAACCCTCCACGAGTTCACGTTCACACAGACAAACGAGAAAACTAGAGACCCATTTGCACAGATCTCTCCATCCTTTTAGGTCTGGCCATAAAACTTTAAATAAATATGCAGCGTGTGCTGCCATTTTGCCCGTTCCCGTTGCCAATGTCGATTGCGATGCCGATGCTGTCTGTAGTCTGTAGTCTTTCTCTGCTGTCTGCTCCGTAACCGATAACATCATTATTGATGAAGCCGTGGCCAGAGTCAGAGGCAGAATCAGAGTCGGAATCGAAATCGGAGTCGCAGTCACTGTAAGGTCTTCTGTGTGTGTGTGTGTGGGGGGGGTTGTGGGCCAGGACAAAAGTCACTGGCGGCAAATGGCAAAAAGGCAGCAAAGCGTGCGGCGCACGAACAGATTGCAGGAATGTGCCTCAGCTGCCACAGCCACACGGCGACGACGATGTCGATGGCAACGGCGACGGCTCGCACTTCCTGCACTGGAGGATTGGGCATAAGGCGTAGGCAGGGAAAAGCGCAAAAGGGAAAAAGGGTCTGAGACTTTCGCATTGGCCCTTTTGGGGGGATGCATGGAAGACAACGGGCGGGGTCGTGAGCTCGTTTAGAGATTGGAAATCGTAGGCATCGTCACTGTGGCAGTCGCAGTCGCTGGCGTTGTCGTAATAACTGTAATTGATTTTTGATTTGTGATTTAATTTAACACAGTTAAATGAATTGAGGAGAGCTGACGGCAACGCCGTGGATTCATTTTGAACTATAGTGGGAGCAAGTGGAAAGGAACAGGAAAAGTGAGATTGAATAAACGACGCTTAGCTTAGGTATTTACTTGTCGCCCTTTCTAATGCTTGGCAGTTAAGATGCAAGATTAAAATATTTAGCATCTATTGCAGAATTGTCGAGAATTGCCAGATTGAGTTTAGAGCTAGACAAATTTATGTGTTTATTTTAGTTGTCATTTAGGCATTGATATACAATTGTTTCTAGATTTATCGAAGGGAAATATAAGATGAAAGAAAGTAATAGAAATAAAACTATCGAAACTACTGATTTTTATATTGATTAAAATTACATAGATTTTTTTTTGAGAGTAAAAACGAAAAAGTGTTCATCTTACTTTTATATTTAATTTCAACAAGTAATCTAAGCAAATTTTAAATAAATTTTTAAATCTACTTTAAGTTGAAGATTTGTCTTTCAATACCAGCTTTATTAACTTCACCCTGCATTAACCCTTGAGTTCACTTAAATATCTCCACATTTTATTCAATTTCTTGTGCCCATCTAACAATGTACTTCTTGGCCAAACCCATTTGTTGTTCACTGTTTTGTATTGAGAGCATCCCAAGCAGATGGCTTAGCTGTTGCTGTTGGTTCCCCCAAAATTTTCTTTGGCTTGTCATTCCGCTTGGAAATTAATTCCCATTTATGTAGCAACTCTTTTTTCGGTGGTTGCAAATTTCATTAGACAACAGTCAGCAGTCAGCAGGCAGAAAAGCAGCGTTCCAACAGAGCTACAAGCACTGAGTACATATTCGAAAATTTGCCCAATTCAACTTCATTTGAAAACAAATACACACCCAGAGAGGCAACAACAACTGAGACTCCCCGCACACAAAACAACATCAAGAACAACTCTTGACTTGATTTTATGAGTTTTGGGCCAACTAGAAATGGCTGCAATAACACTAAAGCTGGATTCCAACAACAACAACCCCCGAAAAAGCCAAACGCAAGGATGAATCCAGCTCAGCATCAACATCTACGAACTCATCTAAATACATGCTGCAAAAGTCACAGTCGCAGCTGTGTAACCTTCTAGCCAATTATATTGAAAACTTTCAGCTCTATGGAATGCTAGCAATCTCTCTTTAGCTCATTCCCCCACTCCACCTCCCAGTTCTCTTGTATTTCGTACTAATTCTACATTTTAATTGATGCTCGTTTTGTTTTATGTGTGTGCTGTGCTCGAGCTCGATGCTACACAGTACTGTAACTGTCTCTGGGCCCGTTTGTGCTTCAACTGCATTGTCATTTGCATATCTTGCCCGGCATTTGCTTGTAACTCGATGGGGGGATGGAGGAGAAAAGGAAGGAGGAAGCGCTGTTGTTGCTGTTGGGCTACTGGCGAAATTTATGAGCCACTGGGCTGTGGTTTACTTTTCCACACCATCAAATCGCAGCCACCTAACCAATGACTGGCATAATTCACACGCGAATGACTTTGAAATCAACTTAATACACACACATACACACGCACATACACACACATATGCATATTATACGTATGCGTTATATGGCACATCTTAGCAATCTTATCGGGTATAACACAGCTCATGTAGCTCGGAAATCGCTCGAATATTGAAATTGGCAATTTTGATATTCATTAAATGCGTCATTCCCCCACTTTCCCCCACTCCCTTTCTCTGATCCCCACTCTGTTCATGGGAGCGTGCTTATCCAGGCATCAGCTTTCGCACAGCGCCAATCAAATTCCATAAGCATCAGCGTCGCTAAGCAGCGAAATCAATAGGGCCAACACCAAGTTCTACTTGGAGCGTCATGTATCTCATTTCCGATAACCGCAAACGCAAAAACGAAAAAAGAAAAATATAGAATAAACAAAATTCGCACGCTTTTTATACATATTTAATTTGCGGGAGGAGCAAGAGAAGCGGTTTCATTATGAAAGACATCGCTTGATTTAAAACTTTAAGGCCTCGCAGTGCATATATGTATAGTAAATTTTGTAGACTCTGAGCATACATGTCCTGTTAGCTGTTAGCTGTATTTTCATGCTTCGTTTAAGTGTTGTGTAAATTTCATCAAAATAAATACAATTTATAGCGTAATAAGCCAATTTATGCGCCATGTTCGCATTTCTAGCCAAGAAACGCACAATTTACATAAATTTACGAGTCCTGTCAGGGGAATTGGTCGGGGCACATGTTACTTAAACATGAACTGCGTATATGAGTATACGAGTCTGTATATTGGGCCAATGTTGAATGTATAAATGGCAAATAAATAATATTTGATTGCCCCAAACCCACACATAACTTTACCCCCCACTTGTCCCATTGAATTATTATTGCTGGCTGCTGCTGCGAATTATAAGAGAATTCAGCAGTCGAAGTCTCTGCAAATAATCTTCTTGTTGTCCTGAATTTACTTTATTCAACAAATATATGTTGGCCACTTTGATAAATACCGAGTCGAGAAATTCAAGAACTAAAATACATTTTAATATCACAAACGAATTCTATCCATTCAGTTAAACTCTCTCTCTCTTTTTTCAGTCCAAGCTGACAACCATTATTTAATCTTTAAGCAATTTCATATAAAATATTGTAGTAATCAATTTGAGAAATGTAATAAAAGTAGAACATATCGATTCACTTTTTCCTCAGTAAAAATATTTGAAAGAGTGCAAAAGCAATTTAAACCCAACGCTAACAAAATAAAACCAAAGAAAGATTTAACTTTGAAAAATTTGAATGGGTAAAAGAAAGCGAAAGAAAGTCTATTAAATGAAAGAAAGAAAAACAATAAAAAAAGAACATGCCTCACAGGGCGTATGAGCAACGTTTTTAATTGTTCAACATATGTTTCAGTAATTGCTGTGGCAGTTTAACTGACGAACAGAGAAAGCGCCAGAGAAGAAAGAGTAAACTGTAAAAGCGTGTGAATGTGTGAAAAAGAAGAAACAGAAGGAAAGGCAAAAGAATTTATCAAGCACGCACTGTGGTCAACTCGACATTATTTGTTAAACTAGTTGGCTGACTGAATGTCCTTCGAGTTGAAGAGACTATAAATTTCGTATAAAAAGAAATTACATTGTTGTGGATGATAAATATTATTTAAGAAATACTTTAAAAAGCATAAAGATAAATTATTATACTGTCTGATTATAAATTTTATTTAAGAACTTTGCTTTATACAAAATTAAACCAATTTATATTTTTGACTCAATTTAACTTCTTACATATAATAAGTTAATAATTAATATATATGTCAGTATACGGTTGTTATGTTATTATGTCTTAGTTGAAATAGTATTCCACTCTTTTATGCAACTTTTTGTTCCTCATCTCAACATTTGGGCTGCATTTTAATTATGAGTTTTAAGCGTTGGTTTCTTTTCATTAGCCATCTTCCTTTGTACACTTGCATCCTGTCTACTGCTCTTGGCATTGAACTGTCAACTTCCGCTGCCAACAAGCTGCTGCATAATAGAATGCACTAGTCTGGAAACATTTCTGCAAGCCCAAATGATGATGTATATTTTTGCTACAATGACTAACTAGGCGCAAAGTAGCACTAGGCTCTGAAGAGTGAAGTGAAGAGTTGAGTTGAAAATGGCGTATACAAAAGATAAACAACACAATGGAAGAGTGAGAATGTAGCAACAGCGAGAGTGGAGGGGAGCATGAAGTAAAACTGTATTTAATTAACCGACATTGCAATTACAAATTCTGTGCAACGCGGTGCACTGAACCAGGGCCATGTCCCATGGTCACGGCTCCCTCTTGCCCAAATAGACCAAGGAGGCAGCAGAAGCGGTAGCTGTACGGCATACTAAAAAGAACTCAAAGCCCAGGCGACGCGACGAACTGCAACAGCGGCAACAGCAATGGCAACGGCAGCAAAACAATTTCATTTTGTTCAGAAGCAACAAACGTAGTATGAAACGCTCTACAGGGAAACAGGGAACAAACCGAAAAGCGCGACCAGAGATGGAACTGGAAACTGGACGAAGGCTGAAGCTGACTTCTTCTCCAGCCGGCCAATGTACACAATGCAGCAAAATTCAAGGAGTGCAAACAAAAGCCCAAAAGCGCAGTGCAGCCTTTTTTGCCTTTTGTTTATGGCTTCGACAATTTACACCTTAAAGAAGTGAAGACTTCTTTCTGTGCCGGCTCTTCTTGCCTTGCCTTTTGACTGGCAAAAATTAACGGCAGCCAAGCTATCGTCCTCTGGCAGCAACAGCTCCTTATCAGTTTTGTCTGCAGGCGGCAGACAGTCGCCCTTCAGTGCTGCACCCCTTTGGCAACCCGTCTTTTTCTTCTCTCCTTCTTCCTCATGCTTGGAAAAATGGTAGAAAAACTTCTGAATAACTCAAAGTCTTAATGAATTATGGGCTCTGCCCTTCTGTTCTCTCTTCTACTTACACTCTCGCACTAGTTGCAAAAGTTGAATTGAGTTGGCAGTTCATTCAGTCTACACGTTAAAGCTGATTTGTGTGGATGATACATATTTGTGATTATGACGATTATAATGGCGTTCCAAACTTGAGCCGACATTAATTTACTTCGCTTTGCTCTTGTTCTTGTTACATGGTAGTTCCCTTGATTATTCACTAAGTCCGTTCCCTTTTCTGGTTTATCTCATAGCAACGAATTTGTTTCGTTGCAGTAAATCACTCGATATTCGTAAGCATGTAATATGGGTAAAGTAAACTAAGTAAGATCTTTTCAGCTCTCTAGGATTTATCTTCATTAAAGGAATTAATTTACATGTGCACATATTTTAGAAAAGTTTTTAACATATTCATTGCTAAAACGTTTATTCCACATATTATAATTTGTGCTTACTTCAACACACTTGGTACTTTTACTCGTTTTTTTGTTGGCACATTTAGATTGTTTTCCCAATATATTCAGACTGTAAACTTTTCAATTTAATTATTACCCAAATTGAACTTACATTAGTTTATTTCATATTCCATTTTTTACAATTTACGATTTGTTTGCACTCATTGTTATTGAACCTACTCGACACTTTTACATGTCGCATGGCAAACAAACCTAAAACTATTATTACATAAATTATTCCTAAGTCTTTTGCACTTACTTCAACTATAAGTCACTTGTTGCTCTTACTTATTGTTTTGCCTACACATTTGGCCAGTCATCTTGGCATATTCATATTTTTACACATCTCGCAATCTATAATCACTTACATCAACATGAATAACAACGAATTGTAAATCAGTCCACTCGTTACCTTTATTTGCCTTCTTAACACATGCATAGTTAAACCTATTGAATTTATTTATTTCACAAATAAATTCTTAGTCACTTTATTAACCATTTACTTGTTTTATACTACATATCACAACTTGTACCCATTTCCATTTCAATGAATAGCTACAACTCGTTGTAAATCAGTTGACTCGTTACTTTCATTCGTTGCTTTGCCAAAACACTCTTTGGCTTGTCTTTGCTGAAGAGTTGTTGCTTGTCTTTACTATGCTAATAAGTTCAGTCCATTTGTTTTAATTATTATTACCATTATTGTTATTATTGCAATGTACTCGAAGACAAAACAGAAACAGAAGCAAATCATGTCCTCGTACTTGTAGCATTCATAGACGTAACTCTATTTTACAACCGAGAAGCGCAAACTATGTATGTATTTTGTGCTCGTATGTATGCAAATAATGAAAGAATAGCTCCCAACTGAAACTGGAGGAAACAACAATCTGCTATAAATAAAATTCCAGAGCATAAAATCTAAACAACTGAAATGAATGTTGCCAGGCAGCAAGAGAACAACAACACACAACACGACAAGGACAACAAAAACAAACAAATAATTTCATGTCACACAATGATGAAAGTTTTGTAATGTTTGATGTTACATGTTTCTCCCACTCTTTCGCTCAGAGTACCACGAACAGTGCAGAAAATTAAGCAATTTAATTTAATAGATACAAAGCAGCAGAGAAAGCACCAGCAGCAACTGCGAATGGCAATGGGAATGGAATTGTGCATTGTGTGAAATACTCGCATAAACTGGGTGAAACTTCCTTGTAGTTTTGCCTTCTGCCCAGCTGTAGAACAATAATTCAACACATATTTAAATGCATATTCCTCGCCCTCTTCCCCAACACTAAGAGCCTGTAGCTGGCTGCAACTGCTGGCTTGCTTGCTCCACTCGGGCTGTCCTGCAAATGAAAATTTAGTGTGCATGTTCCTGCTGCCAGAAGCAGAGTCTCAGTCTCAGAGTTCCAGTTCCATTGCCACTCCCCCTTAGCCTCCGCCTATCGCCCACAATATGAAATATGTTTGTGCCAGTTGTCGGTTGTCGCTTGTCGTCGTTGTGTAAAAGTTGTTGCACTGCAACTGCCGTCGCATCGAAAGCTAAATCAAAATTTCTATGAGTACGAAGCAGTTGAAGATGAATCCCACTTCGTATCTGTATCTGTATCTGTATCTGAGGCAAGCCTGCTAAGCAACTAATTTCAGCTTAACCCACTTTTCCAAAGCAATTACCGTGCCTCGACTCTTGGCTGGCTCTCGTCTGATTTATGGCAATACAACGACCACGACGATGACTACAAATGCAGCCCTGGCAACGGATTGCGAATTGTGTTTTTATTGCCAGTGAAAAGACTGCTCAAAATCGCCATTTAATGTAAGTGAAGATAAATTATTACAGCAACAAAATCAAGGCTGAAGCTGAGTCTGAAGCTGCAGAGCAAAAGCAGCACGCTGTCAACAAACCGGAGATCAGGCAACATCCGTTCCATAAGCGGATGTCCGGTTTGTTCGCACGTTCACGCTGTGCTCTGCTGCCAGAGTTGAGAAAAACAGCTTCACGTTGGTCTCTTGCCTTGCCTTCGACTTTTGCCATTGCTGCAGACCAACAGCACATTGGCCTATTAGGCGGCCTACAGAGCATAAGGAATAAGCCACGAACTGAGTCGCAAGCCGAAAGTAGTCGATGGTTTGTATTGTAGTTGTTAATTCATATTAAGCGAGTGCATGCAGTCAGTTGCGAAAAGAGTTTTGAGTCGACTAAATCATGCCATGAAAAGAAGTTAGTTATAATATGATTTAAGTTAGGTTAGGCTTAAGAAATATAAATAGAAGATAATACAATAAATCTTACAATACACCGAAAGGAAAATGCATATGTTTAGGCAATAATATTAAGATATGAGTAATACTATATATAATAACCTAAAAAATATCTCTTCTTATAAAGAATTATTTATAGTTTTTACAGAATGTTTAATACACTTCCCCATAGAAATGAAATACTTAAAATATGTCAATGCATTAAATTACTTTTTAAAATTATTAATAATAAAATATATTCGTATAATTCCGAATTTTATAGTTGCAATATTTAAGAAAGATCTCTAAATTCGAAGTTATAATGAAATACATTTCAATAATAAAAAGATTAATTTTGAGAATCCTAGCTTAATTACCGACAACAGCAACCAGATTATTTTAGTTTTATTTATTCACACTTATTTTAAATAATGTCAAAACTACACAAGAAATTTCATTTCCACTTCATCCACCACTTTTTACCCATTCTTACTTTATAGTAGAGTTGTCACCCTTTTCGCAAGTAACAAATGTACACCTGCCTCCATTCAATTGTGTGTGCACTGCGATTGTATGTTGTTGGAGTTCCTTTAAAGTGCTTGGCATTAGTCAGCGATACACCCACTTTGCAAGACGCGACACTTCAGTCTTTGGATCAGTATTGCACTGTGCAGGTTGAAGGCAAATGGCAAACAAGCGAATTGAATTTGATGCCAACTCAAACACAGACAATGACCGACATACCACACAGACAGACAGACAAACGAAGAGGGACAGATAGGAGGAGGGAGACTGAAAGATGCCGAGTTGAATTATTACGCGAATTTAGCATTTCAATAGAAAATCGAATATTTCAAGTGGCTGGTAATGACATTTTCTCAAGTAGCAATTCCCCAACATTCCATCAGATGGCAACTCGAACCATTCAACAAGCTCTGTCACTCACTTTACTCTCTTCTCTGTCTGTGTGTGTGAGAATTTTTAAGGTAACCACGCGGGTTGTTTGCCGCCTTTGCGGAGGGTGTGATGCGGTAATTGAAGCTGGCATCTGATTTATTAACTCAATTATGGCCCAGAAAGCACACACCCCCCAACATAAAACGAAAACATTCATTCAACATTCAGGCTCCCCACAAATTTCTCGCAATTCCTGTTAATGTGAAGAAAAATTGATGCAAATTTGCGCTACGCCTTGCAAAATTCCACTTAAATTCCGCGCATAATTCGATTTACATATCAAAAAATCGCATTAATCGAAATATATTCAATAAAAAAGAAGGTATGCCTTGTATGGTGCGGAAGTACTGTTTGTGTTGAGCAATAAGAATTTTTTAAATTTGCTGGCAGAAATGTTGAAAATTAACTACAAAAAAAGAAGGAAAATGCAAATATTGGCAATTTATTTTCTCTCTTTTTCTGGAGTTGACTTTGTATCTCATTCAGCTGTTGCTAAGTAAGCCCTCAAATTAAGCATGACATTCGTAGAGCAGGCCATCAACAGCCATTTAAAGACTTTATCTCGGCTTAACTATACATTGCTTATAATTTATGAGCTCAGTTTCATTGTCAAATACTTCTCGAATTGCCGACTCGACTGCCCAGTTCGAGTCCATTAGACAATTACGCAATAGGCTTTTAGCCAAGGCTTTTTCTGTTCTCTGTTTCTCTGTCTCTGCTAATTATTTCTTAATGTGGCCCGTCAGTGGAAGCAGTTCCGGTTCCGCTTGTCCATGAAAATGTCAACGAAATTGCGATGCCATCATCAATCTGAATCAGTACGAAAATACAAAAGCCCCAATTCTTTAATTTGCCAACTCAATTGGGAATGGAAATAGGAGTGGGAGTGGAGGATGTGCCTTAAGAGACGCTTACAATTACAACAAGCTCTCTATTACGAATGTAGTCGTATATTATTTTAGCCATAACTAAGCACATTTGAATTTACAACATGCAAAGACAAGTTGGCATTAGAGAGAGAGAGAACAGAGTACAACTAACTAACTACTACATCTACTAAGTACAACTAGAAGTATGTACAACCAAAACAGCTGCCTCTTGGTGTCTGGCACTTGGGCAAACAAATTACAAATAATTACATGGAAAGGCCATGGCATACTCGTAGTTGAAGCCATGTAACCTGCAACCTTGTGACTGCTGCCTGGTGCATCCTCCTTCTCCTCTCACCTGGCCACAAGCCAACTTCACTCCACACTAACTGCAGGTGTAAAATGGCCCA
Organism: Drosophila nasuta; assembly: GCF_023558535.2. Taxonomy (NCBI): domain Eukaryota; kingdom Metazoa; phylum Arthropoda; class Insecta; order Diptera; family Drosophilidae; genus Drosophila; species Drosophila nasuta. The sequence goes on from NC_083457.1 coordinate 7,016,198, forward strand.
CTTTGTTGCATGTGTCGCCGCCTCTTGTTTTTGGCATTTGTGTATGGTATTAGTGTCCTCATCCTCCGGCTCCCTTTACAGCTGCCACTACTCATCTCATGATGATGATGATTGTTGTCGTTGTCGTGGTTGACTAACCTAACTGACCTAGCCCCCGTGCACATGGAGGGCATGACTTTCTCTCATCATGCTGCTCATCAGAAATGCAATTATAAGGGCTATGTGGCCGGGGCCCAAAACGATATTGGCCGAAATGAATTGGGGGACTTTGAGTTGTGCTTCTCATATATTTAGCTAAATGGCAGTCAAGACATAAGTGCCAATCTTCCAAATAATCCACTAAATATGTTGTTTAAGCTAAGCGAACAGTTGCAGTCGCGTTTACTGTAAATGTTGTCTATGAAATAATACTTATAATAACTTTATAATTGGAATGAAAAGTTTTTTGTATTGCCCTTTGCTTAATCTTAAATCAATATCCAGCTTAAGATTGCAATTTCCAATCTGACACACATACGAGTCATATGCCTTGAATTTGCTGACTTCTTTGCGAGTTTAATGTCCTGTTCAAGCCATGTGCCACATTTGCATTGTCTGTGTGTCTCTCTATATGTCACAACAACAACAGCAACAACAATGAGAGAACGTTCTGTCGTCTCGTGGCCATTGTCTGCAACTATTACGACTATTGTGAGTCCTTTTGTTTTTGTGCACTGCGCGTTGTCGTCTAATAAAAGCGCCTCATAATGTGGGTCATTGTACCGCCATATGGTGCTGCATTTGTCACGACGAACAAAAACAACAACAAATAAACGAGTTGCTTGGGCTGCTAATTGCAAACACAGTCGCCTGGAATAGTCACAATCGTTGCCATCTCCTTTACTGCATCCTGTTGTGTCAGCAACAGCGACAGCAGCAGCAGCAAAACAAAGACCGCAATATGTCGTGCGAAGTGCTTTATCCAATGGATCGATAGATTTGCATAATTAATGTTGTTTAATTTCTTCGATGTACGACAAATTGCAAAACGAAAATTTTGTCAAAGTTAAGAATTAAATACTTATGTACATTTTAATTGAATTTTGGTTGATAAAGTTTTGTTGATTCACAAAAATGTATCACTTCAAATAGCTTTGCATACTTTTAGGCTAAGCTCTTAATGCACTTACTTTGTATATTATACATACAAAAGTATGCAATGTTTTAAGTATGTTAATGCGTTTAACTACATTCATTTTCCGCTAGATGGCGCTTTAAAGTTATCAAGGCACTTATCATAAACTATTTATCTGGTGAATATAAATGACGAATTGAAAATGTCAAAGAACAACATCTTTTTATTTTTATTCATTTTACTGCTAAATACTTTTACTCCCTTCACTTTTACTCTTTCTTTTACTATCATCCCATGTTGCATGTATTTTAGTTAAATGCAACTTTGAGACTAATTAAGCAACTGGCAAACATACAAATGAAATCACAGGTTAACTGGCCAACCGATGTTACCATTGGCAACTGCAACATTTGTCGTGGCTGCTTTTTTGAGATATTTGGTCGGCGATAAAAGCTGCCAAACGAATTTGTAACTCTGGCGTATGCAAATTTCGCATGACTTTTGTGACTTTCCTTGTTTCCTCCATTGTCCCCTTCCCCGTTCTTCAGTCTTCCACCAGTTGGCTCGTTTCCCAGTCATTCACTGGCTGGTTGTGCATGGAAATCCGCACCTTTGAGCGCATTTAAGACAAATTTCCAATTTGTAATAAAACAACTGCGGGGCAGATTTGCTTTGCTGCTTTTGCGTTGCTTTAGAAAGTACGAGTATGAAGGTATTTATATGTAGAATAGTTGAAAAAGAAAACAACGGCTGGTCAATCAAGTTTTAGTTTGCAATAAAGTGCGGAAAATGTGGCAAAAAGAAAGGCCCGCATGCTAGCAAGCTGAAAAGCTGGCAAGCGGGCAATCGGGCATAGTGATAGATTCGCTAACTCATTGAATCAGGTTACCAGCCCAAAGGACAGACAATAGACGGACTTGCAATTCGAGCAGCTGCCACAAAATGTTCTTCTCCTGCAGCATTTGCCGCCTTTCACTCTTCCGCTTGCTACAGTTAGCTACGTTCGTTAGAGTTGGAGTCTTGTGGAGCGGACTGAACTGGACTGGTATCTTTGGCATCGATTTTGTGTTTTGTGTTGTCGCTGCACTGCTATAATTTTATGGCAACAAACGCCACGCTGATTTCCATGGCCCGAAGGTTGTGACTCCCAACAAACCAGCCATCGATTGCTCTCTGTTTGAAGCATGTCAGTTGCTGGGCAATGAAGACATATTATGGCGTCTTTAACGGCTGCCCTGTGGCTCTCAATGCTTGCGAATTAGAATGGAAACATTTTCAGTTCTTAACATAATACATAAAATGCTAAAATTGTATCAACAAAAAACTTTTAATCATTCCAGAATAAACAAAATGTTTGAAGAGTAACAAAAAATATTTTGAGCCACTTGAAGTTCAATTTAAATAAGTAGTTTTATTTTAGATTAAAATTTATTGTTTAAACACATTTTTAGCCATGACTAGTTGTAAACTTCTTACAACATACAAAATATATAAACACAATAAGTAAATTTATTTAAAACATCTATAAAAAGCTTGTTTATATTTAATAAAAATTTTATTTTTATCCAAATTTCATCAAAATAAAATTATAAATCTATAATAAATTGGAAAATTTCTAAAAAAAAAGTAGCTTAAAGTTAGTTTAAATTATATTAAATTTATTTAAGCATCCGTTTTTGTTTTAATATGTATTCAATTAATATAAAATATATATAAATATTGAAAAATATGTTAAATATTTTAGGTAAGTAATATAATATACATACATATTAAATGCAACCATGTTCAATTGCATTGCGTTACATAAATTTGCCTCATCTTGAGTTCAATTGTAGATTCCTATAATAATTTAAAACATACTATTCTCTTTAAATGTGCTTATGGCAAACTAGGTTCATATGTTGCAAATACATATATTTGCACTTACACTAAGGCATCTCACATACACATACACATCCATACACATACGGATGTTTAAACATATCAGAGAAAAGTTTTCGCAACATGCTCATAATTTGCCATGTGACTCGCACTAAAGAATAAGTTTGTGCCACGCCTTCTTTGCACATTCTCATTCTCATTCCGGATTGCCATTCCATTCTCATTATGCGGGGAGGGAAGTGCAATTTTCAACTCTCTCGTGTGGAGTGAGAGTTGCTTGTTCTTCTCTGTGTGTGTTGGTGTGTGTGTGTGTCAGCTCTGCGCTCGCGGACAATGGCAAAAGTTTCTGTTGCGGCTCGATAAAGTATCTGTTAGATACAATTTACAATATTTTTCGCTACCGCCTGGCACACTCTCACACACGCACACTCTCATAAGAGTGAAAGTTTTTTGCCTGGCCAAAAAGTATGGCTTTAATGATAATGACTTTAGCCGAGCAAAAAGTGGCGCAAAGTTTAGAATACGCCATCGCAACGCTTTTGGGGATTTTCAAAATGCCAAACAGCAGAAGTTTGCAACATCTACTACACACACACACACACACACACACATGCACACCCTCAGTTAGACATACGCGCACACACACAAAGTGATGTGCTCACACAACCACAAAAGATACGCAACGAGTTGAGCAAAAAGTTTTCTACGTGTTGGTTTGGCAATATGAAATTGATAAGAAATTCTGAATACAACAAGAGCACAAAATGCACACACGGAAACTGGAGCAAAATTGTCGAAAAATACCCGTTCTCCCTTCCCCTCTTTCTCCTCTTTTGGACAACTGACTGACTTTATAGCATATTTAGCAGAAATTTTCAAGCAATTTTTTTCTTTCATGTTATATTTTCGGTATAAGCTTGATAGATGTAAACATTCTTAGGAATTGTGGCAAACTCATTCAAAGGAAGAAATTTAATATTCTCTTTTAAAATATTGATTAAAATCAGACCTTAAATAGCTATTTTGTAAATTTCATTTTGAGTTCTTAGAATATATGCTTCAATTTACATTGGTACTATCAACAAATTTAAAAATATTAAAAATCGAATTAAATTATAAATACATTAAATTAAACACGAAAACTTTATTTTAATAATATAACAATCTACACTAGAAAATAGATATTATTATTATTAGGTCAGTCAGAACAAAAAACAAAACAAAAAAAATATTGCTTAAAAATAGATTGCAAATTTGCATCTTGAATCAAGAGTTTTGGGTCGAAATCAAGATTTCTTTCATCTGTAGATACAAAAATGCTTCTTAAATAAAGAATTATTTGAAAAATATTGTTTTAACTGTTTAACTATAAATTAATTTTAATTATTTATTTTGATAGTGTACAGTGATTATTTTTAAGAAAGTTTAGTTTACTAAAGATTAGGGTAATATTTCATTTATTTAATGTAAAATTATGCAATGGAATGCATAACCAAAGCAACGGTGTTCTTAAGTTTTTATGTGATGTATTCATTTTATAATATATTAATTTTGTTTAAAATAATATTGACATTTCAAATTCATCCTTCCATAAAATCTTCTACAAATAAATCATAAATATGATTGTGCAATAATAATTAGTATCTAATGCTTGTCACTTATCAAGTATTGGAAATTTAGCTATCCAGTGTTTAGGATTGCCACTTAGAGAATTTGGCCAAAGCTAATAGTGTAACGAGTAGATGAAGTAAAAAAGAAAAACACACTCAAAAAATTGCAAAACTCTTTTAAGCTACACGATCTTGACTTGCAACGATTTAATTTTATCGCATGCCCTGCAACAACAGCCCAGCAAAGACGACAACAATGTCAGCGATTTATTGCATCAGTTGCAACAACAGCAACAACAAGAGAAACAACAACGGCAAACACTCGCTAACGTTGTAATCGCCCAAACAGATACAATAAAAACAATAAAAACAAGCAACCTCAGCAGCCCAGAAGGCTACCAGCTAAACGAGTCGAACTTCAGTCTTCAGTCTTCCGTCTGCAGTCTTCTCCTGTCTTCAGTCTTCTGGCATTTCGGCAGCCTCATCAACGCGCTAATCTTGTTGTTGTTTCTTCAGTTGCTGTTGCTGTTGCTGTTGGCCAACGTTGTCGCCCGTTGTCTTTGGCGTTGTCGTAGTCGTTGTTGTTGTCGGCAACGTACTCATCATCAACATCTTCTCCTCTTGGACTTGCGACGCTCTCAGGCTGTTAAGAGTTCAACTCGTGATGTTAGTGGTTCAAGCCAAGGCAACGATTTCCTCATTGGTCCACAATTCTCAAAGCTGAAGTTGTTGTTGCTGTTAGTGTTGTTGCTGTTACTGGCGACATTCTGTCATGACGATCACGAAGCATTCGTAACACATTTGTTGCAATTTTCGTCGCTATTTGTTAAGGTTCAAGCGAGGTTGTTCCAGGCAAAATCTCAGCTAGTTCCATCTGGGATTTTCAGCTCCTCTTTGTCCTCGTCGTCGACGGCCTCGACGGAAATTAGCAGCGTGTAAAATATGCACTAGCTGCTCATAAAGTTTAGAGAGAGAGAGAGCTGGAAGTGCTGCTTGCAGTTGTCGAGTTCTACTTCTTGGTTCTTGTTAGTTCCCCAATGAAGATAATAAAGAACTCAGCAACAAGCACACTCGGCTGACAAGGTTTAGACAATCTAGAAACAAGACAGACTTAGTTAACTCTTAGATCATTAGCCCCAATGTTGGAGCAACTCTCTGTACAGTGCTTAGATAATTCTCTTTAAGTTTTATAAGTTGAAGTCGATAAAGTTTATGTTGCGGCAGCTTCTGAGAAGCAACACCTGCGAGAGTCTCTAAACCTTTGCTTACTGTTATTAAATACGCTTGAACAACACGTTGTATTATCAATTTGCGTAACATTCAGAATCCTCGCCAGCTGCAAAATTGTATCGCCATTCAAACCATTTGCAATCGGAGTCGACGTCTGCGTCTATTCAAATAATAGTCCACTAATTGTTTAATTGAAACCCCATGCAACAACAACAACAACAACAATAAGAACAACAACAGACGCCGCTATTTGAGGCAGACACAGGTAGAGAGAATTGAGCTCGTTTCGCTCGCCCGCAACCTTTGCTGACTCCCGCTTCCCGCTTTCCGCTTCTCTTTGCAACATTTTGCGGCTGGCCATCAGCAATTTGTGCAAATTGCACGCACGTAGCATTCGCTGGTCTCTCGCTCAAACCAGACGATAAACATATCAACACCTGATATAAGGCACACCGTGTATAGGCAACCCGTTGCAAATATTGAAAATCACAGGCATCATTGTGTCAGAGTATCCCTCTCCCTTTTCCCTTTCCCACCGCTTGCACAACAAGCTAAATAAATTTTATTTGCTCGATTTTCGCCGCAGCGCGTTCGCATTTTTATACAAATTTGCGCAACAATGGCGAACCAAACGAGCCGTCGACGAGGACGAGAACGAGAACGAGGATTGAGTGAGTGAATGGTGACGTGTATTCTAGTCAATCAATGGACGCCAGGACATGGCAGGTGCACCAGATCTCTCCATCTGACCGTCTGTCTGTCCTTCGCTAGTTAATCTCGCATGTTGGCCGTTTGTCGCGTGTGTAAAAATATTTTTGCCTGTGTTACTGTTACTGTGCAACATTGTCAATTTCACACGCCAGTTGCTCGTTGTTGTGTTAGTCCTGGGCTTGTGTCCTGTCTCGTATTTTGTTGCTAACCATTCGCGGCACGTTCAATTGATTGAATTGAAGTCGCATCGCAGCGCATCGCATCGCATTCACATTGTTATTGTTGTCGTTGTCGTTGCCTAGCTGCCTTGTTAGCAGCCTTCCACTCGACCAACAGCTGTCTATTCACCTGTCCAGCTTGTCTGCTTTCCCCTTTCTCTCTCTCTCTCTGGGTCTCTCCCCTCTCTGCACGTTCATGCAACAATTATTCAATTTGATTTGCCAGCCTTTTGTTTTGTCTATGCTCCAACTCTTTCGCTCCTTCGCTCCTAACATCTCTCCTCTTCAGCTCCCAGCTTTACCGCATTGTTGTTGTTACACTTGAATGGCTGCCAAATGTGTCGCCCATGGGCGGGCGTCAGAGTTTACACCTGTTCCTCTCAGTGTGTGAAGTGTGTCTCCACAGAACGGAAGCGGGCCAAGCGTGGCCCCGAAAACCGGAAGTGGATTTAATGCGGCTGCAATTTGCAAACCCGTTTAGCCAGCGCATTAACACCACTCACAGTGGACCCCGCCTTCTTCCCCTCCTTCGTCCCTCTGCTGTGGCACACTCCTGAGTATATAGATTATATTTTATTGATGTTACACACCTGCAGTTGTCCTGCCTGCTGCCAAGTTAATGGGCTCTGTTTGAATTGTGCGTATACTTAACTTAATGAGGCCTCGCTTTGATTCATTTAATTATTATGCTGACAGGATGTATGATCACCAGTTAAGCAGCATCCCAAACTCTGCACTTAGTTTTGATTTGCAGCACCATCAGCAATAAGCCATTTAAGCACGTGACAGCTAAACCATAACTATAATTTGAAGGATGAAGGCTCGTTTAATTATAATATGTATCTGCTCTCATTTCGCTAACAATAGTTAAATTTACAGCATACAAATCACACTTTAGATTTAAAAATTTTCTTAAACATTTATTTTGTTTTTATTGCATTTGACATCGTCACAAAATAAATAAACATTATTAGTCAAATAAGCCATTTTACTGCTCTGATGAGTTACTATATACACAATACAGAAACTCGCAAGGTGAATATCGTGGGTTATTTAAAGTGTACAAAAATACAATTAGTTTTTTAAATATAAATTATTTGTAATATAATTCATTTTAGTTGAAGGTCTATGTTAGTTAACAAATATATCGATTTTAGAATAGATAAATTACATTGCTTACTACAAAAATATATCTAACACATATTTAACTTTATTTTTGCAATTCAATCACATTTTGCAGCTCTTCAAAATAATTGAATCTCAATATTTAAACTTGAACAATAAACCTTTTAAAATGATTATGCTGTTTATTAGTTTGCTGTTGCTTTTTAAAAGGCTCTTCAATGGGCACTTCAGAGTATTGAAATTCACAGAGATAAGAACTCATAGATGCATCGCGTTGTTGCCAAGTTGTTTTCCCACACTTGCGACTCTCCCTCTTGTTTTGACCATGCAGAATTGCAGACAGACTTATTCAGGCCACTTGATTCCACTCATTTCACGCCACTTGCTCATTATGCTAATCATCAAAGCAAACGCAGCATAATTGAACTTAAACGGAAACTCATAAAATGCACTTCAGAGAATGCTGCTGCTGCTGTTGCTGCTCCCCGCTTCAGTCTCTGGCCACCAAAGCTGTGTAAACAGTTAACATGCAAAGCTCATTGAAGCTGCCACTGTGGATGCAACGCTTTGCAGCTGCCAAACAGCCCACGCGATGTCAGTCGATTAGTCAATGCCCCAAAAGGGCGTTGAAGGGATCGAGGGACAAAGTGAGAGATAGAAAGACGCAGATCGAGGCAACAAACTGGATGATAGATGGGGGGAAAAAGTGGAGGCCTAAACTCAACTCAAGTGTCAATTAAATTAATATCAATTAAAAGCGGCAGCAACTTGTTGCTTGTTCTCTCTGCTGCGTTGTCTGTTCGCTGTTGCTGTTGCACAGTATTCAACTCTTGCAACTCTAGTTGCAAATTATGCACACGCCATCAAGTGGCTGTCTAATGAATGCTTTACTCTGCTCTGTGCTGTGCCTCCAGAGTCTTGTGCGCCCGCCTCCAGTGTTCAGTATTCCAGCATCTAGCCTCAATGAACTGCAGATTTTTCCACTTTAATGAGCGGCTCGAGACGCGTCTAATAAAGGGTTGCCCCTCCTCGCAAGTTGCTTTCAAATTTAATCAGCAATTTCCTGTCACTGCGTTACATTTAAAGCTAAGCCCAGTTTCAGTGGCACTAAATGAAAGTTTCACTTAAACGCACTTTGCGCTCATAGTTTATTTTTAGACTTTCTTAACTCTTGTTTCGAAAGCGTGCTTAAAGCTTTAATCCACTTAGTAAGCTTAGTTTCTTTGAGAGCTTGCGCTTAAAAGGTTGCCATAAAATAAAGCTTCAGTTGTAAATGTAAGAATTCATCTTTAAACTTTTATAAAAAAAAAACTTCCATAGAAATAATATACAAGTAAGATATTAATATAAAATAAGGCTTTATACAAATTAACTTTATTATTAATACTGTTTGTTGTTTTCAAAAATAAGTTAAATTGTGAAATAAATTTGTCAATTCAATAATGTATTTTACGAAGCAAATAAAGTTGGTTAAAAAATCTCTTGAGAATAGTTAAATTTTAAATGAAATATATATATGTTTTATTACACTTTTCGACTCTTCGTCGCTTTTGTCTACAGTTTAGAATAATTTACTAAATTTTTAAGGAACTCATTTTTGTAATTCTAAATATGTTCGCAGCGTATATCAACATGTAAATAAAGGTGGTTAAACTTTATTAAAAATTATTTTTAAATATAATTATATGCAAAATTAATAGTAATTAAATAAGGTAGATTAAATAAAAAATAAGCATTTTTATAGTTAAATTTAAAAATAAATTTGCCATTGCATCTTTTATTTTCTATATATTTTTATAAAATTACTCTTTATTTAAACAGTTCTTCTTGAATTCTTAACGTGTTGCCAGCAAGTGTCATTGGTTTAGAGCTAGATTCAAAATTGATTCTCGAGCAGTTTGTCAGCGTCAGACAGGATTAATAGAGCGGGAAGCTGGAGAGACTGGCATCGCTCCCGTGGGTGAAGTGTCACAAAATTTGCACGCGACTTGCCGGAAAGCCACATGGCAACAGATACCGAGTGCTATGCGAAAACAGGGGCAAGTCGCGACACTCGCGAGGCAGCAACCAAGCAACTCTTCTTGCCTCTCCACACATGTCAACGTGTATTGAATGTCGTCGTCGTCGTCGTCGTCGGTTGCTGCCAAGGCTGTCGTTAGGAAGGAAACAACATCTACCATGACTGCTACCAGCTACCAGCTACCAGTTGCCAGTTGCCAGTTAACAGGCAGCAGCATCAGCTTCAAGCAGCACCTCTGTTCTCGTTGCTCAGAGTTCTCATTTCTCAGCTCGTCCTCAGCTAAATCTTACGCACGCACACGCATCGACAGTCAAGTCAAGGAAATGTGCAAAGTTGTGCAGCGGCAAATTTATAGCGACAAATGTTGACTTGAGATACGACGAAGACATCCTCTCCAAGTCCCCGTTTCTCAATCTCTCTATCTCTCTCGACACACACACACACACGCACACGCACACAAATGTCATCCTATAGGAAAGAGGCAAGGCAAGGCGAGGCGCAGTCAGTTGAAAGCTGATGTAGCCTGCTCAAATTGAATGTCAATCGATTTTAGTTTTTAATTTAAAAAGTGCGCCACGTTGTCGACGTCTTCGTCGTCGTCGTCGATGTCTTCTTGGCGCTGTTTCTGGTAATTTTGTCGGGCGTGTGCACTTGGAACATCAGAATTGAGCTATGTGCTTGATTGCAGACTCTTCTCTCTTTCCTTCTCTCAACTTCAATCTCATTCTCATAATGTTTATGTGTGTGAGTGCGTGTGTGTGGGCGTGGCAATCAAGCAGAGGTTTAATGGTTCAGCTAACGGCAAATGAAGCTACATGCCACAGCAGCACAAAGTCACAGCTACAACTGCGTCATGTGAAGAATCTATGCCAAGGGTTTTTTCTTTTACCAATCAACTGACAACAGTTAAATACGAGTACATTTTTTATCGATACCTCAAGCAGATAAAATGCATCCTTAGTTGTGGATAAACATTTTCTTCTCAAAAGTAATTAAAAATAAAGGTGTTGCTAAGCATATAATTAGGAGTTAAGTTTGATATGATTCTATTCTAGATTATAATTCAATTCAAAGAAGCCACAGCTTCTTAGGTCTGAATGCTTAGACGGTTCTATAAATTACTATATTCACATTATTTGTTATACTTGTCAATAAATAATAAACAAAGTAGTGGAAAACTTTAAGAATTTTCTCCAACTCAAAATTGAAATAAATAATATTTCAGTGACAATAAAAAATACAAATTTATTGTTTGTAATAATTTGTAGTTTAAACAAATTTTAATTATATATATTTTTTGCTCTCAATCTTATATTATGAGAATGATTTATTAATATAGAAAAAACTATTGACTCAATCTACAATTATTAAAGAGCAACAACTTTGACAACTATTCTATGTTATTATCTCATTTTAAAACAGAGAGCTTATTAAAAGTATTCTAAAATTGACTAACATAAATAATCTGTAATCACTGACAACTTTTCGTAATCTGATAAAACTTGAACTGACCTTTCAATAATTTCAGAGCTGTCCCACAAAAATGACATTTAAATTTGTAATAATTTTAAATAAATAAGCGCATTTAGCATAACACAAAAAAAACTAGAGGCCTTAGAGCTTATGTTGAGCTGACATAACTAAGCAACGAAAATTCGGAGGATCGAAACAAATTTGACAAGCTGCCACAAGAGCCAGAAGCTAGTGCGATTTTGGCTGTAATCATAACGGCAACTCGAACTTATTGCCAAATGCCTCGCAAAATGCGAGGAGGTCTAGTCTACAGTCTGCAGTCTGTACTCTGCATTCTCCAGTCTACAGAGACTGCACTTTAGAGTCTGCTGTCCATGGTCGTCGAAGTCGTCGTTGTTGTCGTGCCTGGTCGCCATCGATGTGGTCGCCGCTCTAATCGCTCATTAAATGGCCACAATTTGCCTGCACCGCGCTGCATTTAAATTACTTTCCCATTGCTGTTGCTAACAAAATTTGTTTATGAGGCCCAGCGAAACCTTTTAACTAAAACTAAAACTAAAGCTCATAACTTTGCTCGCAACGGTTTCGTCGACTCTTTCTCTCTCCCGCTCTTTCTCCCGCTCACGGTTCGCGTGAATTTCAGCAATCAGCCAAAGCCAAAGCCAAAGCCAAATGCTGAGCACTCGAGAGTCCCACAGGCTGTCGCCGGCGATGTCGCTGGACTGGACCTATATAGCCATAGCATCTATAGCGGGTACTGTCTGTCCTCCCATCGTCCCCGTCGCATTCATCAAAAACGTTCAAGTCGTGCAGTTTGACTGAAATCTGTGCTGTACTCGTACTCTATGCTGTGCCCCACTCGCGTCTCAAACATACAAAAAGGTTTCAGCATGCAATTCGCATGCCACGCTCAAGTTCTGTCGTTTTTCCACTCTTTTTCATTCTTCTTATTTTTGTCGATTTTTGCCAGACTGCATTTCCTATGTATTTTAAAGAAATGAGCCCTGGACAAAGTGGACGTGATATTATAAATTTAACTTTTGCGTTGGTCTCCCGATGCTCCTCCTTTATATTTTTTATTATTTTAGTTTTTTCTCTGTCTGCGTTTGCTGGTGGGTCATCGCTGGGTTCAGTTGCAGGTTTTGCATAATTTAGCTCATACGATGAAAATCTACTTTCATTTTGCCTTGATATGTGTGGCACAAAACTACTTCGTATCTAACAAGAATGCCAATATCGCAAACGAGAATAGGAAATGAAAGTTTCAAATTTAAAATGCAATACACTATAAAATATAATGTACGACTTTGAATAGTAGAATCGATTTTAAATGAATGTAAATTTATGCTAAGCTGAATTCTTTAATCTAATATACATTTTAAATTCGAAAAGTATTTTTTATGCAAATTGCTGAAGAAAATAAGTACCATATATGGTATATACTACAATTTATTGGTAGGTATGGTATTTGTAGCTAAGAATTATACATTTTGCATTTAATGACAAAACAAAAAAAGAATGAAAAATTATTGTATATCAATAGTGATGTGAATTTGCAGAAAGAAAGAGTTCAAGTTAAATTGATTAATGAAATCAAAGAATAATAGAGTAATCAAAGTAGTCCGTAGGAAAGAAAGAAATTTGAACAATAACCCTATTATAAGTTCTATTATTTTTGAATTTAACTAATTGAAAATAACTAATTAATATGATAAATTCACTTTATGGGGATGTGGAGCAAATTGTGTTAATATTCACCTTTTCGGATAGGTAAAAAACATTTCTTCTCCAACTCTGACCTAAATTTGTATGCAAGCAAGTATTTTCAATCAGCAGTTTAAATTAATTCACCTGCAGTAAAACGATTCAGTTGTTGATTTTCGATAACCTTCAGGCGAAATGTAATTTTTTTCAACATGCTTTTGAGAATCACTTCTAATTAAAATGTTCAGCATTTCTATAGCGCATCACCCACACGCACACACACACACCTATATATATTTGCAGCTGCTATTGCTATCTTTATTACACTCCTTGCATCCCCATCATCCCTTCTCCTCTTCGCCCCTCTTGCTGCTCATTTGATCTCTTAATGTTGCCCAACTAGCAATGCTCTACAGTTTTAATTTATGTTGCCGACGGCGTCGCTCGTCGAGTGAGTTGCATTATCCCCCGCCCTGTAAATATCACCCTTCCCCCCGATCACTCTCTCTATCCCAACGAGATATTTTTAATTTTGTCTGCGTTGCGTTGTTGCACGCGTCGCTTTTCAATGTCAGCACTCGACGCTCCTTTTGTCCCTCAATCTCCAACTCAATCTCATTCCCAATCCCAATTCCTGCCCTGTCCCAATGTTGCTGCTGCCGCTTCTCATTGTCTGTGCAACGTGATGCAATAGTTGATTTCGGTTTGCTTCCCTCCTCTTTACTTCTTTTTTTTGTGGGCTCCCTCATTTAAAGAGCTATACGCTTCGTCACCTTATGATTACGTGGTGTTATTTTCGTAGCACTTGAAATGCGCTTAATTGGTTCCTCAACGAGCGCATTACGAACTCATCCCTATAGTTGCCTTTAGTTTTCCGGGGTGTCTGTGGCGCCCTCTCAACTCTCAACTCAACTCTTGTGACGTGTTATTAATATTTACAACCTGGCCAAGTAATTTACAACAGTTACACACTCGATGGCTCCCCATCACTTAGCGTTCAATAATAAATATTTGAAATTCCTTTTGAAGTGTGTGTGCATTGTTGGGGTTTATTTCCGAAACTTCGAATAGATTCCAGTCCAATTGCTGTGATCTAGGATGGGGTTAACACCATGTGACTGTTCGCTTGGAAACTTCACTAAATATGAATTTATTTATAGCATCTCAAATTGGATTAGCATTGCGTATTTAATGAGTTTTAAATCGATTCGTAGTTGATTGAAATTATAAATCAAAATAAATTGATACGAATAGATAGATGCATTTGTATCTTTTGAATTTAAACACAGCATGATAACATTCTGCAAATTGTCGTTAGAGTGGAAATATAATTTAAATAGCTTGAATCAAATTAAATAAATATAATACATGTTTAGCAGATTGTCGTCAAAAGCTTATTAGATTTCAACAGAATTTTACTCATTCAAAATAATTTCTATTTGAACTTTAAATGATTATAAATTAAAACTATATATTATAGATACATTTGTATCTATTAAATTTATTTAGAGCATATGTATTTTGTGTTGACTGTAAGTGGAAGAACTCAAATAGAAAATAGATTATATAAATCAAATTAAATAAAAATACATGCATACATTGCTATTTAGACATTAATATATTCTAATGTAATCTAACTCAACTAGTATATTTTTAAGACTAGTCAGATATATAAATGTTTTTGTATTAAATTTTAGTGAAATTTATTTATTGTATAATCATATTCTAAAAATAGAGAATAAAGTAACATATTATAACAAATACAATAAAAGATTGGCTTATTGTTGTCCAAGGTGCATTCAATTCTAATACAGAATATTGTAGTTCAATGTTAATTACTTTTTGGACAAAAGTGACTAGACCACAAATATTAAAATTGGGAACAAATTTATGTTTAAACTATATTTTTGTTGCTAACAAAAACAAAAATTGATTACCTAATAAAAATTCAACCAAATTAGTTGTGTTAAATAATGTTTACGTGCTAAAATCAGTAAGTCTTCGATCAAAATTAATTACGACCTAGCATGTTACAAAAGCCTTTCTGTTATTTGTGGCCTTACAAATCAATCACACTGCACAATTTAAGTCTTTCCCCCTCCTCCGCTCTCGTGTGGTCAGCTATAGCAGCAATCATAGAATTGTGCAAACACTAAAAACTGTTTGATTTACGTGCATCTAATGATGCCTCACAACAATCAACTGCAATTGGCAATAAAATCGCAGCACTAAAAGAAACGTTAGTCATTTCAAAGTCAGGAAATGCTTTAGCAAGTTCGTGGCTTAAGTCACAGCTTCAACTGTAGCTCTGGTTTGATTACAGCAGCATCTCAAGAAGAAGATGGAGAAGGAGGAGGAGTCAAAACTGCAGCTAAATTCATCCAAGTGCTATTCAATACACTGGGCTCTATAAATTATGCCATTGAGCTGAGCCAAGCAAGAAATCGAAATCATGACCGCAGTTTTTTCTTTTGTTTTGTTTTTCTGTTTGCTTGCAGTTTTTTCTGCTGTTGTTTTTTGTTGTTGCTGATTATGAGACTTAAATTGACTGCGAGCAGCGATCGCATTTCGGAATTGCAGCTCGCAGTCATAAATAATCATAGTTGTGCCATTTATTATGACAAAATATCATTTGGACATTTGTTTGCGGCTACTCTCTGTGCGCAGCAGCCTGTGGGATTCAGTTGCAGTCGCAGTCGCATCCTCCATTCTTCGTTCTCCATCCGTTCTTCATCCTCTATCTGAGCTGCATCAGCATCGTTCTCATCGCAATACAACATCTCGAGGCGCATCTTCAACGAACGGCGCGACTTTGAATTGTTTGCACAATTTCATTGCTCTGTCTTTTTGCTGCGTTTTAATATAAATTATTTTTAACAATTTGTGGAAGGTTTTTCCTGTTTGCCTCCGCTGCAGCAATTTTCATTCCTCCTTTCAAGCTCCATCATACTATTGCGCAACCAGAGCCATGACCGAGGACGAGGACAAAGATGAGGCCGCAGGTCGCAGCACAATGCTGGCGTCGGCCAAAAAACTTTGGCCAACATCACCCTGGGCCTAGGCGGCTGACTCGGGTAAACTGGGCACTGAACTGGCGGCGGCCCTTGTCGACTCGCTCAACTCTTCGGTCGGGTTGTCGGTTGTCGGTTGTCGGCTGCAACCAAAGGCGCATTAATCTCGCCAACGAATGTCAAGAATTGTAGCTATGCCGACGACCAGACTGCAATTTTTTTATTTCGTTTTTTGTTTTTGTTTTCTTGTTGCTTTTGTCTGTCTTATGCTTTGTTGAAAAGTGTAAGTTTCATTTCTGTGTGCTTCGCATTGCTTTTCTCAACAATTTTTAGCTAGCATTCTATGCTCTGATGCGCCGGCAATGCAATTTTGATAAGCTTGGCAGTAGCCGGCTCCAAGTTCTCAGTTCTCAGTCGCAAGTCGAATACAACTTGGCCGCGTTGTCAACGGTCATTGCCAGGAAATTAAAGAAACATTCAAATGTATCCAGTAGATATTTTTAAGGCTATGATTTTCTTAGTTAATATATATATGAAAATACAAAAAATGGACAAAATGGACAACGCGTCTTTTTTTAATTAAATGATATATCACAAATTAAAATTGTAAGTCGCCTATTCCCAAAATTAGCAATAGGTAAATCTGTCCTTCGAAGCCCGGATATAGAAAGAATGTTCTAATAAATAAAATATTTTGAAAATAAGTAGTTTAAAATTTCATTAAAATTAATAAATACTTTCAACTTCCAAATACTTTCAATATATACATATTCTATTATGGAACAATAATTGGATATAAACAAAAATACTCAAATGTATCTATTAGTTTTATTTCGAAAGAAGAATTCATTGGTACTTCCATAAACAATAAAATACGTTTTATATTCAGCAATGTCTTTAATATATTTTTTAATTAAATTATATAAAATTAATCAATTAAGCATTTTGCATGTCTATTTCATCAGCACTTGTAGTGCTATCAAAATCAAATCAGTTGCCACCTGCCAGCAACTCTTTCAGCAATCATTGTTTTTATTTGCTGTGCGTTGTCATGTGGCATTCAACACTTTTCAATGCTGACTCCAAAGATTGTTATTGCTAAATATTTTTACCATCCAACTGTCAATAAATCCTCCCGCTACAATTTCCGTATTTCCGTTTCTTTACACGTTTCCCTCCCCCCTTCACACATCCCTTTACCTTTCCTAGTTTCTAGGCCTGAGTTTTTCATCACTTTTAACCTATCCAGTGTATTTTTTTTGTTCCACGTTTGCTCGTTTGCTGTCGAGTTTTTTGCCATTTCAAATTAAACTTAAACTTTTTTCATTTCCATTCACACACTCACACACACACACACACACGCATAGAGAGAAAAACTCTTCCCCTACGTTTTTGTGAATCCATTGCGCACATGCGTTTCAATTCAACTTTTTGTTGAGCTCTGTGTGTCTATACCACGTGAATTATAGAAGCGTAGGGTATGCTTAGTTTTAAAGAAGGTTTGTACTAAGCAATACTACTTTTAGTATTAGTTGAATACTGAAAAGTCAAGTAATCAATGCTCAATGCTCAGTGCTCGATATAGTTGCCATGGATTGATTCTTAAGTATGATTTATAATTAGCAAAGAGCGGAAATAGTTGTTTTTAAGGCCATCAATGTTTTGTAGAGTATCTCTTAGTCGTCCATCAATTCGATGAAGCTGCCTTGGGTTGATTCCTGACGTGGCGTGCTCAGCGTGTTGTTTGCTTATTTGAAGTTTCCGCTGGGAGCTGGAGAATCGAGTGGAACTGGGGAGACCAATCGTCGAGTTGAGTCGAGGCGAGGCGAGGCGAGTCAACGAGCGCGCAATATTAAATCGTCTGTATTGTTTACAATCAGAAAGCGTTTTATAGACTTTATAGAGACGACGCTAACGAAAAAAAACAGCAGCAGCAACAAGAACAAGAAAAGAACAATACTATATTGATTTAAGCTGCTCCTATTCCATCGAAATATCAACGTTTTTGCCCCTCTGCGGAATCGATTCGATTCCATGAATCGCATCCGTCTGGGGGTTTCACAGTCCAATAACTTTTTGCAGCGAGTCGCAGCAAAGAACAACGGCTGCCTTCTGCGATTTTCATACAAAGTCACGTTTTAATCGCCGCATTACACAAATCATTAATCAAAATTAAATAATAATTATGTAGCAAGAGCAAAAGCAAAGGCAAAATCAAAGCCAAAACACCACATACACACACCTACAAAAGAAAGCAACAAAAAGTGTGACTGGCCATTGCCCAGTTGGCCAAGTTGCTTAACTTGGTCAGCAGCAGCTGTTGCTGGGAGGCAGGTGGTTGTTGGCCAGCTTTTGTATTTTTGTTAGTGGGTGTGAGCACCACAAGCTCATTTTGAAGGCTATAAAAATAGAGACGTGAACAGATATTGCAGAAAGAAAAAAGAGATAGAAAAAAACACTTTTTTTTAATTCCGAAAATTTAATTGAGTTTTAATAATCCATAATTATGCGTGGCGAAGAGTACAAAAAATAAAAATCTGAAGATGAAATAGGGAAAAAGAAAAACAAATTACCAAGTTGGCATATCGGTTAACAGGCAGCGTGTGAATTGCGTAAGCTTCTGATTATGGCCAACTCCCAAGCTACGGATGTAAACCATACTTAGCACAACAATTAAGATATTCTCGAAATGATAATCAACATTCTTGTTCAAGGGCCATTATCGTAAAACATTTAACTAATTGTTAATGGGAAACTCCAAAAGCAAAATTGGCAGCAAGCAAATTAATGTAAATTATGTCAATGTAATGTCTTTAATTAGACAGAGCAGAGATTAGATTTGTAAAATTAGTAGTAAATTGCATAATATATGTGAAGATGTATAAGTGCATTTTAGTAAAATAGTGTACTAATAAATTTATTTATATTTTTAATAATTTACTTAAGGAAGGATTAGATTTATGGAATATATGTAATTTACAAACTAAGAATTGTAGAAAAAATAAATAAATAATTATATTGCTGAAAACGATTCCTTAAACTTAATATCAAATAATGTACAAATTATATATTCTCTTTTTTTGTAATAATATTTAAAGAGTTAAATCTAAATTTGCTCAAACGAAATAATTTATATTAGTTAAAAATTTATATATTCGTTTGAAATGTTTATTTCATTATTTGTATTTCAAAAAATATTCAATATTCTCATCTAGAAATATAATGAATGTAATTTTCAATTCAATTTTCAATAATTTTATAAAAAATATTAAAATTAATTACCGTTTAATTTCTAATTAAATTAATATCATTAGCAATAAGGCTAATAATTATATATGTATATATTTTCCTTTTTTTACCAATTTAGATATTTAAAGATTCTTCTTTATATATCTCATAATAAAATGAAATTTATTGTGCACATTTATTATGATATATTTTTGTGATTTTTACATATTATATTATATTAATCATTACATATATATATATATATTACATATTATTTACATTAAATATTTAATGATTCTTATCAATAATACTTTCCTTTTTTCTGAATTTTTTAAATGAAAATGAAGTGGAGAAATATTTATAAATGAAATATGCATTATACATATGCTGTACATTAGCATTCTTAATGCAATATTTGCTGTGCATAATCATGTTGTATAATTAATAAGTAATTCATGTAATAAATTAAATGCCAATTTTTATCATTTCTGAATATTAACTTGTTTTATAAATATGTTTACAATCTATTAACATTAGGACACCACCATTATCCCCCACACACACACACAAAAACGCAGATTTACAACATGAATCATTATTACAGTCTTATCAGATGCGATCTGTAACAATTACATATTTTTGTAAATTTTAAATCTCTGTCGATTTGAGCTGTAAAAAATCCCCGCATGTTGTTTGCACGAATGTTAAGCTAAAACCCACAGCAAACAGATTGTTTAAATTGCTTGTAAAAATAACAACAGCAACAGCAACAGCGGCAATAACAAATAAGCAATAACAATGACCAGTGCAGGGAGTTTTATTTTTTTTTCCCCCAATACTGTGTTGACTTTTAACCAGCCAACACGACCCCAACAACGAAGTGAGAGAGGACGACATCGACTGTCGACCGTCGACTACTGGCCAACATTTATACAGAGCAATTGAACCCCAAAGTGCAAAAAGGGTAAATGCAAACTCCCAATGGGCAGTCGGAATAAACTCGTATGTGGCACACATACGTTACGTTGGCTAAGGCTACACATTCGACTCTGTTGGTTTTTTACATTATTTTTTAATGAAATGCGCCGACAAGAAGGATGAGGAGGAGGAGAAGAAGTCGAAGGGGGGAGCTTCCATTCAGAAGTAGCACTGCAAAATTGCATTTTATTACACGTTCGATTGATTTCACCGAACCCATGAACCAAGCGGAGGGGGCAAATCGCACTCGCCTTTATTAAATGGAGAGTTTATGTTTATATTTACAAACAGAGACACGCACACATATAGTATTATTTATACAACTGTATATGAGTGTGTGTAAGTGCCCCAGGGAGTCGGCGAGTTGTTCGCTTCAAATTGAAATTGTCGATTTAACATTTTGAATTATCGTTTAGCAAATGGTCAATATTTTGTAACCATTCCCCCGCACTCCTCGCTACACTCCTCATCAGTTACACAGACCGTTACATGCACACATCAAATTGTGCCACATAAATTGTATTGCTATAAACAATCAATTACTTTGTGTGTTGCCACAGTTCTCATGCCTGGATTGGGAACTCTTTTCAAGGGAGTGCGACTGTTTGGCTTCCGATTGTTTACAAAAATTTCCGTTGTTGTTTCTTATAGTTTTCTTGGTTAGCTATACGAGTAAATGAAATCCCTTCTCTCTTTATTTCTTTCATTTTCTGCATATTGTTTTTCCTGCAAGTTATTGCTGGAAGTCAACACAAATGAAGCTTTAAATGCTCTTTTGTTACGACTCGAATAAAAGTCAAGGGCGTTGTGTTTCAATGATTCAAAACTTTTCAAGCTTAACGCATTTTACACATTGAAACTATAGCTGAGGAATTTAGTTATTAAAGAAAATTGTGGCGACATTTCAATGTAAATTGCGCAATATGAGAGAAGTTTATGAATTTATATGATAGAATTTACTTCTGACTGAGTTTCTTTGAACAAACAACTCTATTTATTCAGGGTCACTTATGAGAATTCAATTTCTTAATGAAATAATCGTAAACAAGCAGATTTTTCTCGTAGCAATTTTACCAACGAATTGTTCATTCTCTTCATATAGATAATAAATTAAATACACATACCAAATGAATATTAAATGTAATATTGTAGAAGTAGATATTAAATATGTTTTAGAAATAAAAAGGATTTTTATTGCCGAAAAAATCTTTTTACCAATCTAAATTCTTTCAATACTGTCGAATTATAGAATCGATAGTTAGCTAGTAGAATTTAAGATCTAATAGATATTTCTGTATTTAGTATTGAAAAGCCTCAAGACTTGAAAACAGTTTTGCAATTTCAAATTTGTTTTATTCAACATTAACCAAGCCTTTATTATTTAAAACTAGAATCTTAAATATAAATCCTAAAATTAACTATATTTATTTTTATAAATAATAATAATTTGCTTTAATTTTCGTTTAGCCCAGCAAAATCTGTATTGCACTTAAAAATGTTCACCCTAGCGCAATTTTTAAACGAAAATTATTAAAGCCATCATCGTAAAAAGGAAAAATATGTATAAAGGAAGGAGTATAGAGTTTTTTTTTGGCCAAATGCTTCAAAGCTTTTTATTTGCCAGCTGTTAAACTTACAACTTTATGGACATGGCCAATGTGAGCACTAAACGCTTTGCCCCGGTAATCGCAAATACTTTCGTTCCCCATTTCCAAGTTCCAAGTTCCGAGCGAGAGTTCCGCTAGTTTATGTGTCCGTGGCCAGTGGTAACCAGTGCCATTGCCATTGCCCGACCCAGTGCCAGAGTCAGTGCCCAGTTAGCATGTGTTGGCACCAAATACATAGCATATTTTATTCGAGTTTTGCTTTTAGTTTTGGAGCAGCACGTACAAAGAGAGAGAATAAAGGAGAGGGTGAGTCTCCCTCTCACACTCTTTCTCCCTCTTCTTGCTCACCAAGTGGCAATTGACAGCAGCCTGCAGAACAGCATCACAATTAACACATGCCGCAATACCCAGAATCGGCACTCAGCTCAGCTTCGAATGGAGTCCAGTCCAGAGTTTTGAGTCTCTGGGACGTGAGTGCGCTACAAAATCCGTGGAGCGCGTTGCACGTGTCACATCAGCAGCAACAGCATCAGCAACAGCAGCGGGGACAACATCAAGTAAGTCACTCGCCTGCACTTTGCAGCTGCGCTTGATGGTCGAAGTCTTTTTCTGTTTCCTTGCTCCTTGCTCCACCTTCAAACACACACACACACACGCACACACACACATGCGACCTCAGTTGGCCTTCAGTCGCTTCTGCTTTTATTACATTTTGACGCATTTTAATCGTTTTTCATCATTTCATTCCTGGTTTCCTGGGGGGTGGCTCTGCCTTGTTCGTCATTCTTCACTTTTTGCCCTCCGACTGACAATAATAAATTATGCTTTGACTTTTACAAGCGCCCTCTCACCCCCCTTCTATAGCTCACCCTGCCCATTCAGGTCTCGCCTCATCATAAATTGCGTAACGTTTTGGCCCAACGACTTCAACGACGACGACTATTAAAAATTACATAATTGCTTAACTGCAACATCGCAGACAAAGGCAAAAATAACAACAATACTCTCGACTCTGTTCCGTGTTCCGAGTTCTGATTTCCACTCTCCGTGTCTGCGAATTTTTTTTTCTGTTTCTGTTTCTGCGTAGCAAATTGCATTATTTACTTTTCAATACTTTGCCAAAAGGCACACAGAGAACACACAGAGAGAGAGAGAGAGAGAGAGAGAACCCAAAGCGAAGGCTATGCGAAAGGCGACTCGAATAAATTTGTTTACGAGTTATATCGTAAAATTATGAAATCGACCGTAGCTAATCGATTAACTCACGAGCAGAGCTACAGCTATCAAAATTTTGAGGAATTTTTACAAATCAAATGCAATTATTTATATTAATGTCTGGCAAATAAATGCTTTGAGTAATGACTCTAAAGTACATAAATCAATGGTGAAGTCAAAGCACTTGAATGTGGACAAGGTAAGTAAGGGCAGCATTGTATAAGTTCTATTGATTGGATTGTAAGTTTTTTAATGAAAAATCCATCTGATTGATCTAATACTCATTTTGGGGAGAAAAGAGAAAAGAAAACAAATTAAATTAAACTTTTCATCACACATTTTGAAAATATAATAATAATTGCATAGAGAAAAAGTTACGTTTTAAACGCTTAAATAATAATATTACATTTTTAAACTATTCGATCGTAACTGCTCGATCTTCGAATCTTAAAATTATTGAAAGCAGAATTCTTGAGAAAAGATATCGATCCCACATTTATTTCAAGAAAGGTAAATTTTTATTCTTTTCAATCCAATATATCTCAGACAGCGTAAATCATCAATATTAAGTTAAAAAAGCAATATTCGAAATTGGAATTAAGTTGACTAAAACTATAGAAATTTATATTCCAACAATCTCGTCTGGCAATTTCTGCTAAAACTATTTCTATACAGCATTATTTTTGGAAAAATGTTAGAACCTAAAAAGTTTGCATCATATGCATTTGAGCTGAAGTATAGTCTGGTCTGTTAATCCATTCTATTTGAATTGCCATGATGCGATGAGCACAGTTGGTGCTATCTCTAGTTTGCAAAACTATAGCACTCATCTGAGCATGCAACTGCTTTGCTGCTGACTGCGGTCGTTGCCCCAAATTGCTGGCCATCAATTCCGAAAAACTGTTCCACTTGAATAAAAAAGTTGCGCTTTTAACCATTCAACTTTGTTGCCGCTGCAACACGCCAAAGGGGGGAATGAATGACCCAACTGCTGTTTCTGTTGCTGCTATTCCTGTTACGTGGCTAGTTAACAGACTGACTGAGTAGCTGGCTAACTGACTGACTGGCTGACTGACTGGCTGACTGACTGGCTGACTGACTCAGAGTCTGAGAGACTGACAGACTGTGTGAGTAGCAACATTCCCGACAGACCACAAAAACCGCAACTTAATAATTTTAGCTGCAACAATTTTTCTGCGTTTGCTTCACTTTTGCTGTGGCAATTAAAAATTTTTACCTTATTTGCTCCACTTTTCGAGTGCTCCCTCTCCGACCCTCTCCACATCATCTTTTGGCTTTCCTTATCACTTACAATTCGCTCTGCTGTAGCGCAAATTTTGCATGGTCATTTCCTTTTTTTTTTACTTTTGCCAGAGAACTGGGAGGGAGCACTGTGTGACATCTAGATTGCGGCACCTCGTGGCGTCTCTTGTTTGAGGACGGCATGCTACTCCCATACGCATATCCCTGACCAATGTCCTGGCGTATCCTGGCGTGTCCTGGCGGTCGGGCAACGCGCTGTTACTAATTAAAAACGCAAATGGGTTTATGATGTTGCACAACTTGCGGTTCGCTTTAGCGAAGGAGCGGGGCGAAAACATTTTTACTGCTGTCGCTGCACAAATGAAACACAATATGGGAAAGAGAAGGAGCTGGAGAAGGCAAAGTGGCGATGATGAAAAAAAGAAGAAAAAAACAACAATATGAAAAGAAGTTGTAAAGAAAAGCATAAAAAAATGTGCACCATTAAAACAAATTTCTGAATCATTTTGTCCTCTTCTCTTCTTCCCTCTTCTTTTCTTTGCTTTGCTTTGCTTTGTTGTTGTGTGTTGACAAAAATGGGGCGAAAAATACAAAACAAGTTGGCAGCGCCACTCCCCAAGTTGGTAGGCGGCCAAGCTCTGTGGTTGCTCCTTTTGCCAGAGGGAGAAGCTTCTTCAACTTCTTCCCTACTTCTCTCGCTCTATCTCTCTCTCTCTCCCTCTCTGCTGAGAATTGTCAACGCTGAAGCTTTATGCTCTGACTTTATCGCCATCATCTACCGCCCTTTCTCTCTCTCTCTTTCTCGCTTTTCACGCTTTCCCAGTGACATGTTTTGTGTTTTATTAGCGTGAAAATTTTTCAAAGGTGTCAGCACTTTTTATGTGCGTTTTGTGTGCCTCGCTTTTAAATGCTTCTTCCGAGAGTTGAAGATGTTACAGGCTGCTGACGAGGTCTATTTCAATAGTAGTTGGGGGAGTATTCACAATATGAAACAATGCAACCGTTTTGCCATCCAAATCATTGGAGGGGAAATGTGAAAGTTTTGCCAGAACGAAATGCGGTCAAATAGGGAAATACTTGCGGGCACGAATACAAGTAGTACACAGAAAAAATATTTTTAATTGCCAAATTTATGCAACAGAAATTGTTTTCCAAAACAAAAGCAGACGTCCTTCGTCCTTCGCTGACTCTCCTTTGAGTCCTCACTTGCTCTGTTTTGTCTGTTGTGCTAATTTATATGTTAATTTTTTTTTATACGCCTTCCTCCCTCTGTCATATTTCTATTTATTTCGTATAGTATGCATATTACGAGAATTTTGTGCTGTTTTGCTATTTTTGTTGATGCGGTAGCTTTATTTTGAATAACAGAAATAAAACAAGAAGCCAAAAAGGATGCCAGCCGTTGTCCTTATTCAAAAAAGGCGTTTCGTTCCGTTCTGTACTGTGCTGTTTTCGCTTCGGTTTTTGGGTTCTATTTTCCATGAAATTTTTGCTGAACGTAGACAAAAAGTCCCAGAGCAAAGACCACAGAGCAAAGGGACGGAGGCGTGCTGAGGGCTCGTCAGCTCATAGGCAACTTTTTAATTTTCGACTCGAATTAGAATAATAGTCAACGGATATTACACAATAGATCCTGGGCACGAAGGATGTCGTACATTTTTGGCTTGTGGCGCGTGTTGTACGGATTTCCGGTCACTCGGTTGTGGTCAACTAGAAACCCAAGTAGGGTTACTAAAAGCCCGTTCAGCAGCCCCTACAACTATTCTGTGAAGGACTTAAAGGGTAGTCTTTAATTTAAAACTCATTCCAAGAAATAAATTGTAGAACTTTTAAGGCTAATTAAATGAGAGAAATTAGAAAAGCAACAGAATTCCTAAAGGGAAAATACATCGATGTATTTTTTAATGTTTATAATTCACTTATTTTTGAGTTGGTGAAATACGATATTCCGAATGTAATTTGATTAGAAATTAAGACTGACGTAGCACAAACAATATGTTTAAAATAATTTATTTATCAAAGATAAATTACTTCGATAGAACATTAAAAGAATGCTTAGATGTTCAATTGATATAATATGTGTTGTTAGAATATAAATAAGTGTTTGACGAAAATAGTAAATATAAGTAATCATCTTTAGAGATTAAATAAATTTCATAAATATTTATTTTGCCTAATTTTGTATTCTTTAAACTCATTAAACCTTAAATTATTTAATAGAATAATAGAATTATATGGTTATCTTCTCAATGCACTCACATTTCAAAGTTGAAAATATTTGTCATGCTTCGCCGTCTGGGAAGTGTATTTGGCCTCTCTGTCTGTCCTTGCAGTGGAACTTTTTGGCTTCGTTGCCTTATGTTATGCTCTCATATTTATACCCGCAACAATGTGCGCCTCGTAAAACAATTTATAACTTTTGCGCTTTTGCCTAATAAGTTGGCATGTTGTGGCCAATAAGTTGCCGCAGAGCGGCTCTCTCCTCTTTTCCCCAACCCCAAGCTAACCTTCTCATCCGCTCAGACTCAGTATACGTGTGTTGGTGTGCATGTGTGTGTCTGTGTGGTAGGCGACAGGCCATTGAAGTCGAAACTATGCGAAGTACGAAAAGTGCAACGCGCAGCAAATTTCTCTTTTCCTCCTTTCCCAAAAACTAAATTACAAGCAGTGCAGAAACAACAACAAGTTTAGTATAGCCGACAGCAATGGCGTATCGCTCTTCCTTTCCCACCCACAGCACTGCTTATTGTTGTTGCTGCCTTAACTACTGTTAATTCTTCTAATTGTGTGTACGTTGTTTGCGTGCGCTAATGTCGCATATGCACAAACAACAACAACAACAACAACAACAATAACAACGGTGGCAGCAGCATCAGGCGAGGCTCCACTTCAGGGATCTTTCGGGCGCAGGAGGCGTGTCATGCAAATGTGTAACTGTTTATGCCAGCGTCGCTTGTGCTGTTCACTTGAGATTTTTGTTGTAGTTGTTGTTGTTGTTGGTGTTGTTGTCGTGTGCCCGCTTGACAAGTAACAAGGCAACTGCAGGGAGACCGTAAACTGAAAGTGTGAGAGTGTAAGAGAGACGGATGGAGAGATGCATACAGTCTGTCGACTCGCGCTTATTAGTGCAAAACGCAGCACGTTCTACACCGTTTGTGTGCGTGTGTGTGTGAGTGAGTGCACGAGTGTGCGTTGTTGTTATTGTTCAATGTAATTAAATTATGCAGATGAGTGCCAACATGTCGCTGCTGCTGTTGTTTTTGCTGTTGCTTCTGCTGCTGCCGCTGTCGTATTAACTAAATTGCATAGAAAAGTGTTTAGCTATGTGCTGGCTGCAGTTGTGTTGACAAACAGCTGCCAACGCTTGACAGATGGCTTAACAAAAGAGGAATATACACACAAATTAAAATCATATTAAAATAAATTTATGCAAACTATTTATTTAATGCTAATTTATTTATAAAAAATTCAAAAAAGTAAATTACAGCTTGGCAGCGGTGGGATTCGAACCCACGCCTCCGAGGAGACTGGTGCCTTAAACCAGCGCCTTAGACCGCTCGGCCACGCTACCACATGAATGTCGATGGAATTTGAGCTCTGATATACGTAGAGAAAATGTATCTGGGAAATTTAGAATATCTTTGAAGTTGATTGAATTAACAAATAAATTCTAGCCATGAGATAGAATTGGGCGCTTATCCCAAAAATACCAAAAGAGTTAATTATAGAATGCCAATTTTAGTTAGCATATTCAAGATTAAATTGAGTGACAAATAGTTTGCCACATTCGAGGAACTAATGAATGGAAAAACTTTGTGTTTCTGCTTTTCCGCCTGTGCTGCTCTCTCTGCACCAATAAAAACTCCAGTTGGTTTAATAAGTATGTTAAGTTTATCGTTTATTTGATTTTATCTTCTAGTTGTTGAACAGTTTTTGCAATTTTATATTCCATTTACCATTCATATATTCATTACGTTTACGTACATATTCGTATATGTATACGATTAATTGTATTTGAGAGTTCCTTGTATGTTTCTTATAATTTGTTAGCTTTGTCTGTTAATAGAAGATGATCATACATATTTTTGGTAGATTTTCTTTTGTTTTCATTCAATTACTCGCTAGTACTTTTTGTTTTTGTTATATTCCTTGTTGCCTTTTTAAACGCTCTTTTAACTATATTCGTGTCCCTTGTAATTTGCTTACACACTATTTGGAATTTAATTAAATGGTTTTTGTTTTCCTTTTTTGTTTTGTTTTTGCATTTTTTTTGTTCTCCCTTTTTTCATCAATCTATATATATATATATGTAGTCGTATGTGTATATATTTATATAACTAGATGAGAGATTTGTGTTGTTATGAAATATGAATATGAATTTACGTTTGAATAAGTTTTTCAATTATAAATTTGTTCTG
The DNA here is from genome assembly GCF_023558535.2 of Drosophila nasuta. Taxonomy (NCBI): domain Eukaryota; kingdom Metazoa; phylum Arthropoda; class Insecta; order Diptera; family Drosophilidae; genus Drosophila; species Drosophila nasuta. Next base: position 7,045,004 of record NC_083457.1, read on the forward strand.
TTTAGTTTTAGGTTACGCTTAACTCCCTTGTATGTGTTTTGCATTTTGTTCCATTAAATTTATTAAATACTTATGTACAGTTCGAATTATTTAATGGTGTTGCCAACTCGTCACAAATTGACAAAAAACGGAACTAAACTGAAAAAAATAGATACATTGAAAACTAAAAAAAAGGCAATCAGCCAAATGGCCAAATATAAAAACAACTGAAAATTAAATTTGTTCGAGCATAATTTTTTTTTTGTTTTCGTTTTATTTACACATATTTTTTATATAGTTATTTATGTTGCATAAATTGCTTTTGTATTCATACTGTGTCAATTTGTAGTACCATCTATATACCTATATATACGAATATTGCGTAGTTTTGCATAATTTTTGCTATGTTTGTTACCTTTCATAAACTTTGCATTATTTATTATTTCAATAAGTAATTTAAGTTTACGTACTGTACTGCTTTTTGTTGTGAATTTATTAACTATAAAAATGGTTTGTTATCTATGATATTTCTTATATATTTAGCCCGTTTTTTCATAACTGATTTCAGCTTGGTATTTGTTGGGTTTTTTCTATGTGTGTTTTCCTTTGTTTTTTGCATAATCATATTTGGATCGTAGTTTTATTTTTTTTGCAGATTTTATTCATTTTTTTTTATATAGATTTTGCAATATTTTATACTAAATACATGTATATATATATATATTTTTAATGACTTGTGCTGAAAAGCGTAAATTAATTGTATACAATTTTAGTAGTTTTTTTGTTTGGATTTTTTTGCTGAATTTCTTTTGTATTTTATTTTTGTATAGAATCGAATTATTTACAGGAATTGAAAACTTTAAGCAAAACTTAATAGTTAAGATCACTGGATGCGAAACAAAACGTACAACAGGCACAATGCAGCGTGGTGACTGCCAAACTGTGACTGTCAAACTGTGCATTGTGCGTGTCAAACGGTATGTACACGCATTTCATTCAGATTTGATTCGTTTTGTGTATTTATTTGTGGTTTAACTAAATGCTAATTTATACAAAATGCTTGCGCCTGAATAAGCATAAGAGTTTAACTAAATATACAATTTATATAAATATACCATAATTAATTAATTAACACAATGCGAGCCAATCTCTCTCCATCTCTCCATCTCTCCGTCTCTGTCTTCGTATCCTCGTCTCAGTCTCAGCATCAGCCCTTGTAAAAGTGATACAACTCAATGTCCGCGCTGTGTTGTTGCAACTGCGGCTTGGTGCGACCCAGCGTGCCACACGACTTTAGCGTATATCAGTGATAGCGTCGCAGACTCCCGTTGTTGTTGTTGTTGCAGCCGCCGCCGCCGTTGCCATTGATCAACACACCGTTGTGATTGTTGTTGGAGAGCGTGGCCACATTGTTGTTGTTGTTGAACGAGCGTCTGCCCGTGGTGTTGCCATGCACCAAGGCCATGCCACCGAGTCCATTGCGCAACGGCAAAGCTGGAGGCGGAGGCGTGGGCGTGGGACTCGGTGGCATATCGTGATCAAGAGGCAGTGAATAATGCGAATTATTGTGGATATATCCAGCCTCAGCCATGGCATCGCAGGGCTTGGCATAGACAGCCACGCCCCCGTTGCTGCCATTGTGATTGAAGTGATCCTGGGTGAGTCGAATGCCGGCATGTCCATTGCCCATCGGCTGACTGTAATGCGACAGCGTGCTCTCCTGCACGGCGCCCGGACACTGACGCGGCATTCCAGCCATGTGGCGGGGCAACGAGGCATTCAAGCCGAGCGATTTGCCATTGGCCAGCAGTCGCATGTCCTGCTGCGAGTGATGCGAACGCGGTGTAGTTGTTGATGTTGGTGCTGTGGCATTGTTGTTGGTCATGTAATGAATGTGACTGAGTTGAGCGAACGGAGCATGTGCGTCCATCGCACTGCTGGGCACTTGCAGCTGCTGCAGCGCGGCTGTTTCGGTTGTGGCGTTGGAGGTGATGGAGGAGGAGGAGGAGGGGAGTGTGGCACCACCCCGACCCCGCAGCTGAGGTGGGGGTGGAGCTTCTAGCTATAGCTCGGTGACTGGAATCGGCCGGCTGCCCAAATATTGCGAGTTGTAGCTGCTGGCACACGGGTAACCCGATGCCGGATGCACGCCACCGCAGACACCACCAGCAGCTGCTCCAGGCGGCGGTCGTGTCATGTACTCCTCGTCCGAGAAGGTCTTTTGATACTCGCGCTCCTTGCGACCCAGCGCGGAATGTCCCTTCAGCATATCACGTATACGCCGCCGACACGTGTAGATAACCAAAGCGAGCGTTGTGATGAGAGCTGCACAACCCACCACCATGATGCCAATGATGGCTTGCTTGTTCGCTGCGCCATGAGTGCAGCCCAGCAGCGGCTCTGCGAGCTGTGTGAGCGGCATTTCGCGTAGGTTCGCTGGATAGGCGCAAATAACTGGCGCATATTGATTGCTGTCGTTGCGACTGATGAGCAAATTGCGCAGCCACATCAGCTGGCAATCGCAGACGAAGGGATTCTCCGAGAGATCGAGTGTCTGCAGATCCGACCAGGGGAACAGGCTCTCTGAGAGCGTGCTCAACTGATTCTCCTTGAGCACCACAGTGCGCAGATGAGGAAAACCGCCTAAAACATGCGCCTGCAATTCGCTCAGCTGTTTGTTGGCCGAGAGATTCAAGTGCTGCAGATTCGTATTCGCCGCAAAGGCGCCACTCTCCACGCGACGCAAACGTTGTGCTCCGGTAATCTCCAGTTGACGCAGCTCACGCAGTCCGGCAAAGGCGCCTGCAGGGATCAACTCGAAGTCGTTTTGACCCAGCGAAAGTTCCTCGAGACGCGCCAGATGCTGCAGTGCAGCTGTGGGCACCGTTTGCAGTCGATTGTCCGACAAATCGAGATACCTCACACCTTCCAAACCTTTCAGTGCCTCGCCAGAAATGTTGTGCAATCCCGCGCCACGCAGATCTAGTCGAGTTAAACCTTTCAGATCCTTAAAAGCTCCTCCCGGTATGGTCATAAATGAGTTGGTGCCCAGGTAAAGCTCCGCCAAACTGTGCAGCGCCTGGAAAGTGAGCTCAGATGGCACAGTGGTCAGGGTATTGTCATCCAGATAGAGTACACGCAAATTGACCAAATCATCCAGAGCATGCGGATCAATGTGACTGATGCGATTCTGTCCCAGGTTCAACTCCTCCAGCTTGACCATGGGGGAGAAGGTGCGATACTCGAGCTCAGCAATCAGATTGCCACGCAAATTGAGCACGCTAATTGTGCTCAGACCCGTAAAGGTTTTATTGCTAACCTGCCCAATCTTATTGTGATTGAGATGCAGCTGCTGCAGCTTGGCGTGATAGGTGAAGGAACGCTCGGGGATGGTGACCATGTCGTTGTAGGACAAATCGAGGAATTGCAGCTGCGAATAGAACTGCATCGATGAGTCGATGGTCTTCAGTTTGTTGTTCTTGATAACCAGCCGCTGAATGGAGGGGTTAAGCGCAATGGGCAGCACATCGAGGCTGCCGACACCGCAGTTGACCATCAGTGTTTCGTCATCGCATTCACAGCCATTTGGACAATTTGCCAGGCCATTTGTCGGCAGCACGAGCTGCAGCAACAGCAGCAAAAGTGCGGCCAGCAGCGGCGACATGGTAATTGCCATGGCCAACGACGACGACGACGACGACGAGGACCGTCGTCTGCTCATTACTCCCTTTAGTTGTCTCTTTCTAACTCTTCTCTCTCTCTCTCTCTCTGTCTATGCCTTGTTGTATTCGTTGTCCTCTTTCCTATTTCTGCTCCAGTTGTGTGCGCTTTTATTTTTCTGTGTTTTGGGTTAAATACGTTTTAGCCAAGTTTGCCAATGGCTTTCGTATTTGGCGTCCGACATTCGTGGCGCTCTCTGCTGTTTAGCCTGCAATTGACAAAAGAAGGGGGAAAAGAGAAGCGTGAGAGAGGTTAATATGTGCGCTTTAAATTGATTTTCCATTAGAGTTGAAAATTGCCTTGGCTTTTGGATTTGGATTTTCATTGGATTTGGCAGCCAAAGCCCGGGCAAAGTTAATCGGTAGTTTTGTGGATTATTTTTCCCTTTTATTTCGCTACAGTTGTATCTGCAACTCCATTTCGTATTCTTCGTACGGGGCAGTAAACAAATGAAGACAATTTAAATGGCCACAGCCAGTGAGGCAGCTGCAAGCATTACCAATGGCATTCACATTAGTAGCCAAGGCAAATGGGTGCTGCTAATAGCTGAAATCGACTTTAAACTCGCTCTGCTCTGGCCAGTTGGACCCCCTCTTAATGCCAACTGAATGGCAGACTTCTCTCTACAATCTAAATTTTACTACTCTCAACTTTTGTCTACCATCGGTTCGTATTAACTCAAAATGACATTGGAGTATTTCAATGAATCTGATTACAAGAGACGGCTAATTTAAGATAGAGTTTGAAATACAAATGAATGCTTTAAACTGTTGGTTATATGCTTTATTTTGTACTAACTATATTGAGAAGAAATTCAGTGATTTATTTAATTATTTCTTTAAAAAAGTAAAATTAAACAATTAAAATTAGTGTCAATAATTTTTCTATACTTCTCATTGTTGGAACATGCTTGATAGGATCTTTTTAAGTTGAACTTAACTCACTTATTCAAATTTATTTTCAGTTTCTATAGGAATAATAATTATGATAAAGTGTGTTGTATTGTAATGAATTTTCATTCGATTCTCAACTTAAAAATAAACATAAAATGTTTGCACATAATAATATACATTTGGTTTCCATCAAATCTTATAACAGCCTGCATAGTTTTCAGCTGTCAAAAAAGTTTAAATGTTTCTCTAGCTCTACTTCAAGTAATTGTATTGGCAATCCACTTTAAATTGTACCATAGAAAACACTTTCAAAGCTTTCTAGCTCTCTTACTTTGTCTCTTTCTCTTTCTCTCTTGCTGAGTCTCTTATCGGGTTTGTGGCAACCCTGACCCAATGTCCCCAAAGTCGAACCCCATTCAATGTCCAACAGTCAGCTCCCCAAAGACCCGAAGCTGGACGAGGCCAAAAAGATATGCCACATAGTTCGTTGGTTTTTTTGTTGAGGGAAGGGGCTGTGAAACTTAAAAAACAACTTGCACTCTGTTTGCTTTGGGGACATTTATCAGTTTAGGCGAAAGCTAAAGAAAACTTAATTTAGCGCGCACACACACAAAACACAACTGGGCAAAGTTCAAGGATGCCGCAGCCAAAAGGATATCGGCACAACACTCAAGACCCCAAAACGGTCTATAAAATAAATAAAACAAACAGCTAAAGAGAGAAAACTCGACACACACACACGCATAAACAAAGCAGCGTTTGCTCTCTATCTCTCAGTTTCTTTCTCTCTCTCACTCTCTCTCTCTCTCTCTTTCTCTCTCACCCGCTCATCATTTATTTTTCGGGCTTTGGCTTTTTCATATTTTTCAACTTTACGCATTGTTTTCAGTATGGGAAATGGTTTTGAGGCCCCAAAGGCGTCATGAAAATAATCATAGATGTGGGTCATACTTCACTGGAAAAGAAAGAGAGAAGAGAGTGGGAGGAGGGGGAACTGCTGATGCCTTTGTGCTGCCAAAAAAAAAAAGAGGAAAAAGGATAACTGCTGGCAGAATGAGCTACGCTTTTTGGGAGTGGCGCGTACGAACAACAACTGCTTGACTCTCGTTTTTATTATGTAAATATCACATAAACACCCGGGAGCAACTCGGGCGCAATCATATGAAACAACGCCACAAAAATGGAGCACAGACTTTGCTCGCTCTTTTTAGCTTTGGCTCGAGAGGACTCTCATCATTATCATGCATATGCCATAAAGCGACTTGTTGAGACGGCGACTGAGACTGCGATGAGGATGGAGGCTGAGCTGGAGTCTCACTTGGGCCTCTTACACTTTTTTTCCTTTTGCTAAATTCCGTTTCAACAGAAAACACAAAACAACAACAGCCAGCAGCCAAAGTCCTTTTGCCAACTTCGGCTGCCTCGTTTATTTGCGCTTCGTGCGGGTGGCAGCTGCTTAGGCAGTCAGTCAACACACAGTTTAGCCGGCATATGCTTAGAAAATCAAATTTAAATTGCTGAAATGTGAATTTTCTTTTCGCTGCTAAATGGCCGAAAACAATCCGCAGGCCAGGTTATTTTTAAATGGCCCACAGCAAGCATTCGCCAACCAATTTAGCGCTCGAAGCTGTTGGCTTAGTCCATCCAAAATGATGGCAGTTAGCACAACAGTTTTCTTTGGGGGCCGAGAGACAATTCGTTTACGCACAAGACACTTATACTCCTCCATAAACAACAATAAAGAAAACAAGTTGAGAAACCTGTCCTAAACCAACACAACAACAGAAGCTGCTGGCAAAAAGTCAACATGTGTGTAGACAAATTGCAAGTGTGTAGGTTGCTATACTTGGTGTAAGGTCAGTTCAAAGTGATTCCGTGACATCAAGTTTAGCCTCTAAGCCATTAGCACCATCTCAAATTGCATTAAATATCAGATACATTAACAATTGATAAGGTTTATTCTTATATATTTACGAGAAAAAAAGACAGAAGGTGGATTGAAAAATTATCTTACATTATAAGAGTTTTTGTAAAACAAAATTTAATTTATGCATTTCAAAACAAAGTTTCTCTCAAATTAAAATGAAAATTAACGAATCATTTGTTTTTAAATCAGAAGGTATAATTTTACATTTTATATTTAACCTTTTTATAATAAATCCTTCCCAGTATATGTAATAAGTTTATTAAAATTTAAACCATTTAGTTATGCACTTCCAAAATATATTTCACTTTTATGTCGCAATAATTTATTTTTCATTTACTTTTTCCCTTTCAATATTAAAAGGTCTAATAGTTTATTGTTACAATTCATAGTTATGTTCCTCTGAAAATCGTAATTCAATTTCGATTTCTCAATTTTAATCTCTCAGTTAAAAATATAATTGTTCGGATTCTGAAAAAAATTAGTCTACATTTTACATATTAGGCTCAAATAGGAAAATACTGAAGTCATTTTAATATTTCTTCTCCTAAACAGTTTGTTCAACAGTTACTCATTTCTTTTTGATTTCCCGCTGTTTTTAGCTAATGGCTTCATATTTCATACCATAAAAACGCTTTTGCATTCCTCACAGCAGCAAAAGATACTTTAGTATCAGATATACACAAATCTTTGCTTTGTCAGTTAGCAGCATTTAAATTGTCACCCCAGCTGCAGCCTGGCACAAGAGACACTCACACACACACACAACGCAACACAGAGACTCCCTCTCAATGCGACGCTGAAAAGTATGCTCTAAATATTTTATAGCTAACCGCCGCCATGAACTGAGCTGAGATTCTTTTTTCGTAGACGTTTTTATTTGGTTTACGGGCATCAGCGTCAGCTTCAAACCTTTTTCGACTGTTGCCCGCCGCTGCCGCTGCTGCTGAACTCATTTATTAGTTCTGCCTTGTGTCCGGCCGCGTACGGCTTCCAGTCTCGTTCCGAATCCGGGTCCGAGTCCGAGTCCGGTTCGTGTCCTCGCCAACTGGCCATTGTTATAAATGTTTGGCTGTCAGTTCAACTGTGGCTGTGTTGCCTTGCGGCCATGTCCCACAAAAAAGGCAAAGAACCCAAAAAAAAGGAAACAAAAAAAAATACAAAACTCTTTTATTGTATGTGTCTGTCTGTCTGTGTCTCTCCCTCTTCACTCTCTCACTCTCACACTCTCTTTTGGCCAGGCTTTTGCTATGACTTCCGCTTTTGTCCCTCGGCTGCTGCTGCACAGCTGCCTTCACACTTTCCTGGCTGCTTATTGTTTAGCCGGGCGAGTTTTTGAAAATTTGCCAAAAAAAAAAGAAACACTGTTGTAGTTTTGCAACAGTTTTTTCTTTACGGGAAATTGCAAAATAAATGCATGTTTCTGATTTAATGGCGAGCACAGGAAAATAATATTGAAGGCGAATTCTGTTTGCTGTATTTATACAAAGTCTTTGGCAAAAGTTTCGTTGTTTCAAGCGACGCGGACCGCCCGCAACTCTTTTGTGCCAGTTTTATTAATTTCACAGCCATCTTTGAGCTGCTCCAATTTCCACCAACTGCAGAGCTCCTTCTCCTCTCCTTCCGTCCCCCTTTGGCCATCAATGTCAGCAATAAACTTCAAGCGGCTTGTTGTTGTTTGCCAAATGTTTAATATTTCAAAGTAACGCCAGCCAATAGCAGAGCGAAAAACCCACTTTCCATATCCGTTGTCTGACAACCGCCCGCACTCTTCTTCCCCTCTCTCCACCGTCAATCTCTGCCCCGCTTGCTGCTGCTTCTGGTGTTATTTATATGACAATTTCGCTTGAGCGCGCGTTAAAATATCGCTGACAATATTTTATGCTCATGCTTTGCCTCATGTTTTGCCAACGTATCAGCCCCCTTCTCCCCTTCTCTCCCCTCATTGTGCTATGATAAACTTGGCAAATTTATCCTGCTTTGTGCCATACGTCTTTTGGCACAGTTTCCGCTGAAGAATCCCCTTCTCCCTTCCCAGTTCCTTCCTCCCTCGCTACTATTTGCACAGCTTACAGTTTCAGCAGTTTCGCTTCGCGTGTGCATCTGTAAGATACTTTTTGTTGCTAAACAAGCACAGTCAAATATTTGCAATGCCCCAGAAAACACAATAACAACAATAACAACACCAACAACCAGAGTCAACAATAGACACAAAAAAACGGAGAGGAAAGCAGAAAGACTTGAAGCTCACGCACGCTGCAAAACTTGGAACGTACTTCGCAGTAAGTATTTGGGGCAGTTCCCAGAACAACTTCAACTCCTACTGCAACTCCCACTACCGAAGGCTGAAGGCTGTGTGCCAGTGAAAGTCGAAGGCAGCCAGTCGTCTGTGAAATAGAAAACGAAACAATGTCTATGCTGGGGCAGAGCTGGAATAGAGAAGCTCTGGAGCTCTGTTTATGCCGCCTTTGGGGGCATTTTGCAATTGCAACGAAGACGACGACGCGTCGTCACACATGTTACTTCAATTTTGGGTAATGGTAATCGGCACTCGGAACAGCGAGTTGCAAGTTCCAAGTTGCAACTACTTGCTGTTGCTACTGCAAGTTGCAAGCTGCGAATTTGCGCATAGCTTTGCAAGTTTGCTCGCCAATTGATTGGGATTTTGCAGCTAAGCTTGCATTTGCGAACTGGTTTCGAGCAGCTGCCGAGTTGTTCAAGCAACCACAAAGCTACAATAAAATTTGAATTGGCATCAGCAGCGCATGAAAATTCCAGACATTTCCATAAAGAAAGCCAAACGATTTTCATTAGAAGTGATTTTGAGCTAGCTGAGCAATAAATGCATGCCTTCCATAGCAATATTTTGGTAAACATTTTTAGTAAATTGTTATAAATAACATTAAGAAATTCGTACTAACTTATTTTATATAGAAATTTTAAACTTATAGTAAAATCATTGAAATCATCATCAAACAGTTCATGCTTAAACAAATATTGTATCCTCTAATAATAATTAAGAACTACTTAAATCTTCAGAATTGGACATTTTCAATAAAAGTGAGTTCAATTGAGCCATAAATGCATTCTTTTCACATAAAAATTGTACTTGAAAAATGTGTTGAACTGAAAGTTGAAAGAACTTGAGGCAACGAAAAATGTCATATTATATAAAATATATTGTCAGCTTAATTTTTAACTTATTTTGCGTTACTCGTTTGAGACTCGCAAAGCTGAACTATGAATTAGGTTTAACAAAATGTAATTAACTCAAATGTTAGGAGAAATATGTTTGTCAATTATATTTTATTAAAAATGTATTATTATATCTTGTGACAAACATCTTGATGACTAATTTAGGTAACGAACAAATTTGCTTTGACGATTGCAATTAAATGAAATTATTTATTTTTTTTTGCTCTAATTAGCTTTTAGAGTGTAACCAATAATAGGCTTTAAGGGAGTTTAGGCTTCAGTTGGCTCATTTGCTGGCATGTTTTTTTTCGTAGTTTCGTAATTTTTTTGAAAAGCTTGCTGTAATCTCCCACTCCCATAAAGAACATGAGGGGAAGAACGACGACATAAAAATGTATTTTATGTGTCCCTTGAACATTGAGACGAACTGCGGCGTTGACGGGAAGTTGTAGAACAAGTGCTGCTAGAGCCAAGAATCCGGAATTTCGGTGACGTTGGCTCGACGACGCTTTTATGGCATAATTCCTAGCGCCGTCTTTTTGTTTTTACTGCCTTGCCAAAAAAACTTTGACTGGCTGGGCGAGAGGCGAGAGACGGGTGAGAGGCTAGTGTCGGCTGCGAATTGGCATGGCAAGAAAGTAAAGAGTAATACCCAAAGCAGTCATAAAGTAAACCAAATATTTTACATATAAACGACCGCAAGCAGACGTCGTCAGAGGCGGAGGCACTTTGGAGAATACCATCGAGGTGTGGGCTAGACGATGTCGCCATTTTTCTCATAACTTTTCTCTCTCGCACTTCCTATTTTTTTTTGGTTGTGTGTTGGACTTTTGCCCATAAAAGGGCGACAGGCCAAAAGTAGGTAAGAAAACGCAAAAAGAAGCTGAGAAACTTCACTTGGCGACGACCTTGCGACGACACGCATTTGCCCCGCGTCGTCGTCTGCTCTTCGGCAAGTTTAAAGCCAAGGCAAAGTTATGTGTGGCAAACAATAAATCGCATGCTATTGATCCCGGCTATATGTCTTCAACAAATTTATACGGCAAACGGAAAACTACAGCTATATATAGTACGCATATACATTTATAGTATATTCTGAATCCTGACTACTGAGTTTGCCATTTGATAAACGCGCATATGGCATCGTAAGAGCATGTCGAACATAAACCTTGCACGGCTGGAGATTTGCCATGGATTCGCATCCTCATCCTCAGTTGGAGTTCGAGTTCGCGCTGCAGTGCAACGGACTTGAAAATTAAGGCATGTCAGTATAAACATTCTTTTTATTACAATGTTTATGCTAAGAGCAGCTTAAAGTGCAACTATAAATTTGCCAACTACAGGAAAAAGCAGAGGTCGAGGCTTTATAGAGATAAGCGGAAGTGAAGATAATGCTGAGTAGCAGCATTTTGAGCAAACTGAGAAAGGATTGCAAAGAACAAAACGAGTTGATAAAAGTGAAAATACTACTTGAGAGATGTGCAAGAAAATTCAGAATAATAAAGAAAATAGTTTGAAATGAAAGCGAAACACATTTTTGTTGAAGAGAAGCTATAACAATTCGGTGTTGGATTAGAATTTCCGAAATAAGCAGCACAAGAAAACAAGGAAAGACTAACAATAATTAGAGAATTATTCGCATTAAATAATAAGAAAATAAATAGGGTAATCAAAAAAAAAAGAAATTAAATTTTTTAAAAAGTATTAAACGTGAAGATATATGTCAACATATCTCAAAAAAAAATGAACAAGAAAGCAAAAACAATACAGAAACTGTTTTTAATTCAAAAATTAAATAATAATATTAAAACCGAAAACGAAAACAGTTTGAAATGAGGGCGAAACCAGTTTCCTTTAAAAAAAAAAGCTACATGAACTGTGTGTTGAATTAGAATTTAAGACAGCAGCAAACGGTGTGACTTACACAAAAAATATCAAGCACGAAAATAAAAAAGAGATAGAGAAATTCATAAACGAAAAATGCATTTTAAAAAGAAGACAATAATATGAAAGCAAACATAATGCGGAAACAAATGTTTCAAAGAGGTAGTTGGTATAAATTTCAACAGATATGAAAAAAAAAAAATTCAAGAAAAAGTACTTCAGAAAAACTTTGTAAAGCAAAAATAAAGAACTTTATTTGAAAGTGAAATTATTGAAGCTTTAAATAATTTAAAGATAAGACTAAAAAACACGATACAAACGTGGTAATCGTGAAATATAATATTAGATTTAGCTAGGAATAGGAAAAAGGTACTAAAATTAATTAGCGAACAATTATCAATCAATAATAAGAAAAAAAAAATAGTAAACAATAAAACAAATACTGACAAAAAACTTGTTTAGAAAGAAAATGTAAAGAGAGGAATAAAGTATAAGCTAACAACAATCCTATTTGCATTCCAAGAATAAAGATGAATCACAGCACGGAAATAAAGCAAAACATATCAAGCATTAAAGCTGTAAATACTAGAAGCGAAATGAAAAAAGTTGCCACATAATTGTCGTTTCCAAAAGACTGTTCAAGCTGAAAGAAAACAAAATTCGAATTTTAAGTGGAAAAATTGCTGCATAAGCCTCGCAAATTAAACTTCCATTTGTAGGTGGGTTTTTTTTTATTTTTCCATTTTGTTGTTGCTGGCTTTGCCAAAAAAGTTTGCCAACTTTTAGCATCATTTCGGTGTGCTTATCGACAAAAAGTCAGCAAGCAGATCGGATTTGTGTTTAAATTAAGAATTAAATAGGAAAATGCAAACGAATGAAAATGAAAACGACAATGAAAATGAGACGCATAAAGAGACTGAGTAGCAAAGCTTAAAAGCGCGTAAAGGATTTACCGCTAGTTGGAGCAGGGTTTAGGGTTGCCTTCGCGACAATGCTCTGACAGGCATTAGAGAAGGAAGCACGAGCTGCATTTGTTGCTGACTCAACAAAGCTGCAACAAGCTGGCAGACTGAAAAAGAGAGGAAAACGAAAGGAAAGAGAAGAGAGACTCCACCTGGGACTAAGTAGCGACTGCCAAGCGTTGACCGCGGCCATAAATCTTTGAAAATCGCGGCGGCGGCGTCGGGCGCAAAGTGCGCCACAAAATGGTGAAAATTGCACAGCAAGGAAGTAACAAAAGAGCCATAGTGATAGCATACAGTAGTCGTAGTGGAGTAGAGAAGTGACTACACCAGCTAAGTATAGACTAGAGGCAAGCTGCAGGTAGCAGACAAGCATCTAGACCAAAAGGAAACACGGCACATGCTCTCAGTCCGATGCAGTTGCCGTTGCAGTTGCAGTTGGCGTGCGGAAAATTTAGTGCGCCTGAAATTTAGTTGCACAGTTGTGGTGATTTAGTTGGCCATCGCTCTCGAGTTGGCCCAAAAGCCGTTGCCGTAGCCAAAACTGAGTTGCGGGTCACAATGGAGGTCAGATGGCGAAACAATAAACTCGAATTTGGTGACAATGCGACGGCGCATTAAATGCAATGAACGATCTTAAAGCTCACGTGGCCTTTATCTTGTCTGGTATAAGTTATTTGACAAGCAAATGCATATACGATTTAATTTAAAAATTTGTTTATTCAGAATATCTTTGAAAGCGGCTGTTATTAATTATTTGACATGCAAATGCATAAATCGATTTAGTTTAAACATTTGTTTATTCAGAATATCGTTTTAAAAACTGCAGACAGACTTGTAGGGAATTATTCCATTATTCTGCTTAATGCACTTTAAGCAGAATAAATTGTATATGGCTAAAAACAGCTGATGTCCGGTTTTAATTTCATTGCTTGATAATATGGTATATATAAGACTATATGCTATATTTTATAGTACATTGATATACCAAGTATAGCTGTTGGTGAATTTTTGTATTTTTCGCTATCTACATTTGTTTTAAAAATAAAACGGATTGGATAAAATAAGTATAATAATTTTACTAACATTGAAAATAATTTTGCCGCACTTACATAAATTTCGCTATTTCTGTTACTTTTCTAGCAGCTTAAAGCTCTTGAAACAACTTTCAGAATCTGTGTGCAGTGCATTTAAAGAAGCTCTTTAAAAGTTTTAACTGCGTTGGCAGCAGAATAACGGTAGTTTTCATTTTCATTAGCGGAATGCATTAACTTCAACCACTGTGCATTCAAATGCTCCATATTGTTTGCATTTGCTTTTAAATTTCCAGCGCTCAACCGCTGTGTAAAACTTTTGCCTACAGTCGACAACTGCTGCCGACGCTGCCCCCGCAATGCCCCAGTGCTTATTGCCACCTCCCGCGGCAGCAGCGGCAAGTTGAATTTAACATGAAGCAAAAGCTGCATCGACAACGTCACATGTGTTAGCGTATTTCGAGGGAATTCGGGGAATCCAGAGAGAGACAGAGAAACAGAAAGAGCGAGAGATCGCGGGCATATAGTCGAGGTTTTTGCTTTAAGCAGCGGCATTGTTTATGCACAGCAGAGACAGAGACACATGGCGTGCAGAGTGTGTGAGCGAGAGAGAGAAAGAGAGGAAGAGAGGGAGAGAAGAGCTAACCAGACTCATTTAAAGAGTCTGCAGTGTCGAGAACGCGAATGAGTTAAGTGCGATGGTAAAATTTATGCGAAGAATGCAGAAGCAATATGTGCAACAGCAGCGATAACAACAACAACAACAACTACTACTACTACTACTACAACAATTCGCACTCCTACAGAGCTGAAAGCCGAAACAACCCCACAACAACACAATGAGGAAAAGGACCAACAAGGCCGAACGAAGCTGGCGCCGTTTTTTTCTACAGGACGTACAAGGAGTATTGTTTGAAAAATGTGCGAGGGGAATGCAAGTGAAGACAGGAAAAGGCATTTGCCAGTCGCGTCTGTTTCCCAACCTTTCGCTTCTTCCCCTTCCTACAGCGGATGCCCAATGTGTGAATAAGTTAGCTTTGCAAAGACGCTTTTCCTCAGCTCCCAGTTGTCCATTCCTCAAACCATTTTATTCATTGTTTCTCGAGCATAGGCCGGCGAAGGCGAAACTTAATAAGATTTTAATTGAAGCGCAAGAATTTAATTAATTTAATTATGAGCGAACAAAAAAAACAAGTATATAAAAACGACTGCATATGAGACTAATATGATAATATGCCAGCACTTGTGCCTATTGTGCTTGGCATTTTAAGAATTTCAAAAGGGAATGAATGAAAATCACGCAGAAATTTACGAGTAAAAATGCAGACTAAAAAGTATTTAAACTTGCACAGATTAAATTTGTGTAAATGCAGACTAAAAAGTATTTAAACTTGTACAGAATAAATTTATGTAAATGCAATGGGAAAACAATTTGGAAACTAGCATGAAAAATGAATTTTAGTTATAAATGAAATAAAAATATATAATAATACTATCCTATGTAATAAATTTATATATTTAATCAGTATTAATGAAAATTATCTGTACTATTAAGAATGAACCAAATTGAATTTCAAGAAATACATTTCAATTATTATTTCACTCGTATTAAAATTCAAACTGCAATTACAAAATTGAATCTCACATTGTAATAGCACAATAAATTATATTCTGCCAATTTAGTTTTGCATTATTTTGTTATTTTTGCTAAAAACTTTTTCGAGCAACTTTGCTGCTAGGAAACAATTCGTATAGAGTTGCAAGCAGCATTTATTGTGCCAAATCAGCAACTTTATATACTACACCATATAGTACAGTATTCTTAACTTTGTTTAGCATGAGTTGGTCTTCTCTTTTTGGCTACGTGCCGTTTGATTTGGGGTCAAAGAAGTAGCAAACAAAAGGCGAAGCCATCCGCACACTAATTGCGAGTTGTTAATGTTGCAGCTGCAACAGCAGTAAGAAGAACAACAATGGGGACAGCGACTCAATTGAAAATCTTTAGTGACTTTAAGACTGGAAGTAATATAAATCACACAAAAGGTTCAGAAAGTAACCCAATGCCGGCAATGGTCGTCTGCTTAATGACGCAAGTAATTGCAACTGCACAGCGAGTTGAGAGTTGCCAGTTGCAAGTTGCAAGCTGCAAGCTGCAAGTTGGCAGTTGGCATGTTGCACAGTTGCCAGCTGGGGATTGTGGGCAGCTTGAAGCATAGAGAACTTGAATGGCACAAGGGAGCGACTTAATGAAAATCAAACATACAAACAACAACAACAACATCAGCAAGCAGAGTTGAGGCAGCAACAGCAACAGCAATAACTCAAAGTCGGTCAACTGTGCTGTGGAAAACGTCGCAGAGGCAAAGAGCAAAACTCTCAAGTGGCGCATACCAAACAATAATTGATAAACGAACAGATGTACAAGTGTTTAAGTGAATGAATGAATGATGTGGTTCTGCATTTGAAATGCAGTCAGTTGCTTGCCAGTTGAGTGCTTTGAAGTTTGACTGTTTGCATGCGGCAAAAAGGGAACTCGACAATCGTTAATCGTCATCGTTGTTGCTGTTCGATGATCGGGGATCGGTGATCGGTGATCGGGAAAACGGGGGTTGACCCAAATCAATTGATTTATGCACTTCGAATGCATCATGTTGTTGCCTCTCAATTGAACACAACGCAATATTGAGAGTAATTAAATAAATGAAGAAAGTTGACAAACTCAACAATTGATGCTCTGGCTTTAATTAAGTTACGTTACTCATACGCACTGTCAGACACCGCGGCATGTGAAAGCAGAATGCACAGAATGCTATTGCTCTTATTCTCTTATAATTGTCACGCAATTTACAGACCGCAGACCAAGTGGGGCCAATGCCCCAACGCATCAATGCGGAAGTTAAATGATCTCGAAAAACAGCAACACATTGAATTCTTAAACGCGTTTAAAACGTGCTCAAGTCTTCAATTGATAACTGAACTGTTGAGACGCATTAAATGATACCCAAGCAATTGAAATTCTTCGATACTTATGGCAAACTTAAGACTGCTTTTGGCATTGCATTTCAAGCAGTGTTAAATGCGACACTCAGAAATGTGAGATGTCGCCAAATAAACGCTGTTAATTGCACTGAAATTAACAGTCATAAATATGAGATCGTATTCAACGGAATTAGCTGGAAACTATAGAAGATTGATTGCCAGTCTTTGTTAACATAAATATAAATATTAATCTGTGTTTATTTCGCGGAATAAATTCAATGGCCAATCAATGCAAATTCTATGAAATTTCGAGTTATTAGCATATTCATGTCTTGGCGTTTTTTACCGCCTGCGAATAGCACGCGATAAAAAAAAAAGCGTCTCATCGAGCGCCATTTCAAGGTGTTACAAAAAAATGCCGAGCGACATTTGCAAGCCAAATTAATTGTTGTATTTAGCAAATTAATGACAGACATATAAAAACGCATTAAATATTGTGCTTTATATGGTATAATTGCAGCTGTAGTTGGTGTTGTAATGCAATCAGTTTCGATTTGATTACCTTTAATTGACTTTTCAGCACTGTTGAGTAATCGAAGCTGACGTCGATGACGATGACTGCGACGGCGATGGCGACTGCAACTGCAACTGCGGCGACGTCATGAACATTTAACACTTTTTGTGGCTCATTAACAATTCAAAATGCGCTATCTTCTCTTCTTCTTGCGTTCTCGTTCTGCTTGCTGTGTTTTAATTTAAAACATTTATTTTGTTAATTTTCAATTTCAACGCCGGAACTTTGTTGTCAAACATATTGCATTTTTTACATTATTGTTGCTTTTGTTGTTGTCACTGCAATGAGAAAAGAATGTGGGAAAAAGCATATAAATTATGGAAGGCTACTACAAATTGCAGCTGCGGCGGCAGTAAATTGTTAATAATGTCGCAGTTTGATGCCGGCAACAATTTATGATGAGCTTAAAATATGCATTAAACTATTTTCATGTGTCTTTTTTTTCTTGCATTCATTTTTGAATTTTTGCCACTTGTTCAACATTTTTTTAATTATTTATGTTAATGTTTTAATGGTTCAATTGAATATATAAAATCCATTAAAGCATATTAACTTAGAGTGTTAATTACGGGTATTATTGTTTTTTTGAAAGTTTTGTTAAGTGTTAGGTAAATAAAATTTTAGCAATATTGTTTTCCCATAGAACAAATACAAAAAAATTTTGAAAGGATATGAAATCTATTAAATATATATTCTGACATCAGCTCAAATAATGGCTAACATTATTTCAACTTTAATTAAAATTACAATTTATTTCAAGTACCTAAAGTTAGTGTAGTGTGACTAACATATTTTGCAACTTGTCAGTTGGAATTACAATTTTTAATTCATGTTGACCTGATTTCCACTTGTGCAACTATGAATAAATACTTTTTATTATTCAATTAACTGCTACAAGTGCAATTTAAAGTTGAGCATAATTAATAAACAATTTCTACACATTTTTTTTTGCTGTTGTTGTTGTATTTTTGGTCAACTATAATTTACAAAAAAAAACGAGGAGAAAAATAGACAACGGTCTGCAGCTTGAAAACATAAAGAGCATAAAGCAAATGTGTGACAACGACAAAAAACCACAGCAGCAAAACCAGTGGAAATGGAAAAGCGCAAAGGGAAATGCAAAACGGTTAAAGAGGGCAGTGGGAAAGGGGAGGGACTGCTTCATATGTACAAGGCAAGTGTTGTAAGTATGTGCTTAAATACGCATTTATTCATACAAATATGGCCAACGGCAGCAGCAGCAGCAGCAGAAACAGCAACAACAACAGCAACCGCAAAGGCAGCAGGCAAAACAATAAAACAAGTCTGCCATAATGCAAAAAGCTGATGAAAGACAGAATACCCTAAGTGGCAAAAAATATAAAAAGGTGAAGGTTTCATATTTAAATCAAAGTGAAGAAAAAGTCGCAAATAAATCTCAAAACAGAAAATTTTTAAAATTGACGAACTTTACAAAATAAAAATTTTTAAATCCGATAAATTTTCACAATAAAAAAAAAGGAAATTCGCAAAACTGTTCAAAAGAAAATTAAGAAAAATAAATAAATTTTACACACTTTACAATAAAAATATCGAAACATTGACAAAAATTGTAAAATCAAATAAAATGTTTAAATAGGAAATTTTGAAAGTAAAAATTTTATAATTAATCAATCTTTAATATACAAAAATTTTAAAATCGACAATATTTTCAAAACTTCAAAATTTTTCAAAAATAAAAAAAAAAAAACAAATAATATATGCTTGATTTATAGAAAAGTTAAAAATCAACAAAAAATTTTAAAACATGTTATACACTCAAAACTACTTCACTTCAAATGCTGGGTATTAAAAAAAAAAGGAAACAAAACGAATTTCCATGTCGTCGTCGTCGTTGGTAGTTGGGCAAATCAGATGCGCAACTAACGAGCAACAACCACGACAACGTTGCTGACAACGACGGGCCAGAAGGACTAGATATAGAAACCCATGTACGACGCCGGACGCTGCGCCGCGAGCCGCTCTTTGGCTGGCTATCTAGCTGGCTGGTTGGCTGGCGTCTCTATGTCGAGTCCTCAGACCGAGTCCAGCACAGAGTCGAGGCAGAGCTTGGCGCAAATGTGACAAATATGGGCATGAAGTGTGCAAGTGACAAGTCCTAACATACTTACAAATTTTCATGTGCCGAGACCACATTATCACCCCAAAGGAGGCATCTGTGCGCCATAGCGAATACGTATTTTGCGTTTTCAAATGTATGTTAATGATGTGCTACCCAGGTTTGCCAAACAGAGAGACGATGATTTCCAGTTTTTCTCCTTTCAGTTAGCCAAACGTATTTCCTGTCTTTCTTCGCATAGTTGTTTTTATTTTAATGATATTTTTTCTCGTTGTGTTTTGTGTTGTGGCTGATTTGAATATGTGCAAACTAATGTTGTTGATGAAGCTGTGTTTTTCTTTTTTTTTCTTTGCTCAAATTAAATTTCAATTTTCCAGGAAATACATTTCACAGGGGAATGAGTTAGAAGCTAATGCGGTTTAGATAGCTGCCTTTAATTGGGAACAGCAGCAATCGATATTGAATCGCTAGAATTTCAACGCGTAATCGGCGCCGGAAATGCGTGTATTATGCGCTCAAAAAAAGTTGACAGAGCGTGGACAGGAAATGCAGCAATCAAAGGCATGGAAAACAACTTAATAAGCCCAGTTGCCCAGCAGCTTAAGCAGCTGCAAAAGTCGAGCCATGAGCAATCATAGTAGCTTGCATGTTTGCTCTTCTCTAGCTCTTCTTTTCAGCTAGCGAAAAGCTAACAAGCCGTCAATAAATGTCGCTTTTCATTCTACCTTTTTATATCCGATACCCATTAGACGTTATGTTAGACGGGTATTATAAGAGAAGGTAGAAGGAGGCATCTCCGACCTCATAACCTATTCTATAGTATTCCTGAAACTTTCAGATACAAATTTTAGAAATTATTTAAGAAATAATAAAAATTGGCAAACAATCTTGTACTGTTCTGTATTCTATGGAGTATTATTAATGTAATATACTTAATATAGCCTGAGGTATCTTTTTTTTTTAGTATTTTATCGATATATTAATTCTACGATGTATTGTTTAGTGTAATATACCAAATATAGCCCTTGGTATTTTCAGTATTTGTCGAAATATGAATTTGGTATATTTTTAGAATAATACCGCACTGTTTTGGCATTTATTGAAAATGAGTAGTGGATATCTCACCGTCGGGCACACTCGTCTGTACCTTTCTTACATGTTCTCTTTTGCAGCTTGCAGCTTTTAGCTTGCTTGGCAACCGAAACAACTGACCTAGAGCAATTGCTTTGCACACGCACTTCGATTGTCACAGTCTCGCCCTCTATCAAACTATTTGTATCTGTCGCACCCCCCAAACAAACACACACACACACACACACACACACGAAATTACATAATTACCAACAATAAATTGTAATTACTGCCTTGAGATACATTTGCTCAGATAAACGGTTTTTCGTGTCTGTCGCCAGCGCAATGTGTTTGCTTGCCTTATTTTTGTTTTTTTCTTTTTTCTCTGTCTGTCTTCTTTTTACTTTTTGCGTCTCATTTTCATATTGTGTCGCTGGCACGACATTGACTTTGGCTCGCCGGTCGCATAAATTACACCGAGCAATTACAACCAGCCATCCAAAGTGTAAACAAACTGAGGGAATAGCGCATAGTCTTCATTTGCCCAGAGGCGACATTACTGCAGTGAAGTCGAAGGGGGGAAAAACGGCACGCAAAACGTTTTTAAGTTCACAAAAGTGCGTGCATAAATTTGGGTGAGCACAGACTTAGGTAATTTATACTGAGAAATTTGAGGCTAACCTTGAACAGGCCATGTAACTACTATAAAGAAAAACGTGCGTGGAAAATTGCTTAACAAAACATAAATTGCTTAAAGAAAAGCAAAATATAGTACTCAAAATATTGTACCAAAAATCTTTGCTTTAAGAAAATCTAAAATAACATCAAGTACAATTAAATTATTTGATAAATTTGATACGAAATCTTTACATTTAGTTTGACCTAAAAATATTACTTCTAAATTTCATGAATCTTAGTTAAGTTTGCATAAAGAAAAGAAAACATAATTCAACCAATTTGTCTATCGAGCATTCGCAATAAGTCTATGATTACATATTCTCTTTGATATGATATTTCCATTTATATACTAATTCACATTCCTTTTCATCCTTGTTTCAAGAACATCAAAATGTTAGATAAACTCGAAATTTCAGAGCATTTGCTTTATTTATTATTATTATTAAATCGAGCAGCTTGCACAATTGCTGTTTGTTGTGCCCATTTGGAGAGATAACCTAAATATGTATCGAAAATCGTGACAATTGAAAGAGAATGAGAGAGAAAGACAGCTCAAAATCAATGCCACATGCTAAACTGGCAAGGCTGTGACCTGCAACAATTATATCACACAAGCAATTCCCCAATCAGTGCCAACAACAATAACAGCAACAAAATAACAATAATAAACAAAAACAATCAGTGGCAGCAACAAAATGCTGTGACAAATTGAGCTCTGACCATAAATTGCAAGTGAAATTAAATAATAATTGAGGCAAAATACATTTGATTGCAGACAAAATCTATATCAAACTCTCTGGCTACCGCTCTCACTCTTCTGCTCTTGATTATTGAACTAAAAAGCAATTTCAATAAATAAACAAATTAGGTCAATGCATTCCATAACCAAAGAGAGGAGACACTCTAATGACATCATCCGAGTCGAATTTCAAATTGTCAACGTCTGTTGCCAACTTGCAACTGCAGAGAACTCGTATTCAAATTTTGATTAGACACGCTTTTTGCGGAGGGGCTTCGAAATTGACCCAACTGCAGCTCATTAGGGTCGCGAAACATTCCCAAACCCAAACGCTCTCAACTATAATCCAAAAAAACAAAAAAAGTCATTCAGTCAGTTGGTCAGTGGAAATTGTTTCGAATGGCTTTTGGCGCATTATGCAAAAATGTTTTGGTCAATTTTATAAAATATTTGCTGCCTAACTAGTTCGATCTGCTTGCTGTTCAATATGTAAGCTGAATATTTAAGTTGTACAACATTTTAAACACCCCAGCGATTTGCATACTTAATAAGCACACACAAAAACAAAAGCGACATCGAAAAAAAAAATAAAAGCAGAAACATAAAAACTGTTGACTTTGACCAAATAAATTGTATGCATTTCGATTTTGATTTTAAATCAAATAATACCAAATATAAAATGCAAAATCTTTGTTAAATAAATGCGCATAACGTTTAGCGTAATTATCAAATGGAAATACGCCATGCATTGGTATTAGTTGTAAATGTTGTGTAGATCGACGAGTGTTTCCCTTGATAAGCCACAGACAATACCCTGTAAATGGTGACTAAGTGATGGATGTTTTAATTCTTAAATGTGACTCACAAATTTGTAATCAACAAATGATTCAATTCTTACAATAATTTTTATAATCCATTGATTCAATAATGTTAAATTTAGTTGTAATTAGAATTCTAGGGTATTCTCAAGCTGCGTATTGTTAACTGCATTTATTTATATTCACAACATTTTGTTGTGTGTTTTCTTGAATTTATTTCAAAGGTTAATTGGCTGCTGACGTTCAGGGGAAATCGAGAGAGGAAACGATGTGATAATGCGTCGCAGCTCTGAAATAAATATTATAATTTTTGACTTTGCATTTTACTAGCTGACTATTTTGAATACAATTTTTCCCATGAATTTTTGCTGGCAATTTGTTAATGACAACAGATTTACTTATACGTGAATGGAAGATAAGAACTTTGCCAAAATTGTTTTTAATTAAATGCAATAATTATTTCGCCTTGACAGCGCAATAAACTATTGCTAATCTTTTTCCGTTATTAATTGCTGATTTGTTTCTGTGAACTGTCCATTTCCTGTGCCAATTAATTTAACGAGCATAATCTGCATTCATGCAAATCATCTCGGTTGCATTAAGATTCCTTAATGCGCAGCCGTGATAACTTTAAGCCTCGGCACATAAAGCATTTAAGCCTCGCCACGCCTTTTGATGTATTTATAGCGGTTGTCAATTTTTTTCTTCTATTTCTCCGTTTTTTTTGCATATTCCCGTAAGCTCGTAATTCAAATCGATGTAAGGAAGGAGGCAGCTTCGTTGTGGCTATTTATTTATTTATTATCACAATGAGCCAGCCCTATTCGACTTTTTTTCCTTTTCCTATTCCTATTCCGATTCCTATGCCAAAAGCTCCTTCGGTCATTTCCTCGCCTCATTTAATTTCGCTGCCAGACCACACACATTGACATCGCCTCCTCATCGCTCTCTCTCTGGGATTTCCCTTGTTGTTTTCTTTTTTGCTGCCACTATTAGTTGTTCAATTTGAGTCCCTACTTCTCTTCTTTTTTTCTGTTGCGGTCTTGGACCCTCCATTATGCGCGTCCATTATGCCTCTGTTTGCCTTGATAATGTTTCCACGTAGAAGTCGCTGTAGTCTTATGCCATTGTCAGCTTTTGCTGGCCGACTGCCTTTTTGTCATTTCAGTTCTGTTGATTTTGCAAAAAATAAGGCAAAAAAAAATGAGAAAAAAGCGAAGAAACAAAATATTTGCCACCTCCCCAGGCTGCCTAGTTTCCTAGTGTGTTGTTTGACTACTCCAAGCGTTCTTGGGGGCCAATGTAAATAATTTATTTATGGTCTTGTTTGTTTACTTCTATACGAGTTTGCTTCCCATCTCTTCCATCCCTCTCCGCGTATCTCTGTTTGCCTAGTGCTTAGAAGGTGCTGGTTTTTGGCTTTCCCAAAAGCTCCTTTAGGGCCAAAATGACTCCTGTTCCTGCTCGATGTTAAGAGCTCCGAAGCTGAGTCCAATTCACTTTATAAATAAGAAATCAATTGATTTTGTGCAGGCGTAGGAGTAAGTTAAGAACAGTTTGCCTTTGGCATTATTTACAGCCCTTAAGGCGATTAACAACGATTCCATTTCAGCCAAGCTACAATCTCTCATGTAAATATCGTCATTTTAAACGAAATTGAAGCACATTCATTCGTTCATTCGTTCGTTGTATCAACAACCAAAATGACATAAATATTATTTCAGTTGCCTGGGAAAAACAGAGAATTCTCTGATTTTTATTTAAGAAATACGAAGCAAGAAATGCACAAAAAACAAAATGCAAAAATAAAACTTTGCATGGTTTCAATTTCTCGCTCTCTCATATTTCGTATTTCTTTGGCTCTTTCCTCATATCTTTTGCGTTTAAATGATGTTTATTTTTGTTGCGCTTGGTTATGGGTTTGTCTGTCCTCATCTCTGCTCCATTTCGTTTCTTTTTTTTTACAAATATTCTGCATACTCTCGTATGCAGCTGGGAAAATGCAAAAGAGTTCTTTTGCTGCTTGTATACTTATAATTTATTTGATGACATTGTAATCAGCTTTGATTACGCAATTGCCATACCATAATCATATGCAATTGAGCTCTCAAAATGTGTGGCAAACTTCACATCAATTTCAGCACTAATTTATTTATGATCTTTGGCAGAATGCTTCACACACTTTGTTAACATGAGAGTTGTAACTTTTAAATTGGATTATTGTGACACACCATTTATCTACAAACATGAGTATGACGAATTTATACTCTTAGTATATTTATTTATTTTGTTATTTATTGAATTGTTAAATTTCAATATTTGCTGTAAAAAAAAAATTTCCAAAAGTTCTAGATTCATATTGTTATTTTGTATTCTTTCAATTCTTAACATTCGAAAACGCAAATTAAATTAACAATTAATAATAACAAATAATAAATTTGAAAAAAATTAAAAAAAATATTAAAGAATATGTAAAAAAAAAATTTAAATAATGAAAAATACTTATAAACGTTGAATTATTTAAGCTTATGGAAGATAAATACAAGCTTTGAATTGTATTTTTCCATTTATTTATTTATTTATTTTATTTACATTTCTATAATACTTCTAAATTGGGCATTCTTGAAATTTAAGACTATAATTTTATTTAAGAACATCAAATCTATAATTATTGTAGAATTCTTATCTTGATTTAAAAATGTATTTTCTGCATTCCATGTTGACAACATTTCATATTAAGGAATATTTTCTAAATTTTTGTTTCTGTATATTTAGGAACAAAACTTTATATTGTACGAATATATTTATTTCAAATGATGTGCAATAATAAATTTTCCATTTTATCTTCTGATATTATTTCATATTAAAAACCATTTTCTAAATTTTCTTTTTTATACATATACATATAATAACAAAACGTGCAATTATTTATTTACTTCATTTGCTGTGCAATTACCCATTTTTCTATATAATTTTTAATTCTCAACTGCAGTCTTATCAAAACTATGCAATCAAAAAGAACTTTGAGTAAAAGAGCATTCGTTAGTTAACCCAATTAAATGAATGGAGTGCAAGTTGAAACACATTTCGCATATCTCTGAGGTCAGATCAGTTGTAAAGGCGCAACTGCAGCAACAGCAACTGCTGATGAATCAGTGAGCAATTATATAGAGCAAAGCAAAAAGGCGAAAACGAGAAACGAAGTCAAAGACTCAACCGTGGTGTATGGCAATTATGCAATTTTCCTGCAGGCCAAAAACACTTGTCGCAGTTTAATGTGCAGTTACTAAAACGAGTATCTTGATGATTCACACGGTATTCAAGTATTCAGATATGTAGCAAACTGGCCAAAGGCAACTTAAGGCAGCTGAATCAACGTTGAGATATGGATATGAGAGTAAGCAGCAGCAGCAGCATAAAATCCAGATACAGATGATACACACGATAAGCAAATCAAAGCAGAAAGTTTACATTTGAAACAATAAAAGCTTGAAATTGTCTTGGACTTGCTCTATGTCTCGGCTTACAGGCGTTTTGTATCAGATAACACACACGTATAAACGTATAGAGAAATTGCAGATGGAGACCGCACATGACTAAGAAGGCTTTAGCTTCAGTGTTCAGACGAGCTGCCGGAGGGGGAAAAACAGAGAGAGAGAGACAGAGACCAAAGACATCAAAAGCGACTGAGAAGTGCCGCCAAAGTCGACACTATGTGAAGTTGCAGTACGAGTTTGAGTTCGAGTGCTACATCTCTGTATCTCAGCAGCTAACTGTAATTGTATCTAACAGCTACAACTGACAGGCCTGGCCTCAGTCGAAGCTGAGGCTGAAGCTGAAGCTGAGGCGACAGCATGGCATCGCGTCGCTCTGGAACTTGTCTTACTTTTTATGGCCAACAGCAGCAGCGACGACGGCGGCGGCGGCGGCAACAACGCGTGCGGCGGCTCTTGCCACAAGAGGAGGCGTCGCATTGGTTGGCATCGGAGCTGGGGCCACCCAAAAAATGGTCAGCAAAGCGCCACCAAATTGACTGCTAGCTCCACAATGGATGCGACTAACTCGCAGATACAATTCTCTCTCCTTCTATCTCTCGGTTTCCCTGTCTACGGCTTAACTCTGCCATTGCCATTGAATTATTGTTTGAAATCAAAAACTAACCATTATTTATCAGCAGAGGAGTGCCCAAACAAAAGCCTCGCCGAAATTGCAATGAAGAGGGCATAGAAAACTAGGCGAAAGGCGTTTGAGAAGTTGTGCTTTAAAGGATAAGGACGATGAAGACAAATTTGCATTTAAGCTAAAATTTAACAGTTTATCAATTGATTTACTTGTTAAATAATCTATCTATAAGCTAGGAATATTTATTTATAATAGTTATAAATTTATCAAAATACAAAATTATATAACTATCTTCAAAATGAACACCCACTTTTTTTATGATGCTACGAAAGAAATTAATAAATTAGCATAAAAGTTAAAATTTAAAGAAGTTTATAAATTAATCCGTTTTCGTTTTTGATACACGAAAGCAAATACATAAATAGTCATACTAAGTAAGAAAGGCAGCTTAAAAATTTGATACAACTAATTGAAAATATTGTAAGTACACATCCTAAAGGTTTAAAAGAATAATTTTTTTACTTTTAGGCAAATGATTAACTACAGAACATTTTCTCAACAGCATTTCTTACAAAATTATTATTATTATTAAATTAATTAATTAAAGGAACGACTAAAAGTAGTATATTTTTAGCCAATTATGAAAATTGTTGTATTATAATACTTGACCACTGTTTGCTTAATTTTATTTCAAAGTGGAAAAAAATAGATTTAGAGATAGTTTACTGTGGCCCTTCAAATTTCTCCCACATTTTGCTGCGCTATTTCATGACTTCCCCTTTGTATTTCCGAAACTAATCGAACAACCGGCGTGCTTCATTGGATGCGACGTTCCATGAAAGTTGTATTGAAAGGCGGGCGACAGAAACAGAGACACAACGACAGAGCAACAGACTACAGAGCGACAGCCAAGACAGTCAAGACAGCGACAACGACAACGAGAATGGGAACAAAAAAAAAACAGAAAAAACAGAAAAAGTTGGCGAGGGCTGCACCGCAATTGACTGCAAACTAGAGCTGTTGTGCATCCTGGGGGGAAGGAAGAACTGTCTCTCCCCCTCCTCCTGTTGCTGCTCAGAACTACCTACAACTTATTGCCAGTGCAAATAATAACTTATGTGTAGTGTCAGGCCAAAAAGCCGTAAGCGCTACGGGAAATATTTTCAATGTGTGCTTTTCCTGTCTGACTTGCTCCAGTATTCAGTATTTGTATCCAATGTAAATAAAAACTCTAGCCATTGTTGTTGCCTTTTTGTATGCTGCCTTAACTTGGTTTTCTCCCCCTCTCTCTCTCTCTCTCTCTCTCTATACAACGATGTATCTCAGTATTTTTGCAATATTTCAGCATGCCAGCGCGTATCTGTTGGATGTCTGTCTCTGTCTCTGGTTCTGGCTATATGTGGTATCCATTGCGATTGAACCATTGTGGGGTGCACGTAATTTAAACCATTCCCCTCGCTCCTTCGCATTGCCAACCACTTATTCACTCACTGGATTTACTATAGATTTCCGCCCCAACAAAAATAGAAAAAAGGCAAACACAAACTTTCGTTGTGAGGCCCCCAGTTGCAAAATTTGTTTATGAAAGAGAATTTTATATGAAAGTAACTGAAACCCAAACCTGTAGCCAACAGTTAAGTGGAAATTATTGGATGAAAATTAGTAGAGCGAGCACCAAAAAGTAGCGCATATAAAAGGCAAAATACCAAATACGAAATACGAAATACGGAAAATCAAAAACAGAACACACACAAAACATTGTAGAACTCTTCCAGCTTTTTGTGGTCAGTTCGGTTGCATTTGCTAATGGAAATTGTTTCGAGTTTCACAAAGTTTTGTTAACTATTTTTGTTATTTTTTTTTTTTTTTTCGGTTTTGGCATTAGAGTTGAAGTTGTATGCATTTGGAATTCAACTGACAGCAGAGCATGGGAAATTTGTTTTATTTTGTTGGCGAACTGCGAACAGATCTAAATATCAATTTTAAATTGTTGTTGAGTAACTTTAAACAGCAAATAAAAAAGCACTTAAACAAGAGATGCATCTCATCTGCCAATTTGATCAATTTACGAAATATAAACCTAAATTTACGAACAACTTAATCGTACTTTTACTTCTTTTATATTTAAATCAATTAAGCGATTGAATATAGCGATTTAATCCTAAATTGTATCGATTTATTGACTGTGGCTTTTCACTTCTGTAAAGCGCTTTTGAATGCTTCAAATCGGTTTATTTAATAAGCGTATAGCTTTGGCTGGTGATTTTTAATTTCATTAAATTGAGAGCATCGCAAGTTGGCTGCAAATTACAACTTGTTTTGTATATAATTTGCAAAGTGCTTCAACTGCAAACTGAGCTGCTCAGCACAAAAGCCTTTTCTTGGAGCCTGCTTTTGTATTTTCTCGTATTTCGCATTTGAGCAATAAATACAAATGCAAACTGAGACAGGGACAGAGACAGAGAGAAAGAGTAAAGCACTTGCATGCTTCTAAATACTATATACAATATACATATACACTCAGTGGAACCCTAAAAGCAATTAAAGATTAAAGTATCCCCACAGCAAATGGATGCTAGTTAAAACCGCACACAGAATACAGACGTCAGTAAATGGAAGAGGCGGGGAGGGGGAGAAAATAGATGGCCAACACGTGCTAAGCTCATTAGATGCTTTGATTTCTCAAGTCGGAAACTTTAAGCCCACCCCCTCTTGAAAAACTAACAAGCCAAAAGAGACACAAAATTCTGGCAACAAACTAATAACCAATAAAATGTCTTAAGCCGTCTAAGCTCATAAATGCTATTTTAAAATACAGCAACAAATTGAAGTAGGACAACGACGCGAGGCCAAAAGGGTAAATCTTCCCACTGGGGTCACTTGTGTCTGTCACTCTGTCTGTGTGTCTATCTGTGTATTACTTTACTACATAAATATTAAAGTGGCCCAGGAAACCATTCAAGTTGAAAAGCCCCTCTTAATAAGCATTGGCCCTGGGTCTCTCTCTCTTTCTCTTTCCTTCTGTCCATCTCTTAACTTGCAATGCCAACAAGTGGCCAGTGTCAGGGCAATGCAGATGTGGCAAATGCGACAAGGGGGATTGCGAGGGATTGAGAAGCGAGTGAAGCCTCTTCAGCTGATGTTTGAGTGAATGGAATCCAAAGATGAGCAACAGACGTCAAGCCATGGCAATGATTGGCAGTCCCAGACCCCGAACTAAAGACCGGCTGTAAAATAGAGCAACATCAACAGCAACAACAACAGCAGCAACATCAACGGCGGCAGCACTAACAACATGAGCAACAGTTGCACTGTCAGTTACTCTGACTTGCGGTCGAGTAGCTTTGTTGCCATTAGCGAGGGTCGCTCGTTAAATTTATCTGTTGCTTATTTAAAAAAATTGTATTTACTGCATTTTTAATACAAGTTTAAGCCAAATATACTTTGGGCCAAATAAGGAAGAGGGTCTTTTAAATTTATCAAAAGTGTGGCTAATTTTCAGAAGTAGCCAATTCGACTTCCGGTTAAACTTCGACATCGCAACAAATATAAATGATATATACATGGCACTGCCTAAATTTCAATATCTGCCATCTGCTCTTGAATAATGACAACTAAAATCCGTATTCTTCAAGCCATAAATTCATAAATTCGAATTTTATTTTTATGATTTTCCAAATTTCATAACGATCGAGTTACTCTACACCTTCAATGGTAACTATTGTATACAGACAGTGAGGTTATGTTTTATCTTACAATTCATATTCTAATAGTGAAGTGTCGATATAAAATTTATCGATATAATATTACTACTTTTGTGACAATCTTCACCTATTATGATATTATTTATAAAGTTCGTGTTAATTGTGAAAGGCTTTTCTTATGATCAAAGCTATTTCCGATCTTTTGTATTGCCTTATCTTATTATTTCTCTTTCATTCTAATTTAATTTTATTTCTTCAAATCAAATAATTTAAATACATTTTCTTTTCTAATCCTTTTCTATCTTCAGATATAGATCTGTCTCCAAGCTTCTAATTTTTCCTCACACCATTAAAAAGTTTTGTAGCTGCCCTCGCTTTAATGCTGCCTCACGGCAACTGGCAGGCAACTGCAACGCTGTTGAACTTTTAATTTGATGAATGATATACATTTGTCTCGAGTGCGGCTCAGCAAGCGGTTGGCCACAGATTGCAATAGCAACAGTCTACACTCCGCACAACCACAACCACATTCGCACTCACACACTGACACACACACACAAAGTTGAGTAATTGTCGTGGTTCGCAGCTGAGCGACGATCTGCACCGCGGTGCACCGTTGGCATATTTATTCACACACACACATGAAGAGAGACAGACTCAGAGTCGAGTGAAGTGGAAGAATCGCTCTCTTGCTTCTCCCCTTTCAGGATGACACATGCGTTAAAAGGGAGTGATAGAGAGAGAGAGGGAAAAGGAAAGAGATCTGTGAAGATCTGTGGTCTGGAATGGACGTACTATATAATTTTGCTTAGCTGCAATTATGAGATGTTGCGGCTGATCTTGAAACTGCCGAGGCAGAAACCTGCACACCGGAAGCTTTGTCTTCGTCTTCATCTCTCTCTTTTTCAGCCTTTGTTTTGCTGTCTTTTTTTTGCACAGCTCTCAAACTTGTTCTTACGGTTATCTGTTGGTTTTACAAGTGCCTCGAGTGGAGCAGCGTCTTCTCAGATGTCTGAGAGTCTGGCATGCCAACATACAACATCCTTAATTATGACAATCAGCGCTGCTTGATGTTCATTCCCTGTCCCCCCATCTCTCTCGTTTTGTCTTGCTTTTCGGGATATGCGCTGCTGATCCAGATCGGTTGCAATGTTGAATATGGGGCCAACGCTCGATCATTGATCATTGTCCGTTTCGGCCCAGTTTAGCGTGAAACGCTTTGGAATGTGTGTGCGAGTTGAGTTGGGGGTAGATTATTGTCGAAAACAATGTCTGTGCTGAACAAGGATCATTATCTCATATATTTATATGCAGAGTATTGCAGCGTGAGAGCGCGATCAAAGGGAGACAAGTGACTGCAGAAAGCTCGCTGGGTGGCATATCTAAAATCAGACCCTGGAGACAGTTGAGCAATTTAAACTTAAGGCTTTAGAATGTTTAAAACGATTAACGATCGCAAGCTTGTAGCAATTATCGATAACAAAAGATGGTTTTTAATAAAGTTGCAGGTAAATACTTTAATTATAAAGATGAAATTATAGAAATTATCAATTTCAAGTTTATTTAAATAAAGTTTAATTCGTTTTTATTGATTTAAAATTTTAAAATTACCCGAACATTATCAAGATTGTTTCGATAAAACTTTCTTGATGAGATCAGTAAATTAAATTGATTAAATATCGTATATTTATCTTACAGATGAGTCAGCACTTAAGTTGTTCAAAGATTGCAGCCGAATTACATCAAGATTTTATCAGCAATGATCTCACCAACCATCTGAAGCAATAGATAAAAGATATAATAATAATTTCCTTTACTTTCTTGAGTCATTTACAGCAGAACGCCAAAGAATTTCGTTTCGAAATGATAAACAGATCATCA
This sequence comes from Drosophila nasuta, assembly GCF_023558535.2. Taxonomy (NCBI): domain Eukaryota; kingdom Metazoa; phylum Arthropoda; class Insecta; order Diptera; family Drosophilidae; genus Drosophila; species Drosophila nasuta. The sequence goes on from NC_083457.1 coordinate 7,077,259, forward strand.
ATCTAATCAAACGCGCATATCTCTGACCCTAAGAATCACTTTCGCCGCAAACAGCGAAAGAAAATCAAAGCCAAGCCCAAATCGGAAACAAACCCGAGACACACCCAACCACAGGAGGGGGGAGAAAGAGCTCGTCACAAGTCATGCGAATGCTGTGCGTTGATTGATTATACGGCAGCCAAAGAAAAATACAATTAAAGGTTCAGCTTTCACCCGAAGGCAACACTAACTAATTACTTTCACTTGAATATCGAGCAGAGTTCAATCTTGCAAATAAGCAGCAGCAGCAACTGAAGTAGTTTGAGTCAGGCACTTACAAATCGAGCACGGAGTTATCATCATCAGTGAAACCGAGGGGAGGCCATAGGTTAATATGGCAATTAGCCAACAAGCACAGTGGGGCAAAAATACTCGCCAAGTGTTCAAGTGAAAATAAAGAAAGCCGACGACAATTAACAAATCCCAACTAGATCCAAACTCATAACTTTCAAATGTGATTAAGATCGACAGTCAGTCGAACAATCAACAAAAAAAAAAGGTGAAGAAATCATCGACAAGTTCTAGGCGCAATAACAAATAATTATGTTGTTCTTCTATTGATGTGGGCCAAGAAAACAATCAAAATGCGAGTCTGGCTTGGCTCAAATAGCCTGCGGTTCTTTGGTCAGAACGGATGTGTGTATGAAAGCAGTTTGCTGGATATGTATTTCAACAGGTTCACGCCTCTATCGACAAAGCAAAGAACCAGAGAAGAAATAAAATCTGTGCAACAACAGCAACAACAACAACACATTAAATGTAATTTTCGGGCCAAAGTAATTGCCTAGCGAGGCAAGATCCCAAAAAGAAAAAAATAACCAAAAGAGAAGCCGCCAGAGCAGACACAAATCGAACCCCAGTCGACTTGTAAGTGGTACATCAAATTTGAACAGTTTTTCAAGTGTTTATGACGGGGGCTAACGAAAAGCTGAGGCAAAGGGGAAAGGAAACAGAAGGCAGCTGGTGGAAATTGCGGCAACTCTGGCAACTGTGTGGCTTTTTGGATTGGTGTGATTATCGCAAGTAAACTATCTCTCAGTATCCGAGACTCGAACTCGAACTCGACTCGACATTGCATCGACAGCGGCTGCCGCTTTTTCGTTTTATGAAGATGAATTTCTTTTTTATTCGAGATTTATACTCATGCTCTCTATTCCCCCTCCATTACTCTCCACATACCGGTCTGTAGTTTTATATTTTGTTTTTGGTTTTTTTTTTTTTACGGACTTTACAAGCTCTGCGCTGCTGGAGCTCCAATTACTTCACTCACTGTTGATTATTATGTTGTATGTTGTAGTTTTATGAGTCGTTCGTTGTTGTTGTTGTTGTTGTTGTTGTTCCAATAAGGATTCCGCAAAATCAATGGAGTTTCGAGTAGAATGAGGCAGCCTTTGCTTTTGTTTGTCGAAAAGAAAAAGTTATCGCAATAACGTTGAATGCTTGCTCTTTGGGTTATCCTGTTGTTCTATTATTGGAACAATGAACTACAAATAAAAACTCGTCTTTGATATGAGGAAACGAATTGAATTTCAACTTCAATTAAATTTAGAAATGATGTCACACAAATCAAATGCTTTCACTCTAAGAAATTACCTCTTTAACTCGCTATCAAATTCGTGTAATCCTTTTGTAATGCATCGATTTATCAGCTTGGCCTACTTGGCTGCCTCATAAGCATATGATTTTCCTCAAAAACAGAAAAACCTTCGACACATTTGTAAGTCGAGAAAACCAATCTAATCCATAAAACGTAAAAAAAAAAGAGAAACATAACAAAAGCCCCTCAACAAGTGCCACTCAACGCAATCTGAAGTCGAGTCCCACCTGTTACTACCATTTCGGCAGCTGATTTGAGCTAATGAGTTGGACTTGAGATTTGGTTAAACTGCTTCAGGGTTAACTTCAGATACAATGACACAATTTACATAGAATCGACATCAAATGTCTAGAGCATCGCATCTATCTAAGCATATATCATTTTCCATAAAAAAATGTTCATATCTTTAGTGACAATCTTCAGCTTCTTCTGGCGGCAAGTTCTCTCTGTCCATCTCTGTCTGTGTGGCATAAATCACCTGGTCGAAACCAGTTTCCCAGTTTGAAAAGAGTTTTCAGTTCAGTTGTGTTTTCAGATGTTTTCTGTGATCTTGCGCAATAGATCTACGCGCATAAATTCAAATTAGATAAAAATAAACTTTTACCCAACCAAGAGCAGGTGATTTAGTACTCTAACCAAAAAATATAACACGGCAACAACATTTTTGCAGGTGTTTCCAAGTCGAAGTCAGAGAAACAAGTTTTCTAGATTTATTCTCAGTCTTATTTCGTTTTTTGTCTGTGGTGTTTCTTTATTTTTTTTTTTTGCCTACTTCGACTTGACATATTAGCCTGCTAATTTCATGTTATTTATGCGCCCGTTGCGCATTTTTCCCCAAGTCGCAAAAGGCAAACAATGGAGAGCTTAACACTCTGTCCCTTCCCCTCCTCCCTCTCTTTCCTGCTTCTCTGTTGGGTGGGGCCGAGTCTCGAGTCTGTGGTCTCAGCTACATAGCGACTTGAGCCTATTGTTTGTCTGACAAAATGACAATTACATGTTGAGAATTTCAACAAAAATTATTAAAATAAATATTTGAACGCTAAGCAAATTGCCTGTCGAGGCTTTGTCGAAGCTACATGTTGATACTTTTTTTTTTTGCTTTTGGTGTACAAGTGTGTTTTGTAAAATACTTAAAATTAATATTGATTCAGCTGCGCTTTGGCATTGCCGGATTTGGTATTTGAAAATGTTTAGATGCGCAAACAAACAAAAATAAATGTATGTTTACAATGTATTTAAAATTGAATTAAAATGAAAAGTAGAGAAAATATGATTCTTTTATTTTATTATTGAAAATCTATATAACTTATTGTATTTCTTCGACATATTCTATAATTTTTACTATCATTCATTTTTTTTAATTATGTATTTTTCTTTTAAAATATTTATAGTTTCTCAATTATTTATTCATTCACTTATTTTATAACAGATAAATTATCTTGGATACGTTTTTGTTTATTTGACTTAACTTTCAAATTTCTTCTGCATATCAGTGATATTTATTTAATATTTACTATACTACTACTCTAAGTCTTAAATTCTAATTTGTGTAATATTAGAATTTTTGCCAAAAATATTTCCCTTGTCTCTTGAAATAATTCTTCTGCCTATACGTAAAACATATATGTATTCTCTTAGTATGATTATTAACTCCTGAATCTTAATTTATTTTATATACAAGTTTTTTTAAATTGTTCACAGTATATAATCTATTCATTCTTCCGCCTATTTCATAACAGATTTATTTGCTTTGCCTCAACCTCAATTTTGGGACACTTTGAAGCCTTCCACAAATCTTGTGAGCTGACTAGGTTAGCACCTTGAGCAAATACGAAGATAAACAACTCAATGGCGGCACTTTTGTGCAGTCGTTGCGAGTGAAGTCTAAAACAATTTCAGCTGCACTCCACTCGACTCGACTCGACTCGAACTCAACTCAGCGGAGAGTCATGTGAAAATTCACACTGCCATCATCATGTGGCAAACAACAAACAATTGACAAAAGGCCTCAGGCCAACTCTCTGGGTGAGAAAGGGAATGGAATTGGAACTGCGACTGGGGACTGGGGACTGAAGATTGGGGACTGGGTTTGGCCTGGGATGGCACTTCATTAAATAGACGCCGCGGCGCTTTTCCGAAACGCGACCACGCCCACAACATTACCCACTGAGGCAAGAGGCAACAGTCAAGCGGCTGCTTATTTTTCACACATGCTCGCCAACAACAACAACAGTAACAACAACAACAACGACGTCGACGAGTAAAAGAAAATAAGCGAAAAAAACGAGGCAGAAATTTAAGCAACATTTTTTTGTGTGCCTTGTTGTTTATGGTGACAATTTTTTTTGCGTTGACGACGTCGACATGTGGCCATAAAGTTGTCGGTAAATAACAAACAGGCGTCGACTCTCAGCCACAGTAAAGGCTGTGGGAAAGAGGGGAAGATAGAGGGGGGAAAGAGAGGATTGGAAGTAGGCGAAATGCCTCCTACAAAACGATGTCAGTAAAAACAGGCGTCACATTTTTTTTAGAGGACGCACGCGTTGCACGTTGTCCTGCGGCATTGACAGCATGGTCGACAAAAAAAAAGCAACACATAGAACGAAGATAAAAAAGTATCTCAGGGATTGCAGCGAAAGTATCTCGCGCTCGTAAAGATTTTTAAATGCATTTCCGCTTCTCCAAATTATACGCTTCTGAATTCAGCATTATTGCGTAATACTTTCCAGCTGCCCCGAACTTTTCTTTCGAATTATGCTTAATTAGCCGCAACATTTTTGCGCATTATGCAAATTATTTTTTGATATGCATTTTTCACGAATACAAAAATTCACTTATTTTGCTTTTGGGGAATTTAGATGTCTGAGCTGAGCTCAACAGCAATTTTTGTTGTTACTTATTTTCCTTGGTCATAAATTATTTTTGTTGTACTTAGAGCCAAATTGGCATTTGGAACCTGTTCTAATGGCATAAGTTATTATAGCAACGACCTTGAAGTGGCTTTATTTTATTATGGGATTATTCACTTTTTAAATTGCTTGACTTTTGCTTAAGGTTTGTTCGCAGTGGGGAATTAGCATGCTGATAATTATCCAATTATATAACTTGGTGATATTCATCTAATGTTGAGAAATATTTCAACAATTTCATTTCGTCATGTTATGATAGTAATCTCTGGAATATAATCACAATCCTTAATCATTAGTATAAATTGTTTTTTATCTGATTCTTCTATATTTACTTTCATTTTTGTGCAATTTTATAATATAACCTTTAAAGCTCATTAAAGATATTTTAATTAAAAACTGCTTAAGAACTCTTAAATTCTTAAAGTTCTAAATATCTATTGCTTAACTTTTAACCACATAATTTTGCTTGTGTTTAACCCGGATTTAAGCATATTTCAAAACAGATCTATAGTTTTTCGTTGCGGCAATTAACTCGGCATGTGTTATTGGGTCAATCTAGACATAAGTCTCCATGTCGAATGTGTTATGTCTAATGTCGAACACTTACCCAGAAAAGTTGTGGGACAGCTGACACATGTGCATCCACTCGTGGACTAATCCACACACAATTTGTGCTGCATAATAATCTGTAATGAAGAGCAAACGTATAAATTTAATATGCTGTCACATAAATTCTCCAGCACTTAAGAACAGCGAAAAGAGAGAGAGAGAGTAGAGTGTGAGATGGAATTGTTAAAGTTGAGCAGTAAATTAAAAGCAGCTAAAAATATTTCTCGAATTTAATCCAGTCTGTCGAACACTAAAAAACTTTGCTACTGTTGTTCAAGTGGAAAATGTGTAAAAGTGAAAATGTTTTGTCATCTGTTTCGATTTAAAGTGAGGCAAAAGGATTGACAACGACGAAATTTAATACGAACTGGGAAACTTAAACAAAGTGAAAATTAATAGCCTACACACCACATGGACACACTCCAGCTGAGTTGCAGAGGAAAAGACCTAAAAGAAAAGAAGGACGGAGAAATGTTGGGGAGGGGAAGGGGGGGGGGAAACTTTCACTGGAAATTTGTTGAAACAAGAAACTTGAAATGACTTTTTGAACTGTGAACTGAAAGAGATGCGTTGCAATGCAATGCGTTGAGATGAGTCGAGATGAGATGAGTTAAGTTGAGCTCGACGCATCATAAATATAAATACATATATTTCACTCTGTCCATTTTTCTCTCTCTCTCTCTCGCTTCGATGTTTCGATGAGGCACAACCGCCTGCATGCCACAGCAATTTGTGTGTGTGGCAGCGACAACATTTTGACACACTTAAGTGTTAGACACCAGAGCCGACACGACGAACTCGACAGCCTGCATCACCATCATCATCATCATCGTCAGGCATCTCCTATGATCATTGTGTAGTACTATAATATATATACAACAAGTTGTCAGAGGGTCGCCGACGATAAATTTGGAAATTATGAACATAATTCTTCATTAGACCACGCATCCGATAATGGATGAACAACTATGGCACTGAAGAGGCGTCCACACACAAAAAAAAAAAAAAAACAAACCTAAAAACGAAACGAAAGTGAAAGAAAGACTCCCCGGAAAAAAAGTATCTCTCCCAATTCAAAACAGAAAAAAGAAAAAAGCGACCCACACAAGCTACTGTTACTTTTCAGTGTTTGAGTGTGGCACCTAACGCCTAGTGATAAATTGGCGATATTACGCATACGACGTCTTTGGGATTATTTCAATTTTCGCATGTGGGCGTTACCGAAAGTCCCGCCCTACGCCCATTTTACGAGCGCGCTTCGAGAATGCCAACAAAACGCACACGCAAAGATATGCAGAGATAGACCCCATTGATAGAGCGGCGATTGTTTGGCATTAAAATTGAAATAACGTGATTTTTGTGGTCCATTGGTCACATTGGCCTACAGGCCCCAAAATGCTTCGACAGTAACAAAAGGGGCGGTGCTGGAGGGGGCTAAGGGCACGCCACAATAGCTTTGGCATAGATTTTTCCTGAACTATTTTCGACTATTGTTTTGCGGTTTTGCGCAGATTTTTGGTTTCGTTTACATTTTTTGTGTTCGTCGTTTTTTGTGAACTTTTTTTTCAGGCTTGAATGAATCGGAACGCACTTTTCTCTCGCTTTTCGGGGTCGTTATGTGTGTTTGTGTGTGGGTGGGTGTGGCTTTTGTTTGGCCTTGTGTGTGTGTGTGCATAGTTTTAGCATGAGTTGTGAAAATGCTTTGGCTAACGGTTGAGCTGGCCAAAGATTATATCAAAACCAATAAATATTACACGCTGTTTTTTTTTTGCTACAATTTTGTTGAAAATTTATATTGCTAAACATAAATAAATTTAAAAAAAGTAAAAAAATAACGTAACACGCCTCTCCCCGACGGGGAATTGAACCCCGGTCTCCCGCGTGACAGGCGGGGATACTAACCACTATACTATCGAGGACGGTGAACAAGCAATGTCAAAATGTGCTCATATACCTGCGGCCTCTTGACCAACGCAAATATGATCAACACAACCTAAGCAACAGCTACTGAGAACGCAATACAAGGGAAAGATAGAAAAAGATAAGACACTGTCTAATGAACAGCTATCGCTCTCTTTCTGACTCGTTCTGCATACGTTTTTGACAGGTAAGAATGTGTGCGTTGCGTGATTACTCATTCGTTGTTTTGTGAGCTGTTTGCTTTCATAGTGAAAAGCAAGCAGTGTAAACATACTAGCTGACGTCACTAAGCAGTGGCATTGGGATGCAACATATGCTATTTGTTTCTCATATACATTTTTATAGTATTTCGATAAAAAAATCATTTTATTCTGTGCAAAATTTCAATGTTTTGCAATGAAATAAACAAGTCTGAGTTGTCTGTGTATAAAAGCATTTATTTATGTACGAACATTCTCCTTTGTTCCACTTTTTAGCGGCACTCACAAGCTGTCAACACTTCAACTTTGTTGATAACATCTCTTTGGAGACCTATTACAAAAACTACGACTATCAAACAACTGGCAACAAAGTGCCGCAGTCCCAAAACGATTTCTAAACCATTCAGTCATAATGCATAAAGTATAAAGCAAAAACAAAACAGACGCCTTGCTCCACATGTGACGTCGACTACATTCGCGCCTCCTCTCCCTGTCTCTCTTTCACAGTCCAATTCACTCACTCGCTCACTCAGTTGGCACGCGGCGACCACAGAAACCGCAAGGTGCGTTTGCTTTTGCGTTTGTGCTGTTTGCTGTTATTATTTGTGTTATTGTTGCTGCCAAACAATCAGCAAAAGGAAGCAAAAGAAACAAAGCAAAAAAAAAAAACAAAGAAAAATGCATGAAAATAACAACAGAAACAATTACACAAACAATTCGATTGCAGTCGACGTCGCTGTCGCCGCTGGCAGCCTACACGCCACTCAACTGACACTCAACTGGCAATGGCAGCCTATGCTCTCCCTCTCTCTCTCCCTCTCGCACTCTTATGCACTCATACCCTTGCTCACTCCCACTCCCTTTCTGTGTGCAATCATGCAAATAAAACATTTTTTATATGCATGCAATTGTGTGTGTGTGTATGTGTGTGTGCGTGCAAAATGTTAACCCAAATATTTTGTAGACATGCAATATTTATGCTATGCCAACAACAACAACAACACCATCAAAATGGCAAACAGGCGCAATTACAACAATTGCAATAATATACAGCAGACAGCTAACAACAGTAGCTACAACTGTGTTGCCTCTTTGCAAATAGTTTGAAGCCCTGTAAACTGTCGAAGCAACCCCCGTCATAGCAGAGCATTAAACCACTTGATGGGCCCTCGCATCAAAAGCAGCTGTGCGAGCAACTTTTGTGTGGTTGTGTCCCTTTCATGCAGCTGTCCCTCACTCGCTCTCATTAATCTCTACACTCTGAATTCTCCTCCCCATTTAGCGAGCAATTTTCACATGCATTTCTAATTTTCATAAACGAATTAAAATTATAATTAAAAGGCATTTCAATGTATGCATGTATATATTTTGCACGTTTTTTGTATTTTTGCAGCACCGTTGGTGCAAAATGTTGCCGCATTTGCCGCTGCTGCATTATTTATTTATTATGTATGCAAATGCATTTAATTGCATGGACACACCAATGGGCGAATGCTAGGGAAGCAGAAGAAGAAGACAGAGAGAGAGAGACGGAGAGCGAGGGGAGATTCACTTGGGGCTGGGGGATATCGCAAACGCCAACGTCAAACAATTTGCATATTTTAGCATGTAATGAAATTTGTAATAATTCTGCAATTAATTGCGTACGTGTCCTTGTTTATAGCCACAGCGAAACCTACGTGCAACGACAGCAGTAACAGCAACAGCCAGAGTACAACATTAACTAGAGCAGTAGTAACAGTTGTCCAGTCTGCTGTTTAAATGTACCTATGCAAGTGAGAGTGAGACAGAGAGTGTGAGTGAGTATGTTTGTGAGTGTGTATTTGTGTGTGAGTAACCCACTCATTTCTGCTTCCACGTGGGCAAACAACAATTTCACAGTTTCGGCATTTACTTTTTTCACTGCTGTCGCTATTTCTGTGGTTGCTGTTGTTGTTGTTGTTTCAGTTACTGCTGTTGGGGTGTTTACACAGCATTTGTTGCTGGCATTTGATTAGCTGCTGTTGCTGCTGCTGCGGCGGATTTTGCATTAAAGTGAAAGCTTTTCATTATTTTAATGTAATGGTAATGACAGCGTCACAACTGGAATGGCAAGTCAACTTAATGATTATATTCGACTATTTGCATGCTCTTCACACGCGCATTTAATTGGGTATATTAGTTGCTAATGGAATATGACGTGAGCTTCGCTTGCATTAAACGCTTGCAAAAAACGCAATGTAATATCTGATGAGTGTCGAGGTAATTTCATGGGAAGTAAAACTATAAAAAAAAAACAACTTAATTTAAATCAAATTAGGTGCACATAATGATTTAAAATAAAGAGCTTATACTATTGTTTCTTGTATATATATAATATAATATATATTATTGCTCAACAACAGCTATTATATTATACCAAAAATATAGCACGAATTTGTGTGTCATATTTATTGCAAAGTAAGAAAAACAAATTTTAGAAAAATTGAAGGCTAAAATGAACCTTAAATTGTATGACTTAAATGTGTTTAGTATAATATAATATCTGCCGATAAGTAATTTCACGAAAAACTATGGCCAAAATATACATCTCACATAAGCAAAAAAATATATTCGTATACAGCAATTTCTTGAATAAATATTTACCTCAATACATACGTCAATTTTTATAACATAAATGTGTTTAACATTTAGAAAAACAAAACAAATAGAAGACAACAAAGAACATCCGGTATAAAAAGAAATCTAATGAACAAATTGTGGCACTAAATAAATAAAGAGGAAAATGGCAATTATCGCCTAAGGCTCTAGAAATAGATTAATGTATTCAAATTATTGTAATAAAATATTTATGTACAACTGCAACAATGCAATTGACTTTTGGCCTGACAATGGAAATTGGCAAGTTTCTGTGGCATATTTATTATTTATCTAATAGTTTGTGTTATTGTTGATCGTTTATTGTGTTATTGTTTGTGAGTGTTTGCACTGTTTTCCCATTTTGCTGTTTACTTTTAATTGTTTTGCATGTTTTCTTTTAATTTGCAACATAATTACAAAACAACAAGCAGGCAAATAAGTAATGCAAATGTTATAGGGAAAACATCAAGTTGAGGGTCGCCAAAAGTAAATGAGACCTAGAGCAATACTCGTTACATTGAAATTTTAAGATGGCAATTTTGTCTGAAATTGCATTTATCTTGTATCTAACAGATATTTTGATTTTCATTTTCATTTCTATTTCTATTTCTGTAGCTGTTTCTGTTGCTGTTTCTGTTGCCATTTTCATTTTGATGCTGATGTCTGTGCGTTTGTTTTGATGTTATTCAATTATGTAAGGGCGGCGGCATCAGTTGCTGTTTTCATTTCTGTTTTCTTTTCGCATTTTCCCTTTTTGTGTTGCCATTTGGCCGCTTCATTGCAATTGCGTCTGGACTTTGGACCCCAAAGGACAGACAATAGATTTCAAGGATGGTTTCATTTCTCTGTTCTTACCAGCTGTGATCCCACCCTGCAACTTGTCTATGCTTTGTTTTCTTTTTCTTCTCTTTTTTTCCTTTTATGGCTTGCCATAATCATTTGAGCCAAGCACAAGAAACAAAACGTGGCACGAGCAAAAAAAAAAATAAAAGAGAGTCCAATAAAATTAGTGGCAATGACTTTAAAACGCATTGTTTTCCTCCCACTCTACCTCTCTCTCTCTCTCTCATTCCCTGTGGTCATCACTCTTTTAATTATTTGTATTTGCCTCGCTCTTTTGGGTTTTTTTCGTGATGATTTTTTCATTAGTTTCGCGCCGTTTGAAGCGACCCCAAAGCGAAGACTCGACTCAATTAATTGCATGAGCATCGCAGACCGCGTGGAAACCAAACGAATAAAATATTTTGTGTATAGTATATTCTATTTAAATATTATATTCGCAGTCGTGATGATAAATTGTATTCACTATCTCTCTCTCTCTCTCTCTATGGGTAAAAATGCGTGTTAAATGTTTTAATTGCCGCAATTCACGATCCAATGCGATGTGCGAAAATTCGAAACGCTCAAAATTAGCGGCAATTTGAACAATTTGTTATAATGAACATTTTGATAGATTATCAGCAAAATGTTAATCGAATGCCTTTTGGCATTATGAAAATGAAAAGTTCTTTTAAAGGCTGTTTAGCATAAAATTTGTATTAATAATTTTAATCATTAAGCCTTTAAACGATTTGACGAGTTATTGATAAAATTAAAGCAAAAGTGAATGTATTAATTAAGTTAAAACTGAAAGTCAACATTTGCAAGATTAAGCTTAACGAAATTTAAGTGTTTAAGAAAGATACTTCTAGCTTTAAAAATAAAATCGAATTTAAATATAATAATAATATATTCTTATGCATTTTAGAAGTCAATTAGGACGTTTAGTAATTGAATGAAATATTGATATAATAAAGAAATAGAACACGCAACTAATGCAAGGTTTAATGTAATGATTAAATATTTTAAAGCTAAGCAACTCTTTCGAATTTAATAATGTATTCCTATTTATTAAACTAGTCAATTAAGTTTGGAAATTGTTGCAAAGGAAAATAAAATAATAATAAGTATCAGATAAAAGCAAATATTTTAATTTAATGAAAAAATCCCGATTCCAATGCCAAGTTTTTGTTCACATTTCTAGCAATCTACTCTAATAAATCTTTATCCCACATAGACCCATTCAATATATATCATACTTGACCATCGACAAATTTTAAAGTAGACCTCATCAATTTGATTTTTATTGATTGGCCATTAAAGCGCGTTTTATAAATAAATTCACCAAAGTATCTCTGTGTGTATCTGCTAAACGAAGTTTGTGCGGCAAATCAACAAAAAGAACGGAATCCCTATAGATATTGAACCCGCAATAAACCCTTAAATAAAAGCAGGCCCAAAGGACCAAAAAGGAAGAACTCGGCATTGAGCCACATCGGCAAGGACAGCGTCCAAAATAATAGTCAATAAAATATTTGTACAAGTAAAAATCAGTCAAGCGCAGCGCAGCGCAGCAAAGGACACACGACTTTTGTATCAATACAAGAAGGACCAAAAGGAAGTCCTTCAAAAAAAGTGTGGCCCAGGCAATGAAACAACATTGAAACAAGAAAAGTTTTTCGTTAGCCAAGCTGCGTTTGAAGTGCACATGGCCAGGAAGACAGCAAAGAGATGACAGGGACTGAAAAATTTAACAAAAATAACACTGAACACATGTGTAGAAGGGGAAAGGAAACTGAGGAAGAAGAGTTGGGGGTCTTTTTTTTGTGTATGCCAAAGAAAAACAATTTACAATGTTTTGCTTCTAGTTGAAGACGTTTTATTCAATGCCAAGCAACAACAAGAAAAACAACAAAAAAAAAACCGAAAAACTCTTTGCAAAGTTCTGCTGCGAGTACGCAGCTTTTGTCACAACAATTTTTAGCCATGACTTGAGCAAGTGCCAAAGAAGAAAAACTGGCGACCTTCTAACAAAAGACAGAGACAAAGAAACAAAACCAGGAAATGGCTAAGGATATTGGCGGACATACAATTGAGGGGTGGGCAAAGAGAGAGAAACGTGAGCAGTGAGCGTGAAATGCGACAACCCTAACAAAAGGACTTTAAAGTATCTGCCAGATACAAAACGACTTCAAAAAAGCGCAGCTCACTTGTAGCTCTCTCTCTCCCTGCAGTTATGACCCCTAGAGCTACTTATGGACATTTTAGTTAAATTTTACGATGGTTTTAAGAGCGCTTTTGCGCTTCGCTTTAGCGCTGATTTCTTCTGCAGCCAATCTATTGAAATTGCGGTCGACTCAACTCAACTCAACTCAAGTCAAGTCAAGTCAAGTTGAGAGGCCGAACCCAAAAAGGTCAACACATTAAATTTATAATGCGATTGAAAAGGACGACGACAACGCTGCGCGTGTGTGCGTGTCTCAGCGTGTCTCTGCATGTTTGTGCCTGTTCAAGGAAGCCTTAAGTAGGTCAGTTTGGTCTGTCATAAAATGCAATTGGAGCGCATTGAAGTGCCCGCCCGCGATTCAGGCAAATGAAATGTCAAGTTGTAAATAAGCCGAAGAACGCAGAATCAAATAGGAAAAGGCAGAAAGCGAAAAGCAATTCGCGTATTAAAGGGCGTTTCCCCATTTTCCAGATTCCCCATTTTCCCAGTTGGCAGTTCTAAAAGGCGTTATCATCCGACTGAAGCTCGTTGACTTGATGACGGGTTAAAGTGGCAGCAGCAGCAGCAGCAGCTGGTGCGAAATAGGTTAGAGCGTCTAAAGAAGGCAACAGCAACATGGCAAGTCAATTCAATTAAAGTTAATTCTAGACGGAGCAAACTAAATAGTAATCATAGCATTAAAGTTAAAGTTTATTTAATAAGAGCACTTCATGAAGAAGACACACGCTTTGAGAAACTTTTCCAGTAGAAAGTTTATAGATTATTGAAAGTCATACAAATAGAGAATTATAAGCGAAACACACAGAATTCTTTAGTAGAATATTAAAATAATAAAAACATTAAGGTTAGAACTCATTTAGCAAGAATTATTTAAGTTCTGAAAGCTTTTTTAGCGCAAAGTTCTCACTGTAGCAAAAATAATACAATTCAAGCTTTTTAAACGAAATAAAATATATTACCATTGTCCACCAAAAGTTCCATTAAAATCATAATTTAATTAATAAGAACATAATATGCATTTAATGTAACGTAAGCTTAGTTTTTCAGCAAAAGTTAATATGATTTACATTAAAATTAATCTTATTCTAACTAGAACTCTTCATATACGAGACACACCCATAAAGAAGCTTTTGCAGCACAAAGCTTGCAAATCGAGCTTTGTAGGCAAAAGCTCACTAATACTATCACAACAAAAGAATACCTTTATGGCATTCTACAGCTGTCATAAATTTGTATCACTTAAATGGGGAAAGGTTTTTTATTGGCAGCGATGTGGAAGGCCGCCACAAAATTTCCGTAACTTTACAGCAACTAATGGAAACGACCTTCATCAAACTGAAATCAAATCAAATGACAAACTGCTGCTGATGTTGCTGCCGTTTTTATTGACAAAATGCATGTCAAATCTGTCAGACAGACAATCAACACCCAGAAGCCTGTCATAATCAAAGCTCGTAAATCGATAGGTTCCACGAAAAAATAAATAAATAAAATTAGCAATAAATTCAACAAATTGTGTTGCAGCAGCGATATGTATACATATTTTTTTTTATTTTTGAGCAGAGGGAAAACTGGGCCTAAATGAAATCTTTAAAAACCGTCGCGCGGATAACAATCACAGACCATAAAATGTGTTAAAAAAATACATACTACTATTTGCATATATCCAACAACTACGATAATAAAAAGCGACAACAACTGAATGGGCGAGTCATTAAAAAGCAGCGACTATCAAAAACTAACTGCCCGGGAGACAATTTTTTTTTTTTTTGTTGTTGCTCCGTGGATTTTTCGTTGCTTTCGTTGCGTTGTCCGTCTGGTAATTAAAACTTGTTGGCAGACTGTCAGGCAGCGAGTTAACAAGTCGGCAGCATCACAAAGCGAGAAGAAGAAAAAAGAGGAAGTAAGGGATGAAGAGGCATGCAGCAAGCTAGAGAGAGAGCTGGCAAAAATATTATTTAATTGTCAGCCGCTAATTAAAGCCGACTCCGCAACTCGGAATTGAGACGCGTCTGACGCCCATTGGCCATAAAGCCAAACACTTAACGATATGAGTTTGTTTTCGGGATGGAATGGGGAGTGAGGAGATTGAGAGGAGACTCTATTTATGTTTATCGACTGGTAGCTATCGCTGACATCATCATCAACATCATTAGGAACAACATCATCATCATCAGCAGCAGCAGCAGCAACTGAGGCCGACGACAAGTTAGTCATAACTTGAATGGCCAAACACTTTTGCAGCTTTGTAGAGATGTCAACGCAACTTATGGTAATTGTTGCAAATTATTTATTTATTTATGCATGTGGCATGCGACTGGTTGCTGCTGATGTTGCTGTTGCCACTGCCAACGCAATTTTGTCGCCTGATTATGTGCTTATTTATAAGCGCAGGTAACACACACACTCTAAGGACAAGCTATGCGCGAAGCTATCTGATGCGATGCTAATGAGATGCAGTCACAAAGCTGCACATGAATATCAATTATGAGACTTCCAATTCACAGTTCTCTCTCACTCAGTTATCAGCTCATGGTCAATAGTTTGAGTCAGCGCTTAAACAGAGTGTTGACTGCTAACAAAAAAAAACAGCAAATGTCAGTAAGAGAAACAGACGTCTAGACGCCGTTTTGGCCTGGTCATAAGAATGCTTTTAGCCAAAATATGTCTAGAGATATTTGCATGAAAAATGCATGAGCGCAAAATCTACCAAGCATGTTAACCAATTTCACTTTGGACAGCTGTTAGACGCTCTTTTGTAAAACAAAAAGATACTTGTTAAGTGCTGCCTTTAAAATTTATGGCTATTCGGGCAATAAAAAATACATTTCACAAATGACGGCGACCAACTTTTTGAACATTCATTGCAGAGAAAACTAATGCAGCCTAAATTTATTATTAGCTATAACTATACATTATGATTGTTATTATGATTATATATTGATTCCGAATTTATATATTTCCATTTGCTCAAAATTATCTGACTTTAAAGAATTTTATACTACATGTATTATTTTATATTATTTGTATTAATATTTTTGTATTCCAATTTTATTATATTTGATTATTTATTTTGTATTTTATTATTTTTATTGGAATTGACAATTAATATAAACAACAAGACACTTATTTTAAAAATGATCACGTCGATATTTAAATATTATTATTTATTATTTATAATGTATTTTCATAAACATCACTAAAATTTAAGTCATGTTGTTTCGCATATATTTTTGGTTTGATGGCTATGGTGTATACGTAATATTTATGACAATATTATGAGTATTGAGTTATGCGTATACTTAATAAGTTCAGTATATCAGCTGTTAGTTTGCTAGGCATATAAGTTTATATAAAGCATAGTTATTAGATTTGAGATAGAATTAATTCATTTTTATTTTGATTATTGCGTGTATGCGTATACTTAATATGTGTAGTGTTGTTAAAGGTATTATCGGACAGCGTATACTTAATATATGTAGTATTATTTTGGACACTATATACTATATACTAAATATGTGTTACAGCTAAGTTGGTGGTAATTTTCTAAGCACCAAAGTTCACATTTGACCCAATCATTTGCTTAATGATTAACTAAGTCCGTTTATTTGAAATTCACGTAAATACCAAGCCGAAAGTGTAAAAAACGTACAACAAATTATAGTTGCACGGTGGCTGCAACTCATAAATGGAAAACGTTTGGCAAAATGCACTCAACAAGCAACGCAAACTGCTGTTCAATTTGCCAATTAGTTAAGCGAAAACAAGGCCTTTAACAACAAACAGTCAAACCGTCGAGAGTTTGGACACTGTCTATCGGCGAAGACACTCATCGAATGCGAATGCGAATGCGAATGTGAGTGCGAGTGCAATTAAAATAAATATATGCAATATCAAGAGTCAGAAGGCGACGCCAATTGACACCCGTAGAGTTTAACTGGGTAACTGATACTCCCAGCTTGGTGTGTGCAACAGATACTTTAAGCCAGCTACGTGCCTAACTGGCAACTGGTAACTGGCTTGCTAACTGCCGGCCAGTTATTGAAAGAAAATTGCAGTAGCCAGGCGAGGGGAGAGTCAAAAGTGATGCTCATGTGTGTGCATGACTCTAGAGTGCAGCTTCTCTCAGGTAGTATCTCTAATGTGTATTCGCTGTCTGCCGTCAATCCATTAAAAATTGTAGCACCAAAAAATACTACGTATGCTATTATGTGGCACGTAGTGTGGCACACACACACACACACATTTTGATATTTGTTCTGTTGCATGTTACTAGATAACGTATGTATTTAAAAGACACTTTACGCTCTTCTCTCTCTCTCGCTCGGTCTTTGCTTGTAGTTTATCTGTGGCAAATCTTGAGGCACCGCCACATGTCAAAATGTCAATTTTTTTTGTTGCTATTTTCTTGTGTGTGTGGCATGCAAAATGCACATGCCACATGTTGCGTAAACTAGTTTTGCGATATATCACCTGAGTTGTGACCGTCTCTCACACACAAAACTCTCCGCATAGTTGCTTTCAATGTCTGCACTTGCAATTGCATATTTTATGCGTCCAGCTCGAGACTCAGACTGGGAATGGAGCCGAGACTCGGACTCAGGCTAGGAATCGGACTCGGACTCGGACTCGCAGCCAAAGCCATTCGGCTGTCAGTTGCCAGTGTTTGTTGTAATTCAATTTGAATGTCTATGATAGCGTACATGAATAGCAAGCGACAGCAGCAGCAGCCTCGAGTTCAGGTTTTTTTTGTTCGTTGTTGGTCAGAGAGTGGGGGGAAAAATTGGTAACAGGCAGCCGCCAGAGCGTGTTAAACAACACGTGAACAGAGCAGCTTGGACAGTTGGACAGTTGGAACGTTTAGATCGATATGCAGTTAAAACTTACCCAAAAAAAAAAAAATATGATGTTAGCAGCTGTGGATGGTTAACTGTAAATGGAGAAAGAGGAACAAGTTGATTAGAGTGGGAATCAAAAGTAAAATAATTCCTTAACTAAACCAGTAATTAGCGTTAAAGGCTCACACATACACGACACACAGACTTTAAGCAAAAACGAGCTTAAAGCTCAGCGTAGGCGAGTAAAGTAGGCAAAGTAAAAAGCTCACCAATACAGAAGCATTTACTGTTTGCTTTTACATTAAACCCTTACTCCGAATATATCTTGCGTTTTATTGGCGCTTAGAAATTACTTTTGCGAGCCGAAAGAATAGAAAATGACGAACAAAAACACTTTATGGGCCTTTTGGCAGTTGTCGAGCCCAGAGAGTTTTGTTTATAGCACAACGTTGTTGGTTCTTTTTTTCGTTGGTTTGTTTGTTTGGTTCACAGCATAATTAAGCACACTTTTAAATATTTGAACTTATGGTGTGCCGACTCGTAAAAACTAGAGTACCTCATAAAAAGACAGACCACCCAGAAGGCGGCTTGTGCATGATGATGGAATGATGTCTTGACTTAAGGTGCGTGCAAAAAAGAAAACCGAAAACCAAAAAAAAAAAAGGTCAACATTTTATAGCTATTTTCCGCTTAGGCTGCTGTTGCTGTTGCTGTTGGTGTCTTGACTGTTACTTTTCGACTGTTACTGACTGATTCTAGGTGTTAAATAATAAATACGTCAACTGGTCTCCCAACTGGGGAATTGGACAGCCAATAAAAACGGGCGCATGCTATTGAAGTTTGCGTGTTTTGACTTATCGCACCAAAACTCTCTCTTTCTCTCTCTATCTCTCTCTATCACTTTGCTCTAGCTCAACCCCTTTGCTTGGAATGATGACATTTTAATAGCTCGACCCCAAAGTCGGGCAATAATATTTGCTGACTTTTACGAGTTGTTTGTGCTCTGCACATTGAAACAATGACGAATAAACCTCGCAACACTTTTCTCTCTCCTTCCCCCCCGCGTTGAGTTTCCATTTCTCTTCTGCCACTTGAGCTTCGTACTCTTTTTTATACGTCCAGTGTTTCCCACTTCCTGTGAACTGGCTTCTAACGCGCTTTTAATGGAATATTTAAGCACCTGCACATAAAATCCTCGAGTCCAGGGCTTTTTTGGTACGTGCTGAGCCGCTCTTGATGGCTTATAAAATGCATAAACATATTTGTTATTAATTGCTTTATTTGCCAACGTATTGCTTCACAGTTTTGTGTTAGCGGCTCCATCGATTTTCGCTAAGCCGCTTTAAGACAACAAAAAACTAAAGTTTTCGTAATCAACGTGCTCGGGATTGGTTTGGTATTAAAGCTATTAAGTCATAGCCAGGCCAGAAGCAATTAAAGCGAAGCAGCAACAACAGTAACAACAACAATTGAGGCAGCTACAATGACTAGCAACAACAAGAACAACGGCAACGTCTCGACTGCAGACTTAACTAATTTAATTAGTCAGGGCACACAGCACTAGGGGCAACCAAGAGAGGGGAATGAGGGGAACTGCAAATGGTCAGCACTGGGTCTTTTAGGTCAGCCAAGCGTTTAGTCCTTTCCGCTCGCCCTGCTGCAAATGAAATCAAACGTGGAGCGAGACAATCTTAATAATGCTATGCAGAGCGAAGCAGTCGAGAAAAGGTGTAAGAAATAAATGAATGGCTGCAGCAATTTGCCCTGCAAATCTAATATAATTAAGGCATATTGCAAATATAGAAGTACTACAAGGAAATGCTTGCCAATACTACGAAAAGTAAATGGAGCAAAACAAGAACTAAATTAAGCCAGAGATGAGATAAGCTAAATTGGTGCAGGAATTACGGAAAATATTCTGTGTAATTGCTCAAGCTGATTATAAAATCTATAAACATTGATAAGTTGATAAACTTTTCCTTGAAAAACAATTTTGTATATAAATTATAAATAACATAAGATAAAATTCCTTGATTTAATTAACTTGGATTGTATTGATTTCAATAAAGATATGAATAATAATAGAAAATTTCAAATTTTTGGAAAAATATAGTGTTCTATCCCAAAATAAATAAGATAGAATATACCTAGAAGTAAAATAAATTATTTTCTAATAAAAAATAAAATAAAAATTTTCGAAAAATAAATAAAATTTTAGGTTAATTGCAATAATTTTCGAACCTATATTTTGTTCTTTATAATTTTCAATTTTATCAAAGTAGAGTGTTCTATGAATCAAAAATTTCTACTTATCTGATATAATTAACGTGCTTTGCTTGCACTGATTTCCAAACTCAAATATTCATGAAATATATGAAAGCTATTTCCGTACAGTCACGAATCTAGTTCTTGTAGATATGCTTACCCCAAATCAAATATCGACTCAGCTTATTAAACGCTATCAGCACAAATAGTTGCTGATCTATGAATGGGGACAACGATTTAATCGGTTAACTGACTGATAACAAATTGAGCATACGACTATGTACCTTATATGCAGTGTACTTGGTGTGTCATTGACATGCTCGACCCGAAGACCAAAAGCATAAATGTCATTGTTCGGCTGTTGTGACGTCACTGTCGGCAGCTACTCGTAGGTGAATTTAACTGTCGCCCGACTGCTGCCTGCGACACACAGTATAAATAAATATTGTATTACCGTCGCACACACACACACACTCACATACAGCGAGTGGGAGAGTGAGAGTGAGAGGAAACCTTAGACCAGTGACATGAACTCATACAACAAAAACAACAACAACAACACTCATGTGTTGTGTGCTCCCTCTCAGCCCTTGCTTAGCTTAGCTTGCTCGCCAGCTTGCTTGTTGTGTGTGCGCTGAGTTGTTAATTAAATATTTACGCTGCTTATTTGCAAAATGAATAATTTTAGCATTTTATTTCGCCAGAGCACAATGTGCTCCCCTTGTCTACGTGCTTCGTCTTACTCTTTATCCTACTCACACTCCTTTAAGCAGCTTCTTGTGTTTCAGCGTCTGGCATTTTATGGCTTTTTGTCAACATTGCGTCCACGCTCCTTTGCAAACCTTTTAGCACATTTGCCTTTGCCTTTGCCTTTGCATTTGCCTTTGGCTGCGCGCATTTGCCTTTCGCTTGATCCCGTTATTAGTTTGACTTGGGCGACGCTTTAAGCTCTGCAAACTGCAAAAGCTCAGGTCGACTTTAATTGGCAAACTCTTACGAGTGCGAGTGCAAGTGTATGTGTGTGTGTGATTGAGTGTGTGTACAATTCTCATACGCTGAGCTGTTGATAAGTGCCTGAGGGGTCGTCAGCGAGCAGAGCTTCCGCCTCTGCTGCTGCTGCTGCTGCCAGCTGTGACAACTCAACTCTGGAATAGTCTGTGTACGAGTACTTAGAGGCCAATGAGAAAGAAAGAGAGTGAGGGAGAGAGACACACAGATAAGACACGTGCCTGAGAGAGGAGCGCAGGCAATTTAAGTTCGCTTCGTATTTGAATCTGAATGCTGGCAATTTTTTTGTTAATTTATAGAGCAAGAGCGAATAAATCGTTCTCAAGTGCACTGAATGTCAATAGGGGAAATAATATAACCACAAAATTCTTTACGCTTTAATATTACTTGCAGTTGAATAAACTCAAAAAAGTGCCGCAGCTCAATTCGAAGACCCAAAACTTATGCTAAACAAACTTTGATGAAATGCCGCCGCCCACTTCAGACTTTTGGTTGTAAACAAACCATAATTCACACAAAACCAAAATTGTTAAACAAATTGCGGCAACCAGGAAGTATTTATGCCGCCAACAAAACTCAAAATATTTTCCCTCTTGCAGCTTCGTTTTCGTTTTCATTTTTCACAAATTCAACTTTCAATTGAGTATTGGGCATTTCGTCTATTCATTGATTACATTGCTGTTGATTTAACCCAAATAATTGTCGAGTCAGGCAAACATTAAATAAACAAATAAGCATACTAACAACAAACAAACAAACAACAACAGCAACTACATCAATTCGGCAAAAAATCAATAATTTCGGGTAACTCCCCCCCCAATCAAAATCCCCAAACTAAGCTATCGAATATTTTTGAATTTGCCCAGCGGCAATGCTTAGCTTACTATGTAATTTGTGCCTCTTTACAACACTGCGAATGGAAGTAGGAGAAGAAGGAGAGAGTTTTGGTACAAAATATTTACTTTTAATCAATTTCACCAGAGGAAATGTCAACACATTGAAAACCACATACTTATCTAATGTGTACTTAAGTGCAACAAATTATTGGGTCAATCCCAATGTGTAGCCCACATGCGAGAGTGAGACAAAGGCAAATAGATGATCGATAGAGGGCGCCACACACACGCACACACGATAGAAAGAGAGAAAGAGAGAGAGAGGGAAATGTAGTTCATTTAAATATTTAATGATGAGAGCGCGAGTGGGGCAAAAAGTTTTCGTCTTTCTCTCGACTTGAGTTTAACTCACAGATATGCAGACGCCACCTGTCCAACAATGAAGCAACTAATTATTAATTAATTATGTAAAGTTCTCTCGTTTGTTATATCTCTGATTTGTGCGCTGAACATTTGAAAGCGTTTCGAAATTTAAATACAAACGACTTGACTCACCTTGACAGCCAAGTCCGAGTCACTTAGCGAGACAACAACAAAGACAACAACAACTACAACAAAATGAAGTCATTTATTTATATAGCGGCAACTCACATAGAAGCCTCGCGAGTACACTCGAAAAACTTTTCGGTCTTCTAATGTCATTTTTATTTTATTGGTTTATTGCAAAACACGTTTCGCTTGCATGAGAAATACACAAAAAAATGATCAACAACAAAAAATACACAAAAATAAATTCAAGTGTGAAGCGAGACGAAACGAATTAAAATCGAAAAACAAAAACAAAAAAAACGAATTGAAAGTTTCATGCAAATTAGCGATATGCGATTATACTAAGTGTTCACTGTACGAGTACATTTGAGAAAATGTCATTCATTTTGCATGCTTGTTCATATCCGAAGGTTATTTAAATCTAATGGGAATGATGTAAGCGCCTAAAACAGGTCTGAAGACAAAACACTTGAGTGCTAAGTATAGCTAATGAGGTTTTATTGCGATTCGAATAAATTTACTATTTATAACCAGATTAAGAATAAGTATTATGTTGTGTAACCATAAAGAATGTAAGGCTGTGATAATAAAATGTGATTTGAATTGGAGATCAACAATTTAAATTAGATGTGACTTTGATTTTAGATCAAAATTTATATAATAAATTTATATACAAAAGTTTAAAAGAGTACTATTATAATGTTAATTTGGTTTTTAGTATATTTGGCATACAATATTATATACTACATACTTAATAATATACTATTTGTAAAAATTTTAGATTAGAAGTAAAAAATTAAATTGAATGGAATGTGATTTTGATCTTAATTTAAAAATTTTAATTTTATTTTTAGTATATATTATATACTAAAATGCATATATATATTTTTTATATATATATATATTTTATATATTTTATATTGTTTCTAATCACAATTAAAACTTAATTTTAATAGTTCTTATATAGCTTATATTATTTGTATTATTAAGCCTTAACAAATTAAAAAATAAACAACTGAATTTGTTGTATCTTTAAACAAATCAAGTATAAACTAATTTTGTTATTTTATACTATGATCTATATTACAAAACAATATTTAGTTTCAAAATTAATTAATTCTTCTCGGAAACCCGCACCATAATTAAGATAATATTAAGCTTGTAATCTAAATAACTTGAACCTTGACATCCACATCAAATATTAGTAATTATCGGTTGCAAATTTCAACAACTTCCAATGGCACTTAACTCTCGAGTTGTTAAAGTCAATTTAGCCGAGTTGAAAACTAACTTCAACAGAAAATTCTGAGCATGCAACAACTCACAAAGCAGCGAAAAAATCAAGTCAAAGTCAAAGCAATCGCTTTAATAGCGAGACTCCAACCGACAGCCAAAGTCTATTAAAAATACATATTTTGCAATTAATTTTTACAACCCAATCAAAAAATGAAATCAGCAAAACTGAAACCGAGAACAGTGAGCAGTAGAGTTGAAAAAAGAGAGCGAAAACCCAAAACACACGTCGCCAGTTGTAAATGAACTGAAACTGAAACGGCGACAACAGAGCTGAAACTGAAAAAGAGAAAAAAAAACAACATCTGAAACCTGAGCGACATGCGATAATAATTACCCATTATTTGGGCCATTATATTTTGGTTAGTGGTGCTCAATGGTTGGAATGAAACAACAACAACAAGCTGAATAAAAACAATAATAAATTTAATTAACATAATTCACTATTGACCAAACGGATGCACGTCTGTTTTAAAATTGCACTCACGTTGGACCAATTAAAATTGAAAATATTTAAAAATTGAAAGCCGCAAAGAATGAGAGAGAGATGCCTGAATTTATTTGATAGAGAAAGAGACAGAGATATTGTATATTATATGGGGCATATTCGAACAGACATTGCATTCATAATCAGGTCGGCAAGCAGATTCTTGAAACGTGCCATTCACACCGAGGAGGGAATTGTGGGCGAGAGAGAGATTTTCGTTGTTTAATTGGTCTCGAGTTGAGAGACTATAATACCATATATACAATTTATCGAATAGAACATAAATTATATACAATGTTGAGAGAAAGAAATCTGCTTTGCCTATTTCAGAGACAGAAATTGGCTTTTAAAAGATTTCCTTTTAATTTTCGTTTAATTTTGATGGCATTTTGATGAACTTTGCTGGCTATAAAAATGATTTTATGCATTGTTTCTATATATTCTAATTCTGTTGGCTTTGAAATCGATGCGTCACTATACCAAAGTAGAAGCGTTCAATGATTCAAAGTTTCTCGTTTGGCCTTATCAAATGTTTGCCTTTCAGTGTATTGCTGATAAGCGGAAAACAGGCAGCGACGATAAGATAAACTTGGCTAGCTTTTTAGCCGAGGCGTGACCACCGCCCTCAGTTTCCCCTTGCGTTTCAGTTTTCCAGTTCGAATTTCAGTACTGATTTCTATATAAACTCCGCCTGCAATTGTTGTGCAAGCGCTTTTGTTATAGACAGCTGCAAAGACACTCGGAGTCGAGTCGCTTGCCTGCTAATGAACTCTGCTCACTTATTTATGAGTTCTGACTCTTCTTGGTCAATATTTGTTTATTTGCGCTTCGCTGGAAGAAGACAGTAGAAGCACTGGACAAAGACACTGTGTGGCTGAAGACGCAAGCTGGCTTAGGATTGAGTAAACCAGAATATAATGTGGAAATAATTTATAGATTGTATCGCAGGGGTGATGAGCAAACAGTCGATCGATAAACCAAGTAGAGAGCGGCAAACGCAATTGAGAAACTCGGCAAAGCTAAAGAATGCGATTGATAGCCCCGACAAAAGCGAGTTAAAGGAACTTTGAGGAAAGAATTTATATATATTATAAAAAGTATTGAGCAATAGCTAGAAATGACGGAATTGTTTGTAGTAAAAATATTGTGAAAAGTAGATAATATGGAAATGCAAAGCAAATAAATATAAATGTTATATGAATAAGAATTTACTTTAATATCAGCATTGTTAAGAAAAAAGAATTAGTAAAGTTTTATTAACATCAAAATGTTTTCAATAAATGTTAAAATTAGATTTTGTGCTATTCAAAATTAGTTTAATACACTTTAAATTTAATTAATCGTTTTGTCTTTGAAAATGAGTTGAATCAAATAAATCAGATTGAACTAATACACTAACTATAAAATGATTGAATGAATTGTTGAGTTTAATACACAATATATAATATAGAAATTAGTTAAGCAAATTTATATGACATTAAATTCATAAAAAGCTGAAGATTGCTCAATGAAATTACTGTAAGAGAAATTTGCTTAATCATTTAAATAGCTATCTAAATAAATATCCACATTTCTGTTCGTTCCCCAGATATTTTTCAATTGAAGCAAAAGTTTTATTAACGAAAATTGAACTAATGCATGATACATTAAATATATAGTAAAAGCAATTGAAGCTAGATTTCAGTAATAAATTTGCTGTCATACAATTTGGCCTAAATAACTCAGTATCGCTATCTAAATCGATATCTATATTTACTGTCTATTGTGGCCATAAAAATATCTCGTATCTTGACATATCCATTTGTTTATCTCTTTTCGCTCATCTCTCATGCTTTCTGCGCCTCAATGCTCAAAGCTGTCAACAGTTCCCATTACGCGATGTGTGTCCATTAAATGTTTATATGGCTCATTACCAGTCGTGCCTGCGATCCAATCGATTTATTTCAACAAAAATCTTAAATGCTGTAGCAAATGTTTCCACCAAAAGTTATTCAACCATCTGCCTCGGCGACCACATAAAAATATGTTTTAGCATAACTTGAAATATACATATGAATGATTTGTGTTGTATTTCTTTTTTTTTATATTTTCTGTTTTGTTTGTTTCTGTTTTCGTTTGTTTCAGAAAATAAACATTTCTAAATATACTTCTATGACCATAAAAACAATGAAAATCCATTTGAAATTTGTTGAGGCATTTAATAGCACAACATTGTCGAGGCCTGACCAAAAATAAAAGCGCAAACTAAAGACCAGAAAACAGCAAACATGGCCGAAAACATGATAATAAAATGGCACTGCGTTTGTCTGTCACTACAAATGTTCAAAGAGAGAGGGAAGTTGGCTACAAATTTATGACAAAATATGCAAAAATTTGTTACACTCGAACTTGACAAAAAATAGATAAGTAAAATGTAAAATGTGGAATATAAAAAGGGAATCCAAAGCTGAAGCTGAAACTCTAGTTGACGCCCCCAAAAAAAACACACAGACCATAAATAAGACCAAGACAAATAAAACACAACAACAGAAAGCGAAAAATAAAAAAAAATGACAAATAAATTGTAGAAATATAGGCTGACAACAACAATTTTTTCGTTGTTGTTGAGCACAAGTTCTGTGTTCTGTGTTTTAAATTTATGGGTTTATTGATACTTGTAGCCATATAAAAATTTGCTTTATCAGCAGACAAGTTTCCCTCTCAGAATGAAAAAGACAAAAATATGAGAGCGTTACAAATTACGGATTAAAGTGCAGTAAACTTGTAAATTTCTGGCTTATTTCTATTGATTAAAATTTTTGGCACGCTTCGAAAGTTATGATAAAGTAATTAGCTGAGAGTGAAAATGTGAAAAACTTTAAGCTCAAGGCGAAGAGAAGTTAAATTTGTCGCTAAAACCACTAAAGCCAGTCAAGCGATTAAATGGCCTCCTCGGCGAAACTATCTTAGCGGTAACTTTGGTGGCCCAAAAAGCCACCTACAAATTAAGCCCCAAGTTAATTTCGCAGCCAACCCGCACATGTCAACGTTTTGGGATGAGTTAAAGGGAAAGGGAATGGGAATGGGAATTGGAATGGGAATGGGAATGGGTCGTCTACAAAGCAAATTAACTTGGTAAACAAAAAATATTTACTTAATTAACTGGCAAAAACTTTCGGCACAAAGCCGACACAAAAGGATGTCGAAAAAGGCCTAGCGAAAGGCAAAGGCAAAGGCAAAGGCTGTGCCGTGAAAATGTTTTCATAACGCACACTTTTCACCTAGACAAATACAAACACGGAACACGTGTCTCTCCGGGGAGTGGGGAGGGGAAAGAAAGAAGTGAGAAGTGAACTTATTGACAAGCTCAAAGCTGGGCAAAATATAAATACACAGACAAGCAGACGAAGGCAAATAAAACAAAACGGAAAGCAGCAAATAGTTGGCTAACGTGGCGTATGCGCAATTAACATTTATGGCCATTAATTATATTATGCATACGACGCGTTGTACACAACACTCATATAATTAGACTATGTGTGCGATGTTTGTGCTTACATCACACTGTCTCGACCCATTCTGAGTCTGCCCCCGCTCTCCCCTCTCACTTCCTCCCTCTTGCTTCAGCCTAATGAAGCCATAAAATGCATGCAGCACGACAGTTTGCCAACGAGTTTTCCGCCGTCGTAAGACGTTTAAACTAATTTTGGCACAAGGGCCAACAACTTGCAGACCCGGCGGCGTCTCCTCTGTCATTTCAACTTTACCATAATTATGGGCAATCAAACGATTTTATTAGTCGTCGTCTCTCTCTCAACTAATGATGTTTTGTGTTTTAAAGTTTTGCCTTTTGCTCAGGTTCTGTGGCAAGGTCAAGGCATCTCAACTCAAAACTGAAACCCAATACACTGAGTTAAGGCCCTCTGGGTGCCGTCAATATTGTTTTGTGGCTTTATTAATCGCGGGCAACAACAGCAACAACAACATCTGATTAGCAGTATTCATAATTGATTGAGCAGCAGATATGGTTCTTTGGAATGTCAATGAATGTGGATTGAGGGCAAATTGGCTTTGTCAGAGAACACTTGCAGAGCGAAGTTAACACCAGCTTGTTAGCCAAGTTCGAGTTCACTTCGAAATGAAGACATGCAGTGAAATTGATAAGACATCAGACAGCATTTTAGGGCCACATTTCCGCCCCTTTAAACTTAAATTAAAAGCCACTTACTACCACAAGAAAAATCAGCGCCCATAACACAATTAAAGATGTCTTTAGTTTCTTCCAGCTTATCAGCTTGGCCTCGCGCCATTAAGAAAACTAACACTGACACAGAAGACTTTATGGCCAAGGCCGACGCGTCAGATAAATTTAAATTTTCAGCCTGCATTAGCTAATCTAAGCAGACGAGACACAAATGCGAGAAGCAAAAACTTTTTAATTACCAACAGGAAAAACAGTCAAGATAACAACACCCAAAGAGGGGGAGGAGAGTGACAGAAGGGGGAGAGAGAGACAGGTAGGCAGCTAAAAATTTACATAAATTTCAAATATAGCAAGAGGGAAAATTGTGTATTATTCAAGTTTTATGTGCGACTTTATCTCAGTCCAAGAGAGTGAGAGAGAAAAGTCCGAGCTGGCCTTAACCTTTTTAGGTATTCTTCTGTTTTTTTCTTCTGCGTGTTTAACACGCTACTCTCAAAAAAAAAAAAGTATTTATGACTTGTGTAAATACCGAGAACAGCATTCAACACGAGGCACAACTTTTTAGCCATCTCACGGCAACAATTTTACAGCTTAAATATTTTTTAGCCATTAGATAAACAAACACGCAGCGAATGAAGAGGAGAGGGAGAAGTGCCACAAAAAAAAGTAACGAAAATATCTTTCAAGTACAATGTTAGGTAAATATAAACAAAAGTTTCTTCTCTCTTTCTCTTTTGGGGTAATTTTCGGATGCTGTTGCACTTTGCTGTCTTTGCTGCTGCTGCTGCTGCTGCTGATGTTTTTTGGGGCTACTTAAAGCTTTTAGAGCATAAGATGTAATATAAATTACATTAGCTAAGTGCCAGGCAGCAATTAAAAATACTGGGCTGCCAGAACCTAAAGGCCTTAAGGCCTTAGAACACAAGAGAACGCGAGACCCGCGTCGTGAGCATAGCTGTTAATGATGATGTTTGTTGCCTGGTATCTCCCCCTGCTCTTTAGATTATCATTATCATCGTCATCTGGCAGCAGCATTAGCAGCATCATTAGAACGTCAACTTAATCAAGGTTAAAATGTGGCATGTGGCACACAGGCTTCATTCGCTGTGGGGCTGCCTTATGCAACACACACAAACACACGCAGCTTCAAGTGGCAAGCGTTGAGTATTGAAACCCAAATATAGACTATTAATACATATCGTATATAGTGGCATATTCTGCTTTGATCATCTGCTGGCTGTTGATATGTCTATTTCAACGGCAACGTAATTAGCATTCACATTTTCCCTCTCTCTCTGTTTATTTATCGCAGCGTGTTTATAGAAAACAACATCAATTGGCTTTTCCTTTTCGCCCTTTCCCAATTTTCACTCATTGGAAAAACTGCAAAAGCGCGAAATTTGTTAATGCGATTACAACAGTTGTCAGCATGTGAGTGAGTGTTAGTAAACAGTGTTGCAAGTTGTGCAAGTGTTGGCTAATGCACAAAAGCTTCTTTAATCGGTTGAGATATGAGGCAATTTTACCAGCTGAGCAAGAGTAGTGTTTATAGACGCATGACTAGAAAATATGTTATACAAAAGGTAGCAAAAGGGGAAACTTTGAAAATGTGTTGATGTGAATCAACTTGATAAACAGAGATAATGTACTATTCGCTTATCGAATTTCTTTCGCTGGAAACTGTGAATCAACTTTGATATGGAAACCTTTCTTTGCAAAACTAAAGCGCAATTATTCATTTGTTCTTATGGCAACATTTAAATATATTAAAGTTAATGTCTGAAGTGTTTTTAATTGTATGATTAATGCTCATAAAAAATATGAATTTTGTTTACTTGAATTTACCTACAATGAATTAATCTATGTTTTTAATATTTATCTATATTTGATAACTAATTTAGTAGCAAAAATTTTATTTATTTTAAATAAAATAAGCAACAAAATAAGGCCAAATAGTTAACGTATATTTATGGAAGAAAGCAAGCAGAAAAGTATTCTTCTTTACCTTTAAGTAATACGCTATTTTCTTTTCTTATTATAAGTTTACAAATTAACAGAGTCTTTGTTTAAGCATATCTTTAATATTTAAATATATTTATTAGCCACAATTTGTTGAACATTAGTGCAGAAAGAATAGCTTGCAAAAATGTGTTTTTGTTTACCTTTAAATAGCTTCATATTTTCTATTAGAATTGTTAGTTCACAAGTTCTCAATATTTTCTAGCAGCTGTTATTATTAATGCGTGTACTTATTCTAATTGAAATAAACAACTTATAAATAAATATATTTTTATTATTAACTAATTTAAATAGCCAATACTCAACAAATATTTATAAATCAAAAACAGCTTACAAAAAATACTTTTGTTTACTATGTCATATTTTTAAATTACGAATCATCTTTATAGTTGCGTTTGCTGTTATGATTGTAAATTCTCAATTTCTCAGAATTTTCTAACAGCTGTTTTTCTGCTCATACAAATCTAGCACAGCTTTCCCTCTATAGCAGAAGAATACTTGCGAGTACTGAAACATGTTCAGGTAACTTGGTCAGAATGAAGTTCTCTGCATGTTACACAACTTGCACCGAAACACAGAAGTCCAAAGCAACACAATCTAATGCCAGCTCACGTTTAGGCCATTAAGCAACTGTTCGAAGCCAACAGAAGAGACACACACGCCCAGAGGAAACATCAACAGCTTCAGCATCAGTCAGCCGAAGACTGTTTGTTAACTGTTTTTCGCTGGCAACTGTTCTACAGAAGTGTCAAGCGTTTCCACATAAAAACCTACAACACAAACATTTCTGACGACGCCCAGATATCCACAAGCTTCATTCATAAAGATTCAGATACGGATTGAGATTCACATCTCGGTGCCAAGAACAAATACAAGACGTCGACAACACCTAACAAGTTCCTGGAAGTGGACAAGCTTTAGAATGTTGAAAGGAAACCTGTTCGGTGTGGCACATGGAAACAAGAGCAAAATGAAAAACGGCGACATAATTAATGATTTCAAATTTTCACAAAACCCAAAAAAAAAACAACAAACTTATCGATCGAAGCTGAGAGCAGCAGCAAACATAAACAACTGTCACTTGGTCATTGAAGGCATTTTCATGACTTGTTACTTAAGTTGTGTGAGCGCAAAAGCTGAAGATATAAATTACATGCAAGCTGTGCACTGACAGCCAACAACAACAACAGGAACAACTCTTGAGCTAGAACTCAAGCTGTTGGACATTAATAAAGCTTAAAGCGAACTTAATTAAAACTTACGCTGGAAAATTTTGCGACGTGCGACGTGCGGCGACAGAAAAACACTTTATGGAAGAAAGCACAACGGAAAATTTTGGACAAAACTCGCGAATATATTTTTTTTTCGCACGCTTCGCGATTTATTGATGCTGGCAGTAATGTATCTGTGAGATACGCGCTTGAGGCCGAAACCATTCATAAACGCGCTAGCATTTCATTAATTCTTTTTGCTATGCTTCTCTATTGGCACTTCTTTTATTTTTTTTTTTTTTTGCACACACGACGCTAAACGAGTTACCTGCCCAGCTGCTAGATCACTTGATACGCGAGAGAGCGGGTGGCGGGGGAGAGGTGGGGTAACCGGAAATTTGCACGCGCGCGAAAATCAAATTTGATATTTTTTAATTTTTTGGGTAACAAAAAACACTTGCGATTTCGGCAGATTTTTGCTTGAGTTTTAGGTTTTAGTTTCGGTTTCGATTGATGCTTGGTTGCGAAGAGGGGGGGGAGAACTGAACTGTTGTTGTTGTATCTCAGAATTGTGTGTGTCGCTTGTCCATAAAAACGTCCAGACACGTTCACGTACTCGGCTCAACTGGCAAAAAGTATCTGAGAGCGAATCGAGCACCGCACGCGACGAAACTTGTTTGTTGACTACTGACTGCGACAGCCAAAAGTATCTGAGAGAGCGCGCGTTCGCTCTCTCGCTCTCGTTGTTGTGTCTGTGGGTCGCTTGCAGTCAAATTATCTGCCAGATACGACGAACACACGAAAGCCGACGACGACACGAAACTGTTCAACGAATTGGGAAATGCAAAAAGTATCTGCGAGAGAGCGCTAGTGACTGATAAGAAGAGAGCGAGAGCAAGAGAGAGCGTCAATGAGTCAAACTCAAATTGGATTCTCATTGAGTTAGATAAATTTATGGTTTGAAACTCGACTAAAATTTGCTGGCTGTGTTTTCGTTTCCCGTTGCAGCCAAAGACTTTGCCACACGAACGATTGTCAATTGGGTGTGTGAGCCAAATTTGAATGCGAAGCAATTGTGTGTGTGAGTGTGTGTATGTGTGTGGTGGACACAGGTGTGCAAAATCACCATGTGAGACAAACTGCTCGCTGATTCCAAGAAGTTGTCAAACAATCAAAGCCTCAAGACAAGGCCTACTTTGTGAAAGATAATAAAATTAAGGGATAAGAAAAGTCTGCATTTGGTGAAAGGAATCGAATCGGATTTTTAAGACAGCTGAGCTGTTAAGCGCAATAAGCAAATCAATTTGAGAACATTGAATATGTTATACTTCATGTTTACAATTGAAACGGTTCTTTAAAATGACTCATTCTTCTCGAATTTTACTTTAAATATTAATCCAATTTGCAATTTAAGCTAATGGTATATTACGAATTGTTTCTATTTTTAAAATGTTATACGGGTTCTGTTAAAGTATTTTTTGTTATTATGAGTAATCGTTAAAATATTTCGCTAAGTTTGTGTTGATACGTATTTTGATAAACGAAGTATACGCGAACTTAGGGAAACAAATTTGTAATTTAGCCAAGGACTTAATTATGGAAAAAAATCCATACCCTAAAACTTTAAGAAGAATAAAGGGAAAAAATAGGTTTTTGAAATATTAAACAAAAAATGATCAAAATTCAACAAAGAATTATAAGATCACTAGCTAAAAGTAAAGTATAATATTGGAAAAATGCTTCATACAAAATTTAAAATAAAAATACAAATAAAGAAAACTTTATATATTGAAAGCAAAATGATTCTAATAACGAAATTTTGTTATGATCATTACCATATGTTCATTTTATGCTCCTCTAATTAGAACAATGCCTTTATAAAATACAATTCTTAT
Source organism: Drosophila nasuta (assembly GCF_023558535.2). NCBI lineage: Eukaryota > Metazoa > Arthropoda > Insecta > Diptera > Drosophilidae > Drosophila > Drosophila nasuta. Next base: position 7,110,782 of record NC_083457.1, read on the forward strand.
CAGTCAATCGGTTAATATCAATAGCAAATGCGGCTAAAAGTGCAAAATGCAAATCAGATTTTTGGGAGCGGTCATGGTAACAACAACAACAACTTCAGTGACAGCAGCAACAACAACAGCTACGTGGAATAGCAAAAGAATGCACTGCGAAAGATAAACAGAGAGCCCAACAAACCGACACCGAGAGAGTGTGCGAATAGGCAAAGACGGAGAGCGTGAGAGCGAGTGGAAGCTAGTGCTCTGTTTTGCCGGCATTCGACTCACACTAGAGCGCTCTCCCGCTCTCTCTATGTTTTGATGCCCACTCGCTCGCTCTCTCTCAAATGCTCAGCTGTAGATAAAAATGCATTGGCAGACAGCAAATTCCCAACCCCTGCTCGCAAGCGATAGTTCAGCCAAATACTAACAGATGGCGCCAGCATGCCAACGAACAAGAAATGCCGACTGCGACTGCAATTCGATTTGGTTGCAATGCATTTTAGTTGTTTTTTCCTTTTTTTGTTTACATCCATAAACCGGCAACACAAATTGTGAGTAAGGGAAATCGAAGTCTGATTCTTGGAAAGTGTAGTTGCAAAAAGCGACGCCGGTTTGTTGGCACAAATGCCGCGTAATCAGTTTTTGCTTTACGGGCTGCCGGAAGTTGCAACACGTCGTCGTCGCATAAACGCATATGCTGCCTAAGTATAACGATGTCGTTGTCGCTCGCCCGCTCGACACACCCCAACAATTGCAGCATAACCCCCCTCAACCCTCACAACCACCCATTAGAAGCAGACTTTGAAAAACATGTGCGGGAGTATTAATCGCAAATTTTCAAAAAAAAGGAAAGAGGAAAAAGTGCTTGAAAGTTTTGTGAGCTGAGTTATTGCTCGGCAGCTTGTTTTGGGAGAAAGGGGCAGAAGGTGGAATCGAGAGTGCACGAGCATTGTTCGTCTGCATCCCCAAACCACAGATGCTAACACTTTTTTTTTCATTCTTTTTGTGAACATGTGTGAACAACTGCAGTCGCAATCTCTGCTGTCGCAGTCTCCTTCTCTCCTTCTCTCTGTCTCTTTCTCTGGCTAAGCAACCCCCCAATTTGGCATCTTTTGCTGTTGGGCTGCCCTCAAGGCAGCGATTAATCATGAAATTTTCACAGAAAATATCCATTAGATACGAATTAAGTCATAATTGAGAGTGCAAGCCGTGGCACGTTGAAGTGCATGTTCAGCAGGACAATGTGGCATGATGGGAGCTGCCTTTGGGGTTGCCTTTCACGAGGGGTTGATGCATTGTATGCATGTGTGTGTATCTGTGTGTGTGTGTGTGCCTTGGCATAAATGAAATTCCCCTCGGGGGAATATATGCGCCTCAAGTGTCTGCGACATATTTATTATGAGCATGCATGTGCACCAAAAAAAAATTATGCATAGAATATGCTTTGAAGCAGAAGAATTCAAGATCCTTCGCAGCTGTAAATGGGAATTTTCAAGTGCATTGCTGCCTGGGCTCTAAGCTCTAATTACACTTCGAGTGCCAATGAATGGAGTCCATAAGTAGAGTGCTTTTGATTGAAGACTTAACTTTCAATTTCTGGTAAAGGATATTGCTTCAAATTTGCAAAATTGATGCGGCAGAGTCACATAAATTTGACATAAGCTTGGTATTATAGAGGACAAAACTTTATATAACAAGTCTCTAACTCAAGAAGTTATTAGAAAATTCATGTTTAAAGTGGCGGACGGACGGACAGACGGATGGGTGAATGATAAAAAAAAAGAATTAAAATATTATTCTAACTTATTTTCTACTCTTGCTACAAATCTAATAAAAAAGTGAAATATTATTTTTCAATTCTTCTGAACTATATTGCTTTATAAGTTTTTTTTTTTTAGATTTTTTTTCTTTAGATTTTTTATAGAATAGCGCAATATACAAATATTGCATGTTTCTCTCAACTATTTAGTAAGATATACAACTTTAAAGCGATAGACGGACAGACAGACGGACGAATAAATCAACAAACAACAATAAAAAATGTGGAGAGTTTGACTACTGCTTATTTTAGCTTTTTACCAACTAAATAGTATTAAAAAACTAGCTGATAAATATTATATGAATATGTGTGCAACACAATTGAAACAAATTAATAGGGAATTAATTCAGTAACTTCATTAATGAAGGTGCACGCCTTTGCTGCCATTAGTTAAGCAGCAGCAGACTATGGTACAAATTGTCTATATCACGATTCCGTTTAAGCAAATATTAATTACACATTATTAATTTCCGTGTTCGGGGTCAAAACGCACAGGAATATGAAAAATGATGTGCTTCCTCCGCTTTTGGCCTGGGAAGTGGTCCGGCTATTATTTAAATGAATTGTTTTGAGCGGACACGAACAACAACAACAACAGTAACAGCAGCAACAAATAACAAACAAGCAACAACAACAACAACAGCAATAGCGATAACAACAACTATAACAAACATTTTTGGCTCTTGATAAAAACTTGCTGTTGTTTTTGTTGCTGTCGTGTGAGCGCAAAAAATTTGCGCGTGGGCGAACAGCATTCATTTTTTGTTCGTACGTATTTTTGGTAGGTTGCCACGCCCACTTGGGCGGCCAACTCGCGTGGCCAAAGAGTCGGTTAGGGCCTCAGTTGCGGCCTATCTCGATTATTGTTTAATACGCTGTCATTAATCAATTTGTTTGCCATTGTTTGGGGCGCCCCACGGTAGTTGGATGTCTTTGTGGCCAAATTAATTATGGGCCCAGATCTCAGATGTGTTTCGGCCCGATAAACACAAAAATGTGCCAAAAATACAACATACGAAAAACGGAAAACAAAAACAGCGAAAACGAAAACGAAAACGAAAAAGAGAAAGAAAACTGAAAATGAAAACGGAAAATATAACAACAAGTGCACAAAATAGTGACAAATAATTTGCGGCATAATAAATGACTTTGTTTTGTTAGCTGTAGCGCAAATAATTGATTACACGAAGTAGCAAAAAGAGGAAAGAAAAAAATGCGAAATGTGACGAAAAGTTTGCATGGGAAATACCCTTGGTCTAATTTATGATGGCAAACGCAATATGGAAATTTAAATAATAATATGGCTGAAAATTGAACTAGAAATAAATTAGGCAACAAATTTACAAGCAAACTCCATTCAGCTAATTTACGATTTCAACGTGTTTTTTTAATTTGTTTGGTATGTAATTTATCAATTTGGGTGTGTGAATTTAGTTTCAAGTATCGATGAGAATCACTTCCTTTTTAAGAAGAATTGAAACTTGAGAAAAGTGAGAACTAGAAATAATGGGAAGTTGAATATAAATCAATTTTGAAGCGGCGCCAATAATTTATTGGCTCCTCGGATTCTAATTTAATTCGCAAAGAAACAACAAAAACTGTTAATGGAAAGAACTTTTGTTTATAAGAAGTTAAGTATGTAAGAAAACAATATTTTATTTTAAGACTTCAAAAGAACAATAAAAAATAATATAATTTAAAAAATTAAAAGCACACTTTAAATAATTTACAACAGTGGATAAGAGAATGACGCTATAAACTACACATTTTTGAATTTCAAAATTAATAAACTATATTTACTATAAAAAAACAAACTGAATAAATTAACAAAAATATCTCTGAAGCAAAATTACGAAAACTTTAAGATCCTCAATTTGAAAATTATAATTTAAAACAACTCAGTTTAAACAGTCTGAAATATTTAGTAATAAAATAATATAAATACAATATTGCATTACATTAAATAATTAAATACTCTTTTGTATTAACAATAAATTAAATAAGTCATCAATAACATTGTAAATACGCAAAATAAATATTCTAATAGATTAAAATTTCCAAAATTAAATAAAAAAACCAACGAATAGTTGAATGGCAAAAAAGCAATTTAAAGGCATTGTACATAATTTTACAAAAAATAATTACATTTTTTTAGTGACACGAAAATAATTTAAATTTTTTTGCTTAAATTACAAATTAATTACATTTTTATTAACAAGAAATGAAGTGATTAACCAAAACTATATTTGAGAACTCAAATAGAATAAATCTATACTTGTAATTAAAAAAATAATAGTAAGATTGCTGAGTCTAAATAATATGAAACATTAATTGAAGTACACATCAGATAGTTGAATGACCCTTATAATAAATACAAAGTAGCATTCCATTAAGTTGAACAAGTTGAGTGCAAATAGTTAGTCAATAGAAACAACTATTAACCAGTAAATAACACGCAACATAAAACACAGTTGCAATTACTTGTTGTGTTTGTTATTTGTGAGTCAGTTTAGTTGTTTGACAAATTAAAATACAATTTGTGTTGCGTATTGTTTAATTTGCAAGACACATTCCACACACAAATGAAATTCACTATGGCACTTGTCTATTGTTTACCTCAATTCTTGAATTGCACTTGATGGAAAAACACAAATATTCTATATATAGATATTTATGTGTATGTATGTTGTATGTGTTCAATTACAAATTGCTCAATGTTTTTGTATGATATAAATAATTTATATTATTACGCCGTTGTCAATAAAGACATAAGTGTGCACAATCAAAAGCAAATCAAATAGATTGACAACGACAGAGAGCCATAGAGAGTGCTGGAGAATTGTGAGGGAGAGTGAGGGAGGAAGGCGTCTAGAGGGCAAGGAACACTTGACGCGGTCGCTATAAAAGCGCAAGCAAAGTGCAGGCCATAAAAAACATAAAAATATGGAAACAAACAGCGACGAAATAACAAAACATTTGACACCAAAATCAAATTAACATACACACTTACATATGCAGCAGCAAAGCAACAACAACAACAACTTTGGGGATAGCTTTTTGTTGTTGTCTCACTGAAGCTGTCCAAAAATCACAGTTGGATGTCAAAGACCTGTCATAGGGGGGCCCCCTAAAAAACAAAGCATAAACCTATAACACTTGTAAGTTCAGTTGTTGCTGTTGCTGTGGCTGTTGCCGTGGCTGCTGCTGCTGCTGTTGTTGCTGCTGACTGACAGCAACACTTGTTGTTGTTGTTGCTGCTGCATAGCAATATGAATTTCGTTGAGGCTTTGTTTTTTTATGTCGTTTGGCATTTACCAAATTCTTGTACGACAAATTGGCATTGTACCAATAAAATGTATGTTTGTTTTTTTTTTGTTTTCCTTCTCTTTCATTTTTTACTGAGTTGTATTCCAACAGGTGTTCCAGCTTGTGCTTTTGGCTATTTTACAACACTGTCTCGCACAATGCGGGTTCTCTTAATGACACTTGACATTAATGATCGACACAGACTAGACAAGAGAAATCTTAAGAATGCTGCCCATGATAAATTCATTTAGTTTTCCGATACAAATTTTTAATGGAAATTACGCTTTCCAACATCACACTGTGATAAATGGTATAAGACTTTAATTTAAAGAAAAAGTTTTCCAACAAGTAGTTACTATAATTATAGAAATTTAATAGCTTACTGAAATTTTTAAAAATATATTCTCATCGTCATATAAATTCTAAACATATTATCATTTAGTTGCTTATATTATTTCCAGTTGAAACTGAAAAATACTAATATCAGCAAAATATACTAAAAGTTTGGAAGTGGCTTTCAATTTTTGTATTATAATGCCTGAATATTTTAGTAGTATTGTTCAATTTGAAGAAAAAGTTGTTGTATTTTGTTAAAATGAACTTTAGTTTTAGCGTAAAAAACATTTGAAAACATTTTCCCACCTGAAATTTAAAAATACTATCATCACCAATTTCTACTACATTTCTGAGAGCTATTTTAGTAGACTTAAATTTTATGTAATGATCCAACTTTGATATGAGTATTTTAAATTAATTGGTTGAAATAGTAAAAAAATTAATAGTGATAAATAAATGCCAACATAACTTATATTGATTCAATTATTTACATATGCGATATGTGTAAAACATATTTTTACTTTTTCCTTAAAAAAAATTTAATTTTTGCTAAATAAATGTAAAAAATTACTTCTTGGATTTTCGACCTTATAAATATTATCAACATCAATTAACACTCAATATCTGCATTATAATCTCAGTATCACCTGTAATTTCTATAGCTTTTAAGCTACTTCATAAAAAGACAATAGTATGAATTTTGTAATTAATGTTGGTATTATTTACTCTACGGGATCTGCGTTTCCGTTGCGAATTCCATTCGAAGCTGTCATTCATCATGGGCAACCACAAATCAAAATCCAAGCTTATAATCTAATTAGCAAATCTGCGCCCAAAAAACCTTACTACCAAGTCAATAAAATGAAGCGACAACAACTGCTTAAGCTTGCTAAATTTCTAATTAAACAAGCTCGTCGAGGCTGACTGACAGGCCGACAAATGAAGCAAAAATCGGAAAGGGTGGGAAAAGAATTAGGACAAAGGTAACAACTGGCATGCCGAAAGAGATAGAGATAAAGATAAAGAGAGAGACAGCGAGAGTCAAAACTATTTCGCTTTCAATAAAAGTTGCAGAGGCAGCTCGTAAAATGCCGCAACGCAACGCAACATAACGTAACGCTTAACGTAATAGCCTTTCATGTTTGCTTAGTAACCCACATCAATTCTAATCGCCTGTAGCTGTAGCCAACATCAACACACAGTGAGAGGGAGATAGAGAGAGAGAGCGAGGAAAAGAGAGAGCGAACGAGCTCTATCTGTGTTGTTGAGCCACCCACAACATGAGAGCAGAGCAGGCAAACGATTTATGGCATGCTTTCACATACTTTCACCTAGGGAATATTCCTGTCCATGTGCATAGTTGTGGTTTGCCGTTGCTCTTGTAGTTCTCCCCTCCCTCACCTCATCCCACACTTATTTCTGGTTTCGGACTTGGCATAGAGCGTAGAGCGTAGAGGATTCTAAATATATATAGTGCACTGCCCGCTCGCTGTATTTTATGGGAGCATATTAATTTTGGCATTGAAATGGAGCTAAAATGCATTTGCAATTGTTTTACGTAAGTCATGTGGCTGCTTTGCGGCATTTACCAACACTTGGTGGCCAAGTAAATTTTGCTACCTGCAGCTCAGCTTGTTATCAATGTCGAGTTTAGCAGCAGCAAATAGACAAATCGTTGCCCAGCTAAGTTTGACCTCAGCCATTTGCATTCAAATTTAATTCTGCAATTCATTTAATAACATTCTGTTTTAAAGTAGGTGCTCAAGTAGTAAATTTCATTTCAAATCATCTTACATTAATTTATTTTTTCTGTCAAGTTTTTTTTTAACTTTTACACGATATTTAATTTACCTCTTCCATATAAAACTGATGCACAATTATAATAAAATATTCTTTTAATATAGATAAATAAAGTAATTTCAAATTTATAAATATTGAATACACTTATTTTCTAACACATCATCATATTATTATTTTTCTTACTCAACATTAGAGTCACTTTAGTAAGTTTTTTCATTTAACTGCATAAAGTTTATATCACATCCTATACTAATTTATTTTTTCCTTAATCTTAGTTCTTTCTTAAATATTTTCAACTCTTTTCTATATAGATCAGTTACGAGAATGTCATAACACATTTAATAACAGCTTTAATTTAAATTCAACAAGTTTATAACACATGGTAATTTTTCTCCTTATATTCAGTTGTATCCATACCATATTCTCAACTTTAATATTCACTTTTCTTTTTAAATTTGTTGCAGGTATTAAAAAGCTTACACTTTTATTTAAATTGAATAAATGTATAGCACATTCCAACTTAATTTATTTCTTCCTTTTATTAAGTTCTTTTCTAAACATATCCTGCACTTTTATGTGCACCTCTTCCATATGGATCTGTTTCAGCAGACAGACATCTTACACTTTTGTCATTAGCCAGCTCTTTTTTTTATGTTCCTTGTAAACTCTTGCTAACAACTTTACCATATAATAGGCACTTATATGCATGCATTTTGCAGTATGTAGTCTGCAAACAGACACGCCCCCACACACACTCACACCCATACCACAATGCAAACTTTAATTTCTAAATCATAACTTTTATTTTGCCCCAGTTTCAGCAGACAGACGAACTCGGGTGGGAGTCTCACTTAGTTAGTTGGGTGTCGCAGGTAGAGTTGCATTTAACAGGTACGAGTAAGTGCTCGACAATGAAAGATTTATAAAGTGGCTGCATTTTAAGGTCACACTGTTTACGTTGGTTGGATTGTATCATCCCACACATTGACTATTTATTGCGACACGGACTATGATTTAAATACTGCTTATGGTCCAATTGGGATAGATTTATTTTCGCCAACGTATTTCCAGGACTGAAATACAAATTCGAGACTTTTATGATTTATATGAGCTATAAGAATTTTAGACTCAAGGTAAGTTTTGACTAGTTTTTTAAAGAATATAAAATTTGCATTATTAAATCCAATGCGAAAATTAAAAGTCCAAAGTTGTCTATTTCGTACACCCTTCGTATAAGTTATTTCGGTAAAATAAGTATTATTATAATAAGTATTTATTATTATTCAAACTTAATTTTTAAATAATCTAGAATAGATGCCAAATAAATAAATTCAATTAAATTTAAAATAAAAGTATTTAAGTCCTTACATTTTACATTCATCTCTTCCTTATGAATCAGGTACATTAATTTAATAACATCTTGCTTTTGTTTTCACCTTATATTCATGTCATTTCTTAACGTTTCTTTTCGCGCACTTTAAAAATATTTCAGCTTGGCATAAAGAATTTCGTTAAGTTATCTTCAAACTTGCAGAATAAAAAATATATATTTTTCGAAAAAATAAAATGCTTTCTCAATAATCGAATGAAGTAGATGTGCAAGCCTAAAATGCTGGAGAGTGGCGACCCCCAGCTGATTAAATATTAAATCAATTGACCCGCCCAGAATATTTGGCGAAAGTTTCTTGCTTAGATACGAGTACGAGAGTAGAGCGGCGACAATAACATTCACCTAGGGAAAGGGCGGCGTCGACATCAACTGGAAAAACACTTTGATTGCAATTTTGTTCAGTTTATTTTTGTTGCATCTGTCCGTGTCTTTCTTTCACTTTCTATTTTTCTTTCAAGTCGCTGGAAAAACTTTTCAACTAACTGCAACGGCTGCTTGCCACAAAAAAAAAGAGTGCGAGCGAGAGAGAGGGATAGAGAGAGAGAGAGAGGGAGGGTGAACGTAGAGAACTTCGCATAATTTGGTTGCCGGGCCATTTAAATGGAGCACAAGTGTAACTAATCTCAAAGCGGCGACGATAGCAACGACATCAACGTGGTTTTTGTGCCTTTCACAAAATGCGGGCTCCAAAAAAAATGCAATGAACACAAAAATAAAAAATAAAAACCAGAACGAGTACATGAAAAACTAAACTAAACTGAGCGGCAGAAAAAAACAACAAATCTAAAAGACGGCTTTTAGATTTTTCTTCTTTTTTTTTGCCGTTTTCTAGGTTAGCCACAGAGCTCAGAGTTTGAATGCAAAAAGTAAGGTTGAGCTGCAGCCAAAGGCACCTGCAGTCGACCGTCGACAGTCGACCGTCGACCGGCCCCCAGAGAGTGAGAGACCAAGAAAAAGGCCCGAAAAATGTGCCAAGCTCTAAAGTCGAAGCCGTTGCTGTTGCCGTTGACATTTCGTGCGGTTCGTTGCAATTAAAAGCCGTTAAATGCAGCCAATGTGGGGCAAGCATTGTAATTGATTCGCCAGGCATGTGGCCAAGGTATAGAATCGAGTAAAAGCTGCTCAAAATTGAATTAACTGCAGCACAAGAGCATTGCTCAACAGCAGAAGCAGAAGCAGCAGCAGGACAACGTCTGGCCCAACATTGAAATTTACCATAAAGAAATCTTTTTCATGTGTATCCTGCAAGGCATGTATGTAGGTGTATGTGTGTGTGTGTGTGTTGTTGCAACAAGGAGCTATCCATAAAAGCTACTTTGTTGTGGCCTAGTAAAAAGTTGAACTGCATGCGAAACTATTAAAAACTTTGACCTAAATATAATAAAACATAAAATTTACTTACCATCAAGTCCTTTCTCTGCAGCCCACACATACATACATACATATATAGAAGGATACCAACAAGGATGCAAAACAGCAACAGCAACAAAAAAAAATGCACACACAAAAAAAAACCTAAACTTCAGGTGAATTGTTGCATGTGGCAAGATGAGCGGGAGGCATGTTTAACAAGCTAGTTTCGTAGCATGTTTATGTGTTGCAATGTGTGTGTTTGGACTTTGCAAATTGAGAGGAAATATTACTTTTCCTTTTTCTGTTTTTTTGCTGACTCAGGTAAGATTTAATTAGTCCAAGGCAGGCTTAATATGATTACACTCAATCCAGCTCTTTAATAAAGTGAAATTATAAAAGTAATTTATATAAAAAATGCACTTAGCTAATACATTGAGAAGAAACTTTTTTATTTTGCACAATCACTTATTTAAATTTCCTATATAAAAAAGGTATACCTAAATAAAATGCAATATCTAAGAAAAATATTCGTGTTCAAATTGAAAGCAATAATAAGAACATTTGTTCACTTTTTATACAACAAGGAGTAGTAATACAATGCAAATTCAAAGATACATTTTTTTCGTATATCAATATTTTACTAATCAAAACAAAATACAAATTAGTGTTTTTCCTCTTATAAGAAAAATTAATTATAAAATTGGAGAAATGTGCTTTTTTGACAATGGCAACAAAATTTATTTACTTATCATAGTAAGAAATAAATAAATATTATACAAATTCTAATGCAAAATTACGTTTTATATTGTAATGTCAAAAAAATTAATTTTTATATAAAACATTAAATAAATAACAAATAAAGTACAAATTCTAAATAATTTTTCATAAATCTATTTTACTACTAAATATAAAAAACAACTTCGAAACTTCGATTCTCTTTTATGGAATTCAGAAGAATTGCTAATTTGGCTCTGAGAGAACAACTTTTTTTTTGGGTGCTGCAAATTTTTTTTATACTTAGATGAATTTTATAAAATGTAATTTAATTTCTTATCAATATGCCCGCATATGTATTGTGGTGTTACATATGTATATATAAACAACAATATAAAAAAGCATATACAAATCCCAGGGCGACATCAAAGCATCGATTTTGAGTTCATCTAAAATGCTGCTAATAACAACCAAACTTTTACCCTCAATGAGAAAAAAGACCTTTTTTTAGCTGAAATGTTTTGCAAACTCATTAAAATACCAAAAACAAAAAAAAGGCACCCAAATATTTATGTATATAAAAAAAGCAGGAGGAAAAATCAAAAAGATAAGCCCGCACACAAACCGCACGCAATCGACAGCATTAAGTGGAGGCGAAGTTCCTGGAAATCGTGGTGACGATTTGCCATTGAGGCTCCCACAGCCACTTGGACATGGGCTGCGACTGCGACTTGGACTTGGAATGTGACTTGGTGAGCTGAGAGAGCACAACAAGAATTTGCCTCACTTCACATTGGCATTGATTACAGCGCAACAGAAGAAAAAAAAACTGAAAAAAAAACAGAAGAAGAAAACCGAAACATGAGTGGCAAACAAATTATTACAAGTGCAGTTGAAAAATATGTGGCGGCCACTTATCAACATAATCAACAACAAATACCTGGACACGCCTGAGTGCAACTGCCACAGTCGCTGCCGCCTGGGACAAACAAATATTTTTGCAACGACTGGCGGCTCCCTTTGTGACTAGGCGTAGACTAGACGCTCTCTCTTTCTCTTGGCTGCCTATCGACAGCACCCTACGACGAAGCTGGATGAGTCGATGTGGATGTGGATGTGGCTGTGACTGACGACGATGTCTTCTTGTCACACTGTGGGGTCCCCTCCGTTTGTCGCTCTTGTTCTCCCGACTTCTCTCTGCTCAGTCTTATACCTGTTCCCTTCCCAGCCCATCCATCTCTTCCGTTTCACATCCCATCGCTCCTCGACTTCATCGTCCACATCGTCGCTGCTTCGTTTCGTTTTCTGTCAAATGTTTGGCTTAATGATGGCATTGATGGATGGATCACACGTAAGCGGTAGTCATTTAGTAATTTATCTCAAGACATTTCAAATTAATAGACCGCAACTCTCACAATCTTCCCAACCACCAGGAAGAGAGTGCACAACGCGCTGATTTTGATCGCAATAAGCTTCAACCGATCTACAGCTGACGATCTGCTGCCGACTATATTAGAAATTATGTGCAATTTTTGTCAAATTATGAAAATTTATTGCATGTGACAGTCACTCTTCAGTCTTTAGTCTTTAGTCTTCAGTCTCCTCTCAGCGACTCTGTGAGAGCGCAGCTAATTAGTGCAACTTGCGCTTAACAACAACAACACTAAATTGTCGACATTGCATTTCAAGCTCGATTAAATTTTAATTAAGCGCAGTTTAGTTAATTGGCTGCTTTACTCTCCCTTAGTCATATGTAAATCGACCCAAGACAAATTCGGAGGCGAGCGACCTCTCGAGTTCGCTTGTCAAAGTGACGCTCGATAAAACTTGCACCCGGGTTAAATAAGGAACATAATGCAAACTTGTAAATACAAATACTGCTTAAATAGCTTGTGTAAACTTAATGAAAATAGCAGCAGATCAGGCGATCACATTAAAATAATTTAAATGCACTATTTGCATTTTTAATGCATCAAGTTTACTATAAAATATCATGTTTAATTTATTTTCAAGTTCATTAAGTATAATTTATAGCAGTAAACAATTTAATAAATTATAGTTTGGTATATAACATTTTTTAATGAAAATATTTTTAATTTATTCAAGTATTTTCCTAAATAAATTTCTCTTAAGTGAATTTTTTGTTGTCTGCGTAATCGTTGTACTGTCGCCTCATTGCTTTGAAAATTATCCCTTGAATTTACCTACACTACATAATTATACAAATATATTGCTGTTTTTAATCAATTAAAATTTGATAAAATATATATAAATTTGGTTATTTTCATCCTTTTGTTGTCGCCTTAATACTTTATACAAAATATGTTTGTTTCTTTTCATCCTGTTGTCGCCTCATTAAATTAAACATCATCCCATGATTTCACCAATATCTACGCATTTCCTAAAGGTAATTTTCGCAGGCTGCTCGCACTCCTAGCTCAGCATTCTTTGCATTCTCAACCTCCTCAGCATGGCTTTAATGCTCTAGCTCTATCACTCGCATTCAAAACAATTTCATCAATTTACAAGACATTCCCATTCCGATGACAACCGCAGCCTAAGCCAAAAAAGAAAAAGAGGAAAGCACCATTGCCCAAGTCCATTTGCCTTATCGACCCAGACAATATAAACCAGCAATTGTCTAATTAGCTGCCGCAACTGCAACTGCAACAACGGCAATGGCAACTGCAACTAAAGGCGATGGGAAACCAATAGGAAAGGCATGCAATTGGCATGAAAATGTCGTGTACAATGTTCAACCGAAAATTCAAGCCGAAAAATAAGACTGGCCAACAGCGTACAGTGGGAAAAGGAAATAAAAAGGAATATTTAATACGATACATTTTAAAAATTAAATAAAACTTAAAGTAAATCGAGGATTATATTTACACAAATCTCTTAATGAACTTCTAGTTAGTGTTTACTTAAAAGAATAAATAAATTTTTGTTTGTCACAATCAAAGAAAAAATTATATAAATAAAAGTAAAATATAAAAAAAATTGTAATTTATGGGCTTTTATTTATTAGGATTTTTATACTTTTCACACATGAGTTCAAAGGTATTTTTTCTTCGTGGTTATTTAATAATTGTTTCTCCAAAAAATCGTGTTTTTTGTTTCCAACATTATTTTTGCTTAAATAAAAAAACTCCAAATTAAACTGTGTTCTTTTTTAAACAACATTAAAATTGGCCTATATTAATATATTATTCTAATAAACTCTTATAAAAATGTTAAAATAATGCACATATTTTTTTAATCTTTATTTGGAGTGCCATAATACTATCAGTCTAAGAACTGCAAAATGTATTATGCTTGCAACACTGTGCAAGATGCAGAAGCTGGCTCAGACACTAAGCCACTTGGCAGTCGATGGCGTTGACGATGGAGATGGAGCTGGCGATGGTGATGGCGATGGCGATGCCGAAGGAGAGCTGGCGATGCCGTCACGTAATGAGCGCATTACGCACATCGACAGCGAGTTGGATGGGAGAGGAGAAGCAGGGAGAAGTAGAGAAGACTGTTGACTGGAGATTGGAGACAGTAGTCGACGGAGTAGTAGACTGAAATTGTCGCGGACCTGGGCATGATAACAAGCCTTCTGGTTGGCTGGCTCGTTATCCTTGTCACATTATCGCCTTAGCCGAATACCGGGCGCGTCTTGAGTGTGCAACATTGTTACGGATAGCCGCCGCCACCGCCACCGCCCCTGCCGTCGCCTCCTCTTTGGCTTTTGGTTGTGGTTGTTGTGCACGCGCAGCGCCTGCGGTGCGGCAAAGGACAATGCCTTGGCTCGGCGCGGTCTAGGGCTCAGCTCTCACTCTTCTCAACATTGCCACTTGCTGCACGTGTGTGTGTGTGCTCAAGTAGCGAAAGGCCTTAGGCTTACTTGTTGGCGCAGTAGGAGGAATAGGAAGGAGGACAAGGGGCGGCTGCTTGCAACTACTGCAACAAGCTGTGGCATTTGTTTTTCTTTCTTTTCGGTCTTTTTATGTGTGTGTGTTGTGTGTGCGCTACTTCAAGTTTGCCAGTTTGGCGCAACGCCAGCCTGTGGCATACACAGTCAGACAGCCAATGTTGCACTCATTTTAAGGCCACAACGCAGCTGACAAGCAGTCGGACAACCAGACGGACGGACGGACGGACGGACGGACGGACCCCTGACTGCATTTTGCAACATGTTTCAGCTTCGCACACCCCAGTTTTTTCCTCAGCTTCCCCCTCGTTGCCCCAAGCAATCCTCTCGTGCCCCGTTCCCCGATCCCCGTTGGGTTTCTGTTTGCGGTCTTCGCTTGACTCTTGCAGGTGTGCTTCACACGACTTGTCAGTGTCAGCATAAGATTTTTCCTTTATTTTTTGGCTTTTCGAGAGCGCATGTGGCACATACAATGTGCCACAAAAACTGTTGAGAAATATTTGTATGCATATTTTTCGGTTGGAAAAGCGTATCAAATATCGACTGACGGACAAAGCCAGCAGAGGTCAATGGAAAACTAGAAGTGCTTGGCACATAGATCGATAAACTATAGATTACTCGACATCTTTCAGGTTTAATGATAACCCTTTAAACTTTGGTTTTTCATTAGCCAAAATTTAACTTTCAATAGTTGTTGATTAAGCAACATTTTGATAGTTCAACAACCACAAATAATCGATCATAATATTCTTAAAAATTACAGAAATTTTTCAGAAAAGTTTATATTATTTTACTCTTACAATTATTTAAGTACCTATTGAAATTTTTTCATCATCATAATTTGTATTAGATGATGAACCTTAAATCAAATAAATAAGAAAACGAAATAATAAATATCAAATAAGAAATTTAAGATTATTCTCGAATAGAAAAATAAATTATTTCAATTTTAATGAATCGTGTTCAACATCTTGCCTTCAAAGCTGCATCAATCATTCATCGTTCATAAAGTAAACAAAATAAAACTGCAGCTGTTTTAGAGATTAAGTAGCAGCCATTCACTGATAATCTTTTACAAATCCCAGCCAACATCTTATGTTGCTTTTATCTTAATCCTCCAACAAGTTCAACAACCTGTGGCTACTCACGGAAAACTGTCGAGTTGAGTTGAGTTGAGAGTCAAGACCTGACTTGCCAACAACACGGGCAGCGCATCAAAATTAATGATGCATTGAAAGCCACTAAATACCCCCGAAATGTGCAACAGGGGCAATGATATAGATGTCGTAGATATGGGGCAGGTGTTGCACCAACAAGTACATGCGGCACACGTGGAAACATTTTGCTGATGTGCAGCGCGGAACAAAAGGCTTGTGGTTAGCCACCATGGCCATCACTACCTGTTATTATGGCATAGTCCGGCAGCGCAAAAGTCCATATGTCAGGCGAGTTAACATCAACAACAACAACAACAGCAACAACAACGACGACAACGAGGTAAAAATCAATTTCAGTGCAACAGCAACAAGCAGCATTTAAAACGGATTTGTAACGCCAACAAATTAGTTACGCCAAAATGCAGCTGCGCAGTCGCACGACCCACGTAACCTCAGCTACAGCTACAGCTACTACTCCATCTACTTCAAAGTTCCGAGACCACAGCTAACCGGACAACTGCATTTCCCGTTTTTTTTTTAGAGTAATTTCTAATTGAAATTACGGAAATGCCTCGGGAAAATAGAAAATAAATAGTAAAACCAAAAATACTCTATACTCTCAGTATATTAAAATACTTAGAATTCATTCAAACGGAAAATACTTTATACTTAGTATATTAAAATTCTCAATATTGGTTTAAGCTAAAAATTCTTTATGCTAAGTAAATAGCCTTACTATATTGAATATTAATTAAAAATTATTATTATAATATAATATTATATTCCAAGCTCATAAAAAATATACTAAATTATACTATTACATACATACTCAATATTTAATATTGTGACAGTAGCGTTTCGATCACTAAAATATACTAAAATTGTATACGCAAAGTATTTTTTTATTAACAGTTTGCAATTAGGTACCGAAAAAATAAATACTATTTGTGGTATATACGGTATCAAAGATATACTACACTTTTTCATAGTTTGTAGATATATAAAATTGCAATAGCTTGTGGAATATATTACGTTATTTTACTATAAATTTATATGTAATATTACAACTAATATACCCACATTTAAATCTTCTACGGGGAACTCGAATTAACTCATCTTATAGATAGCGAAAAACATAAAAATGTTTATGGTATATAAAGTATTAATGATATACTATTCAAGATATACATATTCATAAACTTGCATAGCAACATCATATGGAATATAATACGTTATTTTACAATTAATTTAAATGTTATATTACAACTAATATAACCAACAATACCTCTTTTAAAGGGTACTCGAATTAATATATCAAACGACATTGTCCATTGACACTCTGCCCTAGAATCCGAACGGAAGGTGTAGGCGAAAGACAGTCGAGATTTGAGATGCAGATTACAAGTCATCAGGCAAAAGAGACGGTAGCTGAGTGAAAGAGAATGAGATTCTTGGCAAACGCATTATGGGTCACTAAGCCGCGTCTCTATTGTTGTCCAAAGTCAATAGACATCTCAAGCACACACACACACGCACACTCACACACTCACGTTTCTATTCCTTGGCACTTCTAGTGTCTGGTGGCATGTGGAGTGGGGCAACAACAAGTGCAGACATGATTGACATGCAACACGCGCTGTGGCGCCCACATTGGGAGCATGCTACGAGCTGTGCCGTGCCACTACGCACCAATGTCGTCGCTCTTGGCTTAGTTTATAAACTGCACTGAGCGAGAATTCTTTTTTTTCCCTAGTTTTCAGTTTTCTCTACTTTTCCATGCTATGTAATTGAAATTACGTGACACTTTGCATATGCACTGGATTTAAATTGAGTTTGGAGTTGCCCCATGCGCCGTCGACTTGGAAGTGCAAACATGGTCAGAGGGGGTGGTGGATGGGGGGACATGATTGCGTGCCCATTGTGCCACGCGTGTCTTTGGCATCTGTTCTTGTTGTTGCCTCTACTGTTGTGGCTAACCGAACGTAGGTGGCAGCTCCGGACTTTAACAAGTGCATTCAAGTGCAGTCGAGAGAATGAAAAGTTTCCCAATCGACGAAGATGAAAATGGAAGTGGAAATGGAAACAGAGACTGCGAGTGCCACTGCGACACACACGTGTTGGGATGCTCTCGAAAAAGAGAGAATATAAAAACCAAACTAATTAGTTGCAGGCGTGCTGGCTTTTTCAAAAGGCACGACGGGGAATTTTTTTGTATTATGTGCAATATTACTGACAGGGTAGTTTAGACAACATCAAGAGCAGCTGCCTATTATTTTCGATTAATAAATACAAAAGTGATAATAAAACTGAGATATTTGTTTATGCACAGGCTGCCGAAAATAAAAAAAAGTTCTTGTCAGAAGTGGGATTCGAACCCACGCCCTCAGAGAGGACCAGAATTCTCATACAACACCTTTCTTTGAAAGGCAAGAGTTAATGCTCTTGAGTCTGGCGCCTTAGACCGCTCGGCCATCCTGACTTATGTGAATCGTCCGACCAAAATTGTCGACATAAACTAAAAATTTTCAAATACCACAATTATACCAATTTGATTAAAAATATAATTTATTTTTTACTTACTGTTAAGAAAAGTATTATTTAATTACAATTAAATTTTTGTTTTTTTTTTTCACGCAATTTGAATTTAATTAGTTTACTATTTATAGATTAAGAGCATTCCTATCCGCTATCCGCTATCCAATCCGCTGTACTTACTAGTAGAAAAAACAATTATTATTTGTTCTATGTAAATGAAAATCAAATAAAAAAAGTAAAATCTTTCGTCAAAAAAATTAAATGTAATAAAAAATTGTTTGTCAGAAGTGGGATTCGAACCCACGCCCTCAGAGAGGACCAGAATTCTCATACAACACCCTTCTTCGAAAGGTAAGAGTTTATAGCTCTTGAGTCTGGCGCCTTAGACCGCTCGGCCATCCTGACACGTTGACAATGATCAGTCTAAAACTCACACCAAAATCCAGATGTTTTTTTTTTCTAACTATAATAATAGATTATAATAATTCGCTGATTCTTATAACATTAGCCTGTAATACTCCATAGTTCAATTCAATTTAACAAATAATACTAAGCATACAACATGATGTATTGTGGGTGCGACTAAAAACAATAGTTGATAAATTTGAAAGAAACTGACAACTTTCAAATAATAAACAATATATGCATTTTGTTGAATAAGAAGTACATATTTAAATTTAAAAAAGTCAATTATTATAAAAAAATTAAAAAAAATTATTTGTCAGAAGTGGGATTCGAACCCACGCCCTCAGAGAGGACCAGAACGCTCATACAAACACCCTTCTATGAAAGGTAAGAGTTTATGCTCTTGAGTCTGGCGCCTTAGACCGCTCGGCCATCCTGACATGTTGAAATCAGTGAGCAAACTGCCAAACTGTTATTTACGCTAGTATTGGTGTGAGTTTGATATTTATAGAACAAGCAGTGAAGAAAATGTTAGATAACATAGCGAGGGCGACAACTAAAATGTTTTACAACAAAACCAACAATTACGTGTGTTCATCGTATGCATATATTGTGAGTGAGTAAAATGTGCTTTCGATCTGGTGAAGTTCTCTTTATGCTTGTTGCTATGTTAGATTGAAATTTTGTTCACATGTGCGTATTTTTAAATGTTTGGCTTACAGTGGCTAGCAGAAGTATATTAACAGTATTTGTTGAATAATTTTTGTGTTAATAAAATATATCAAAAGATTGCCAGCAATGATTTTACATGTGTTTCATGTTGGAAAAATAAAATGAGAATAGAAAACAATTGTTTGTTTATAAGCATTTACATACATCATCAAAAATATTCAATTGTGAATATTTTACAATAAACCTCTTATGAAAATTGATATCTCATAGCAGAAAAATTTTTATTTTTATACGATCATTATTGTTATTATAAAGAATTCGTTAATTGTTGAATCTAATAAGATATCAAGTTTATGTTAACAATATTTTCTCAAGATAATGTCGTGAATTTAACATAAAATTTAAGCTTTAATGCCGTAAATGGTAAATTGAATTCATATTGTAATTATTTCTAATCAAGTTTTGTACAATAACATTTCTTTTTATAGTGATTACAATAACATTGCAAATTTGTTAGTGGTTGACTCGCAACGAGTTTCCACTGTACCTTACATAATCATATTCAGTGTCAGATTTGAGTGACCATTTTATTGTTGGTTAAACGTTTGCTAAAATGTAACCTGAGCGTAGCTTCCGGCAGGGTAATCAAACCGAACTCTGGCTGTTGTTGCTGTTGGGGCAATTGCTGCCCCGAGGCCTCATCATAAAAATCACACAAGCCGCAGCCAGCAATTGATGCGCCACGGGTTCAAGTCAATTGCAGCCAACAATTGGCAGTCGACTGTCGGCAGTCGACGCGTGCTTCGACCCAAGATGAGTTGTTAACCACAGACTGAAAACACTGATCTGCTGCCTTTGCCTCTTCTTCACCCCCTTGTTTTCAATGTTATACTCTGAACTTGGCACCAGGATGCGTTTGTCAGTTGTGTAAAAAGAGTATTCAATACTCGCACATGTTATGCTATCAAATGCAGCTTCAACTGTTGCCTGCCTGCCTGCCTGCCTTCGATTGCCTGCGGCTCTGACTCTCGCTGTGAGCTGTGTGGTTAAAGACTGGGGATGTGGCATTGAAATCGACAGCGAGCAGCAGCAGCAGCAGCAGCAGCAGCAAGAGCGTCACTTCAAGCTCTTCTTCTCTCATGCAAAACGCATGAAACAATGGGATTTACGTGCTTCCAGCTGTTATGGCTGCAATCGGATACATCAGCCTAAATGGGATACATGTGTGCTACGACAGACGACACAGTCCGACAGTCAGAGACAGCCAGACAGTCAGAGCCACTGGCTGGCAAATGGATTTTGGTCTTTGCATTTTAAACGGTAATGACAGACATAAGCCCCCTTTAGAACAGTATATCCCCAATGCTCCCTCTCTTTCTCTCTCTCTCTCTCGCACTCTGCATTTTTGGTCAGTCAAGCCAAAAAGTTTGTTGTGTTAATTTTCAATGCATATAAATTCATTTGATGCTCCAGACGGTGGGATCACAACGTCAATGTCGTCTCGAGTGTGTTGCGGGGCGTTGGTTTTCAATAGCCACAAAAGCTACACCAGGGCAACTGGCCATGGTCAGGTCATCAGAGTCTGGGCAGAGACATGTGCTCAGTTTAAACAGAGTCTCCATGGCGGGCCTTTGGCTGTCGCTCAGCCTGTCAGCATGGTCTGGTAATCGAATCCTTTGCCTTTGTTCTTTCAGCACACTAAGTAATTGTATGCCTTTAATTGTTCGTACTATTTAAGAGGCATTATAACGCTTGACTAATAGCTTCTGCAACGTTTATGATGCACAGACGCCTGCAGTTGCGATTGAAGTGCGTCTCAATTACCATTAAGTACTGCTTCATACTGATTAAAGTATTTAGATAAAACTGTCTTAATGCAAGTACTGAAGATTAACAACTTGCTGAATATTAAATATACAAAAGTAGCACAAAAACAATAGACGGCTTGGAATAAATACACTTATAGATTATTATTTAACGTATGTATAGTCCAAAATGCCACAAGAGCAACATTTTTTCTAAAAATAGATAAATTTTAATTTTTTATATTTATTTTTTAAAATACCAAAAAATGAGAATGCTCCATGCATCTGTCTCTCTTTGCTCTGAACGTAAATAATATTGGTTATCTTATCAATATCACTTATCAGCGCTTTTATTTAACGTTTTTATGAAGATAAATTGTTAAAAATATTAAAAATGTTTTCTTAAATTTAAAAAAAAATCGACTTTACTTGGGCTCGTCCGGGATTTGAACCCGGGACCTCCCGCACCCTAAGCGGAAATCATACCCCTAGACCAACGAGCCAATTGAACAAAGCTCGAAAAGTTTTGCTCATAAATGCATCGATGTGTTGACTCTCAAGTGGTTATGTCTTCAGCTTGTGGCTATTGTTAACTTTCATATGTAAATTGTAAATTCAGCGCACAAGAAAAACGAGTTTGTTTTTTCGAAAGCAACATAATTACATTGAACATTTGGTAGCCGCTTAAATGACCTTTTAGCGGGCTAAAAAGATCGTTTGTCAGATTGGACGATCGTTTTGTCACATTGTGTTTGTGTGGTGTTGGCCAAGTCATAGGCTATGGCTGTTGCTTTTGCTGCTGTGGTTGACTGCAATTAGCTGTTTAATAGCTGCTTTGCGCTTGCATTTGCTCGTTCCCATGCATGGCACTCAACGCTAATCAGCAGGCAGCACTTGACCCAACATATGCCACATCCGCCAAATTGCATTGATTGGGAAACCGCCCATATGTTGGATGCCTCGATAAATCTGAGTTTGCCAATGCCAGCTGTGCCCATAGCGTCCAAATTATGCGCCACTGTCCATTTGCCAACTCGCTGTGTCGGGTTGAGTAGAGGGCAACGAATCCAGCCCGCAACCCGTAGCCAGGAGAAGAAGCAAACATCCTTTGGACTTCACTGCTGCTGCGCCTTATGTCACTGATTGTAATCTCTCGAAGAGCTGCTCGTTAACATTATTGTGCGGCTGCTCGATAATGCATTGGTCTTTGGTCTTTTTTTTTCGTTATTTCATTTTTTATTTTTTGGCTAGCTGTTGCTTTTTTGTAGTGTAACAAATCATATGCCGTGAGGAGGGTGACCCGCATAAACTCACTTGATTCGATGTGGTTACTCTGCGCCTTTTGGCTGCCAATTCTTATGCACATTTATGCACAGTGGTTAACTGTTATAGTGATTGCAATAAAAATTAAGTGGTACTACAATTTATGAAATCAATTATGGATTTATAATATTCTGTTAAGTTGTTATAGGAAGTGTTATGATTAATAATTTGTTGTTTCGAAAAGTTGAAGCTGAGGTTAAAAATGAAACAGAAATTACATTCTTACGGTAGTTTTTAAGATAAATACTTCAAAAGGAGCATTGCTTAAAAACTTCTCGAAATGTTAGTTTAAATAAAAATTAGAAATGTAGTTTTGGAAAAATTTAAATTTTAAATGCAAAGCACAAATTTGAATTTTTATGTTTTTTGTTGGAAATATATTTTTTAATCAAATTCGACCTTACTGAATTCAATCAATATATATGTAAATACATACATAAATATACATATATATTCAGTTTCATTGTTGATTAATTCTTCGAAAAGTTATTTCTTGTTTTTAATTTAGTTATTTCTTATTGCAAAACATGTTCGATTGAGATATTAAATTTATTTTATGTACGGAAAGCACATTTTTAACTTTTTATCTATTTTGAATATTATGCTATTTATTAATCAATTAGTAAATTTAAATAATTACTATTTATTTACCTTAATTGCTTGCTATTTTGTTTTATTATACATCTTTTCCACTGTGCAATGACTTCTATAAGTTTTTTATGGCACTTTCTCCCCTCTTGTTTACGAGTTGCCTTTTGTTCTCAGGGTCTTGCAAATATTTGAACAAATGCTTAGGAGCGAAAGGCACAGAGACGAGAACATCAAAGTTGGCCCAGTTACCACTGTTTGGGAACTCATATGGTCAGTTTTTCAATTTATGTCCTCGGTAAACACACTTAAAATTTCTTTGAAACTGTTAAGGTACGTGAGCGAGTTGATAGCTTCATTAGTGTTTAGGGGTTGCAACCCCCTTCCCCTTCCCCTCACTCTCCTTCCCATCCCAAGCAACCCCCACAGCTCGGCTGCCTGCAGAAAAATGTTTTTTATGTCTTAATTCTGCTAAAAAGTTGCATGGCAATTTGAAGTGGTTGCTTTCGAAAAGAACTGCGGGCAACCCCCCGCTGAGGGGCAGCCTCATTTGTTACGTCACAGCTGTTATGATTTCGCATTGGGCACAAACGAGACTCGTTGGTGGCATGTAAGTGTTGTTGTAATTAATATGTAGCCACCCAATCTAAGCGAAGGTTACATCAACTGTTGTTCTCTTGGTGGCTCATTTAAATTCATTGCGACTTTCGGTGTGCGTCTTTTCACTCTTCAATGGATTTCCATTTAACATTTGCTGCAGCGACTTTTCTTCAATTATTTATTTCAACTGCGCATTGGGTTATACTTTTCTTTTTTCTTTATTCAGACGAATGAGGGCAAGGGGTGGCTTTAGTTTAGCGGGTTTCACTGTAGTTGACAGCACTCTTGCCTCGCTAATGGCTCTGGGGATTTGGACCCCACATCGAGGTCTAGATGTCTGAGCTTGATGGAGCATAATACGAATAATAAAAGCATAATTATTTAATGCGGTGCATGGGAGAAGAAACTAAGTGAGCTAGGATATTTAAAGTCCTCATAAGTAGGGCAATATTTTGAGCTACAATTTCATCTTTTTAATTTTATATCTCATTTTAATATAAAATGAATTTGAGTATTTTATTTAAAATATTCATGAAGCAGCATTTAAATCCTCAAATAATATTATCTTAAGCTTAAAATTTGAGAACGAAATCTTGTTTTCTGAATTTTTCAGTCAGGAATTATAGTTTCAAGTATATTTGTATTCTGATAGAAAAGATCAGAAAAAATTTTTGATTTTTTATAAAAATCGAAAATATCTGAAAATTTCTCAAACTCAGAATATTTATTGTTGTTGTTAGAACATCATATTTTCTCTCTTAGAATATTTACATGTATATTATATTTTATGCTAAAAAACTAAATAAAAAAAATTAAAACAAAATCCATCTATTTTCATATAAAATCATGATGTTTCTAACAAAATCATTCAAAATATTTGTAAACAGCTCCAAACTTGACCGTTGCTTGATTAACACACAAACTTAGTTGAGTTGTTGTGCATTATATTACTCAATGTCAGATTACCAAATCTCTTGATTGATTTCCATCAACATGGATCACACTGAGCTGCTGTTGTTGTTGCTGCTGCTGTGTGATGAATTCCCCAAGCCACCCAGAAATGCACTCAACTTTGGCTCTGACGCAGCAAGTGAAGTTAACTTATGCAACATTAACACTTACTGCACACGTCTTGTGTCTTCGCAGAGCGGAAGCGATGAAGACAGAGTGAGAGAGAACGATGTAGAGCTGTGGCAACCTTTTGCCCTCTGGCCACCACCACACACACTACAATGCTCCTCCTTCTCATTCCAACTGCAACTCCAACTTCAGTCTTAGTCTTAGTCATAGTGAGTCGGTTGTCTTCATCATCATCATCAGCAGCAGCAGCATCAAAGCCCAGGCGACTTTAGTGGCCTTTAACAACGTCGTCTGTCTCCGCCCGCCTCCTCCTCCTCCTCCTCCTTCGACTCCTTCTGGCTGTTTACATAACCATGGCGGCGGCATGCCACTTTAGTGGGCGTGCCCATCATCAACGGGCCAACAACAAAATCCACAACACAGCAAAGCACACTGCATAGTGTGTTAAATTTAATGCACGACCATATAAAGCACTCCCATATGCACTCCAACTGAGCTTCAAAGTAAGTTGCCCTTTCATCAGGTTTAAGCCATATATTTCGCGACTGGCGATGTCGATCATCATCATGAGATGCTGCCAAAGATATTTCGAACCCATAATTACGCTCTTTGTATAAAATATATATATATAGAAAAAAATGTGGTTCATAGTCCTATCCCTCAGAGCGAAAAGAACCAAAAAGCGATGAGCCAAAGATCTAGGCACGTTTCTGTTTTTTCTTTCTGCTTTTATGCTCCTCGCCGAACGATCTCTGAACATGATTTAAAGGGCAGACCTAAACACGAGTCCCGTGTTTGCTGTTGTTGTTGTTGATTTTCCTGTTGAAAGTGATTGTATTTTATAGATTGTTTGACTTGGTCTTGTAGTTGTTGTTACTCTATGTTTACTTTGAGAGCGAGCAAGACGTGTTTTATGCTCTGCACTGCTAACAAAGAGGTTAGCGGATGGATGAAGCTCTTGAGTGTGGTCTGAAAGGGTTTCTAAAGATAGAAAGTGTTAAAATATAAGTACAATAAATAATTTAGGAAATTACATAACTCAAAGTTGGTGAAGGAAGTGATAGTCAGAGCCGCTTAAACTTCTATGTGTGAAAAGCTTTATTTATTGTTAATTTGGTGTGATATAGGGTTGCTTTCGACGCCAAGAAATTTATGCGATGAAGATACTTTCTAGAAAATCTGCAAATAAGACTGTAAGATTCTTTGTTCTTTGTTAATACAATTTTAAACATTTTTAGAAAGAAACTCAATTATGTATTTATTTATTATTGTCAGCAACTTAAAATTAAAGTTAAGGTACACAGCATTTAAGAAGTTCAGGATGAGAAATTTATCAAAAATGAATTAAAACATTACTTAAAAGAGTCGTTTAAATGTACCGCAAATTTCACCATTTTTATATAACTCGAGATGATTCTTCAGATTTAAGATTCTTTAGAAGAGTATATAGAAAGTTTCACAACATTTTGGTGGACAGTAAAAATAAATCACAATAAAAGTGAAAAAATTAGTGAATTAGTGTGTTTATTATTATATTATAAATAGTTTAAGTAAACTTTTATTTGTTTTTATAGTATATATACACATATTTTCTTATTAAAGATACATCAAGATTATATTAATAACACTTCTGCATTAAGTAGTTGACCATTTTAACTGTTTTATTTATTGATTTTTAGATACATTTAGAAGAAAATTATACAATTTTAGAGTAATTAATCTTCTCACTGTAATAACCGTAGTTTGTACTTTAAAGAAAAAGAAAAGTTGTTAGAACATTTAATGCTGCAAAGTTTCTCAGCATCATTTGGTGAAATTATCGATATCATCTTGTAATCACACAAGGCAGCAGTATCTCATGGTTTATCTGCTTGAAATATGTACAAAATGTAAACTATTCTTATCAATTCAGAGCACTCCCTTGGCGCACTTGTGATTTATTTTGCCACAGTGTGTGTGTCTTTTACTTTTGCTGGACACATGTGGCATCAACATAAGTTCTCGAATGCGCAAAACCCAATGGCAGCAACACGTTGAGCTGTTTCTTCTGTTGCTGCTGCTGCTGCTCAAATGAACCCCAGAAATGAGCTGCACAGCAATCTAGCGAGCATATCATCAAAATTTATAAAGCGAATGGCCAAAAAGCTTAGGGCATAATGCGCCCCTAAAGTCGAGTGGCAAAACGGTAAATATATGAATTGGCTTTTGAGCTGGCCATGGGCTTGGGATTAGTGAAGGCGATGCTGTCTTCCTCTATTCCTCCCTCGCATCCACTCTTGCCAAATGGCTTTATGTGCTTCAGTAAATTTACACCTCGTAATCGAGATGAGTGGACACAGACAGACAAACTGGCCAACTGGTCAACAGCAAAGGGCCAAAAAAGAACCGACAAATAAAATGAAAAAGAAGAAAGCAAATCGGAGCTGAGGCAGCTGTTACATGGCAAAGATTAGCGCATGGTCTATAAGTGGGTGGAGGAGTTGTTGTTATTTGTGTGTTATTGGGGTCTTGTTGCCGAAAATCTGTCGCACAAATTTTCATTTTTATGAGCGTGAAGCTCAAGGCATTAAAGCCAAGCATTTTGGCCATTTGAGTTATGGGTCAAAGCACAGTAGAGCATAGAGCTGGAAGCTGAAAGCTGGAATTTCCAGTTGAACTCGGGCCTAGGCAATTATCTATATAAGTATGCAGCAAACACGTACATCAGCAGGCTGCAATGAATGGTGTTTGCCCTTGCCACACAGTGCAACAGTGCAGCGGTGCAACACAGCTTCAGGAACACCATTAACTGATTTGCATTTCAATCTTTTGCCTGACGACGCTGGCGGCATGTGTTTAGTTTTGGCAAACCAGTTTCTCCCCTCGCCAAAAGCTGCTGAAGATGAAGAAGAAGTCAGCCCGATGCACTAGAGACACTAGAGATGGACGCGTGACACGAGCACGCATCAATGTCTAAAATATATATTTTCTAGATTCAGATTAAAAACGTGACTGAGCCGAGGATGAAAATAATGATGAAATGGCATTGCACATCTCTAAAAGTGGAGAAGGTGGAGAGGGAGAAGAGGGGAATGGGGGCAACTACAACACTTGGTAAGTGAGATCCCGACCCTCGACTTCTTGTGCTTTGGATTTTGCTGGCACCGTGACTTAAAATGCAAATGAAAATGCAATCATTGTTTAATCTCGTACAGCGCCAGCAACAAGCAGCAAGCTTGCAACTGCAACAGCAACAGCAACTGTTGCTGTTTGCTGTTGTTACGATCGCCAGTGATGCATCCATGGGTAACACAACAACTATGAGCATGTTTGCCATGCCCGACTCGACTCGACTCGAGTCGAGATTCAGGAAGCTTCAGCTGCAGATACACCATTTTTGATAATATTCAAAGAGGCATCGAGATGGTGGCGTTGCTTGTTGCCGCAACTTAAGGTGGCAGCGAAGGAGGAGGAGGAAGGGGAACTGGTGATGGTACACACAGCATCCCAAAGCATGTTTCTTCCCCCCCGCCCCAAGTGATGCAACCAAAAGTTTGCGGCTGTGTGATAAATTCTTGGCATGACTGAACAGTGCAACACAGAGTGCGATGGATACCTACAAAAGTTTTCTATCAAATAACATGAAAATTAGATCGCATTTTGGGATTGCTGCTGCTTCTGCTGTTGCCGTTGTCATAAGGAAGCAAAACCAGCAGATTTGCCAACGCTGTCTCGAGTCTTTCAGTGTGGCAGATAGATTATGCTGGCTACAGATGTGAGAGCCAGACTAGACAGGGAAACTAGTTGCATGCAGATACTTTGGCATGATAATAAGCACATTCCACAATATGTTTATTTTTTAAATTTTTGGAAAGATGAATGCAAAGTGCTTAAGATCTGAGAAGTGCATTCTTGTCTTGCAATTGTTAATTGGAGTAATGAGAATGAAACATTTTTGAAGATTAAATTCCTTAGACAAGTTGACGACAATAATAAAATGTGCGGCACTGAAAATTTCTTGAATTAAAACTAGTATAATGAAGCCATATAAGAATGTGATATGATAAGAATATTTTTAAAGTATTTTCATATAAAATGATAACTTAAGATCTAAATAGTGTATTGTGTGAATGGAAGTTCAATTAATAAATAAGGCATAATACAAAGTTTGCATTAAAAACAAAATTACTTTCGAAAAACTATAACGATTTAACATCATGAAGAAGATAGTATGAATAGTAAATTTGATGAATATTTTGGATGCGTTTAAAAGTAGATAAGTAATTTGTAGCTTTAAACATTAGAGAATAAAATCAACTGAAATATGCTCACTCCTTTATAAAAGAATATACGAGTATTCTTCTCATTCATTTAAGAATTGTTGGACATACATACATACCTGAACGAAACATCTAACAAAAATAAATTTTAAATTGTTTGTAATATCCTAAATACAATCGAAATATTGTGCAAATTAAAGCAACTGTAGCACTTGACACCTTCCGCATTAAATTTGTATCGTGTTTAAGGCACCAGACCACAACACAAAATTGCTGGCCAAGGCCAAAGCTGTCCGTCCGGGTATTCCGTGGACACTTGGGCCAGTATCAGTTTCAATTTCAGTTCGAGTTCCAGTTTCTAACCTTCGCAACAAGCTAATTGGCAACGCCTTCTGCCACTGCAAGTGACAGGAAACTTTCATGCCCAGCGCCGGCAAACTAATTAACCTGAAAACCAACAGAAAAAAAAGAAGAGATGTTTTTTTTCCAAGGAAATGATACAATTTCGCGCCCAGCACACACAAACACACAGATACACATAGAGGCTTATTGAGAGTGAGACCCTTAAAAAACACATTTTATTTTAAGGTAGCCTAGCAAAAACAGCAAAAAAAAATAAGGCAGAAAAAATAAGCAACGGCAAATGAAGCTGCTTATGCCCAGCAGCCTAAAAAAGCGAAAAAGAATAAAGCAAAGCTAAAACCAACAGGCAGCTGCCGCTTATCCGCATCCTCTGTGCGGCATGCGGCAAGTGGCATGCGGCATCCTCGTCAAGGCCGTTTCGAGCAGCAGCAGCATCAGCCTCAGCAGCAACCACAAGGCTCGGCCTCGACAACGGCCTGCCAAAGACTTCGACAGCATCAAACTGCGGCTGCTCCCGTTTCCACTTCCAGCTGTGTTCCTTCTGCTGCCCCTTGTGGCACATCAACAGCCTCGTTGTCATCGTCATCGTCATCCTCATCATCATCATCGTTATTCTGGTCATCATCATCATCATCATCGACGTTGTCGTCGGCGTTGTCGTTTATCTTGGCTTCATTATCGCTTCATTAATTGCTAATTAACCATGTTCTACATGCTCCAAGGGAGACAAAGAGAGAAAGAGAGAAAGAGCGAGAGCAACGTTGAGTTTTATAAAATGTGCAAGGCGTGGAAAATATTACCAGGCCACAGCACACACAGAGCGAGAGAGAGAGGTAGAGCCCCTCTCGCTCCTCCGCCATTTGGTTGGCCTTTTTGTAAGTGCAAATAAGTCGAAATCATGCCAAGTGAACGCGTCCCACGTTTTATCGCGCTTTAATCTAATGCAATTTGTAAATGGCATCAGGCGGACAGAGGTCCAGTGTAAGAGTGGCAAGCACTGCCACAGTCAGGTTGTTGGCTATAACTAGGGCACAAAGGGTCCCTCCCCTCCAAGCTACTCAGCTCAGTTCTCTGCTCTCAGCTCTGAGTTCTCAGTGCTCTCTGTACTCTGTACTCATTGCTCTGTGCCACTTGCCACACAAATTAAAGCAAATATTTTTGCTTATTTATTTGCCTGTTGCCGTTGTTGACCAGCCGCAGGCCAATTAATTAATTTATGAAAGCAGCCAGCAAAATATATATAAGAGAAACGAGCTAGCGAGAGAGTGTGAGAGTGACAGAAAGAGTGAGAAAGTTGCACAATCAAAGCGCATAGGAAATGAGATCTAAAGTGAATATGTAAACAACAAAAACAGAAAAAAAAGAAGAGAGAATAAAAAATTAAAGGCAGCCAGCCTCATGCCCAATGGCATGTGAAAGTGAGTTACATGCTCAGCACATTGAGTTCATCTTGATTTTAGACATGAAAGCAAACAATCTCTAAATGAAAATAATAATTAACTAAATTTCAACATATATATTGTTGAATAAAAATCTGAGAAACAGTCTTATTTAACTTCATATCAAATTTGTATGAAATTGTTGAAGTACTTTTCTATGGAACTGATTGAAACTTTGCTTGAATAACATTTCTAAGATCATTTTTACTAAATATTCAGTTCGTGTTTTTAAATGAATATTATATAGTTTTCTTAATTTGAGAGCTTCAAACTCATGAACTGTTTTTCGTGTTTAATTTTATAAAATAGTTTACTAAGCGTTAAACCTAGAATACTGTATTAAATATTAAGTTTGTCAAACTACTTTCAATACATGGTTTCTTTTATAATTATCTAATTTCTCTATAGGAATCGAAATTGGCAAATGTTTTCTTACACAATTCTGTTGAAGATTTCCTAAGATCATTTTATTTATTTTACTTGGATTAGATTTTACTTGAAGAGCTTGAACAACTTGAGCTTACAAATAAGCTTAAGCTACAAAAATTTTGTTTAAGATCAGTTAAGAGTCTTATTAGTATATCCACATTTGTTTCAAATTTTAAAAATTATCTGCAGTTTATTTCAAACATTTTGCGCAACTCTCGTCTTCATTCGCGTATTAGCCGCCTTTGTGGCAAACCATCTTAGCCAAAGCACATTAAAGCTTATCCAAAAGACAACGGAGTGCGTTGCTGATGCTGATGCTGTTGCTGCTGTTGATGCTGAGATGCCGACAACAACGCCTTCGGTGTTGACTGCTGTTAAGGCCACGTAAATAGGCAAAAAGGATTTTCCACTTGAAGAGTGCCAAAAGAAGGCAAAGAACCTAAGAAGCAGACGACTATGGTGCTTCAGGTCTGAGGAGCTGGCTTTTGGCTTTGCTTCGTTGTTTGCTGCTCCTTCCACTTGGCTGCTCTTTTGGCTGCCAACTGTGGCGCCAAACCGCAAAAGGCGCAACGCAGCCAGCGACAGCACCAGCGACAGCACCAGCGACTGGTTAAAAGATTAACAAAGAGCAGTCACAGGAGCAACAAGCCCCCAATCTAAGCCAAGTCAAGTCAAGTCGCGTCGAGTCAGGTCGAGTCAAGTCGAGTCGAGTTGACGCCTTCAAAAAGTGACCAGGACATGGCTCAGAGCTCAGAGTGGGGGTCGCGTGCTGCTGTCCTCGGTGCGCGCGTTTAATTAAATCAAAGTTAATTAATGCTAACGTATTCATAAACAGGGTCATCAAACACCAAAACGCCAGTCAGTCACTTCTTCAGTCCTTGTCGTCGCCTTTTGCCTCCTCGCCTTGTTGTCTTACACTTTGTATAATTATGTAATATTTTTGCTCGACGTAGCTGCTGAATATGCAACAGTCAACCCCACCACTGAAGGAGGCAACAGCTTGTCAGTAACAGGAAGTCGCTACCACTCGATGATGCAGCAACAGCTCGAGTCTCGGCTGCTGAAGTCGCCTCAATGAGCAGCGCTTGTTCCACGGTAATTATGACAAAAAGGCTTAAAGAAAACTTTTCGGCTTTGTGCAATTAAAAAGGAATTTTTCAAATATTTATATACATATTTCCAAACAGATACAATTAGAAGGCGTGCGGAGTGAGGAGTGTCTGACAACATTGTCAACGTCATCAGCCGAAATATTGACTGAGTTTTGAGTGGGAATTCATTCGGGGTTGACCTTAACTTCAAAGTCGCTTCGTTTTGGTTTTTGCTGCGTGTTTTCAGGAATTTAATTAGCCGCGAGTTTTATGTTTTTTTCTTATTTTTTATTTGCTGCTTTCGAGTTCTTCCCTTTTACTTGTTTATGAGTTGGGTAGGCAGCGAAAAGTTTGTTGGAGAGAGAGAGAGTGAGTGTGTATGGCTAAGACAGTTTACAAAAGTTAACAAGACAGAGTTATTCTAAGCCAGAAAAGGGTGGAATATCATTACTAAGCTGCTGCTAAAACAACTTGTCTGTCAGTCCCAGTTGCCCCAGTTTCTATGGAAGGTTTTGAATTCCCCTTTCTTGGCATCACATGTAGAGCTGTGCAATCGATGGATTACATCAGAATCGAGCTGCTGCATTGCATTTAAAAAATCTCTCTCATTGGATTTTCTGATATTTTAATGTTCATATTTTGACACGTGGAGCAGGCCGCGTGTGGTAAAGAGCATTTAAATAAATCAACACGCGGCTGAAAATAAATAAATACGGGCAAACGTAATTTAAAGGTAAACAAAACAGCAACGAGAACAATTATGGTTTATTTTTCATGTTTTTTCAGCGCATCGATCAGAAGTGGAATGACATTAAATATTAACACATAATCCCATAGACAAGTATGTATATATTAAACTCGGCTCAATTGCGGCACGAATCTCCAAACAAAACCTGGGATGGATGCATCCCGGATTTATGTACGAAACAGTTGTGCACATAAATACATCGGAGATAGCTCAACGAAATTACAACTGCACTTTACAGAAGAATTACGAGTATGATATTTTATGAATGCATTTAAACGGGAGATGTAGATGACAATGATAATGGGGGAGGACTCTGAATGCAGCAATTGATGCAGCGATTGGGATCAACGGGAAAGATGTGGAATGCGTTGCTTATGACACGTGCTCAACATTTCCAAAAAGTGTTTACCAATTAAATCTTTATTTATTGGTGGGGCAACAAGAATGCACGTCATTATGAAATTACATTTATGAAGTGTATTTTTATGAAGAGTAAAATTTTTTATTCCATTTCCATTTCGGATAATTGAGGTTTACTTATTCAGAATATTTTCTTCTATCTCTCTTTAATACTACATTAATTATGGGAATGGTTAATTTTGCACATTTTTTTTAACATTTCAGTTATTCTATGTTAAAGTGAAAATTATAGTTTATTTAAAAAAATGTTGTTAAAGTATTTGTAGATATTCACTTTAAAGTAAAACTCCCTACAAACTTAAAAACTTCAACTGTTCGTCACTAATTTGTTCGGAATGTAAATACGTGTAACTATCCAGATCTGTACTCAATCCATTTTTGCAAATCCAAGCAAACAACATGACAATGGACAAGTTTTCCGAAATGCAGCGTTGAAAATTTGTTTCTCTTGTAGCAAATTTATTATTTACAGATTCCTCGTTTGTTGTTTTGGCTTTCGTTTTTTTTTTGCAACACAAATATTTTTAGTTGCAACTACGGGCATTTGAGTGGGTATTAGTACAACTCGCGTACATTTCATATAAACATTTATATAAAAGCGCTCTAGTTGCCACACCCCCTTAGAGGCTGGCTGTGATAACCGAAAACTCTGTGCAACTGGGGATGGGATGGCAACAAACAAAACTGAGTAAACACTATCTAAGCAATAAAACATTAAAAGGATTAAATACTTTGGTAGAACCGCTTAAAACATTTCGAAAATAGTTTCGACTCTCCCTCCCTTCCTCCCCCTCGAAAACACGTCTCGCATAGCACAATGACAAAAACAATACAAACGACGCATACAAATTGGGAGTTAAGGGGTGAAAATGTGGGGACTCTCCATTTAAAGTGATCCGTTGTGCCTCTTCTAGCATAAAATATTGAAAAGGGGATTTCGTGTGATAGGGAAATAAATCTACGTAAAATAGTGGGAGAATGGTAATAAATACCAAAGAACATTTTAATTATTCTACATAGACAGGTTGGTCTAAGTGTTATACTTTTTATGTTATAGAATTTGGAATGGATTTAACAATTATTTATTTAAATTTAATTATAAATTTTAAAATTTATTTTGCGTTTATTGTATACTTGTTTCAGAACAATATAATACTATTTATTTTGTATCTTTATGTATAGCATTTTTATACCCGCTACCCATAGGGTAGAAGGGTATTATAACTTTGTGCCGGCAGGAAATGTATGTAACAGGTAGAAGGAGGCATCTCCGACCCTATAAAGTATATATATTCTTGATCAGCGTTAACAGCCGAGACGATCTAGCCATGTCCGTCTGTCCGTCTGTGTGTCTGTGTGTCTGTGTGTCTGTCCGTCCGTCCGTATGAACACCTAGATCTCAGAGACTATAAGAGATAGAGCTATAATTTTTTTTCGACAGCATTTGTTATGTTTGCACGCAGATCAAGTTTGTTTCAAATTTTTGCCACGCCCACTTCCGCCCCCGAAAATCAAAAAAATCGAATAACAAGCGTAATTTTAAAGTTAGAGTTGGGAATTTTGGTATATATAATAATAACTATAGTAGTTATGATTCCTGAAAATTTGGTTGCGATCAGATGAAAATTGTCGAAGTTATTAAAGAAATACTTTTGTATGGGCAAACACGTCTACTTACTAGGGTTGTTGCTTTAGATGACAATCTGGTATATTGTGCCGTCTATGGTATATTTTGAATGCGGTACTATATCAATATACCAAATATACTATTTGGTATATTTTTAGTATTTTTGCAGTATATTCGGTATATTTTGAGAAAATTATCGCAAAATATATTTCTTTTATTCAAAATGGGTAGCGGGTATCTCACAGTCGAGTGCACTCGACTGTAGCTTTCTTACTTGTTTATTTATATATTTGTTATCACTTTATTATTGAAATTCATTGTACTTATAATGCTTTGCAATATTTATCTTATCATTATAACAAATCATATTTATCCTTTTTTTTGCCTTAAAATTGCAATTGAATTTGAATTTATTTTAAATATTTCACTCAGCTTTTATTAGCAATTTAATATTTTATTTTACTTAAACCAATTGAGAATTCGTTTTTTTTTATGAACACACTTTCTGCTTGAAGTTTGTCTAGATGATGGATGATTCTTTTGAGGAAAGCAGCTGCAAAGCATCCGAAGCTGCTATCAAATATCTGGATTTCAATGGCAAAGGAGGAGCACTAAAGGAAAGGCATTTTAGTTGGCAATTCTCATAGTTGCGTTTGTTGCATTCATAAGGCAACGAGATTTTTCGAAACGAGAAACGCAGACAAAAATACTTATAGCCAGGAGTTGGGAACTAGAAGCTGTGAGCAGGACATGCAGCGAATAACCGCATGGACTCAAACTCAAAAACTGGACAAGGAGTTGTATATCAAAAAATGCATATAAAAGAGGGGTACAAAATGTTTGCCAGCCGCTGCACTGGGAGCTATTTCAGCAACTAACAACTGCCAACTGGCAAGTGGGGAAAAGGAAAATGTGTGGAAATGGGGAAATGTGGTATGGCGACTCTCGGCATTTGCCGGCTGCTGATGCTGCTGCTGCTGCTACTTCTGTGGCTCCTTTTATGGGCGCTTTGAAGCGTGGCTGCATATGCAATTACATTTTACGGCAGCAACAAAGTTGATAACAAACAAAAATGCTCGCAAAAACCAAACAAAAAATCAAGAAAAGGAACACAGCAAATGTAAAGACGGGAGCGGTGAGGAGAGAAGTGATGAGGAAATGCACATGGAGATGAGATGCAGGGAAGGCATTCAACAAATTTTGAGCATCAGGTTTCGTTATGGTTTTTGTTCGTCTTATACATTTTTTTTTTGCGTTTTGCTGTTTGTTTTCTAAGCTTGCATAACAAATCGCTGCGAAAAGCTTTTCAATTCAAATGAATGAAAAAGAAGGAAAATGTTTTATGCATGCAGCAAAAAGACAGAGGCAGCAATGAAGAGTTGAAGGGAGGGAAGCAAAAGGGAAGCAAAGCAAACAAAGTGTGAATGATGCGCTTGAATAAAGTCAAAAAGGCTTTCGGGCACTCGATTTACCTCACGATTTTCCACGATTTCCACTCGAAACATGTCAGAGTCATTACGAAAATTTGGCCAAACAAATAAAATATTATTATTATTAGGTGAAAATGAGGGTGTGGCTGGACGAGCTTGAGGCGCCATTTGGCGAAAAACAGTTTTGAAACACGCAGCGAGATGGCAGCACCTTGATAAACCCGTGACTAATGGAAACCGATGCCCGGAGGGTGGAAAATACTTAGCGACAAAAACCGAATGCAGGCAATTACAAAAATTCGCTAAGGGTGCCCCCTTTCTCTCTCTCTCTCTTTCGCTGTAAATGCATTAAAACAAAAGACCACAGGAAAACTTCATTAAAGCCCAAAACACGACTTTAGTAATGAACGATATTATAGTCCAAAAAAAAAACATGTGCTACACGCATTTACAGAATTGCCGCCCTTCCGTGTTGCTCCCCGCTCATATGTGCAGCCATAATTCATTAACGATTATGCACGACACCCAAAAACATTAGACGAAATCGGACGAGACCCATGCCAGACGACACACAGTGGAAGAGGAGCAGAGTGAGGGGGAAAAACGGAGCTTGCCACGTGCGATTAGTGTGAAAATTGCGCCTTCACATTTTGTGTTAATTTTGCTGCAAACGCAACAACGAAGTTAACCCAAGCAAAATACATAGTTCTATGCTTCCAACTATTTCTGTGGGTCTTTTGTTGATGTGGAGTCGGAGTTGGAGCTGGAGTGAGATTGTGCTTGACAAGATTTATAGATTTTTGCAACGAGTCATCGCTCATACGTAGCACAAAGTGTGTGTGTATACTTTTGCTACTCATATGCATAGAGAGTGAGTTAAGCAGTTGACTGAACCTGCCACACACACTCACACACACACACACAGTCAAACTTGCACCCAGTCTTTGTCTGTGGCAATAGTCTGGGTAGTTTTGAAGCCGAGTTATTGCTCTTTTTAGGCTTGGGCAACAACTATTTTCGGCTGGCATGTCTAATGCCAGGGTTCAAAAGGGTAAGAGGCGGCTTAAGAGCCAAAGCCTTAAGTGCCATCAAGAAGTTAGCGAAAGGAACCCATGACGAAATATAGTTTCTTAAAGCCAAAAAAGCGGCATAATAACAAATAACTGACTTTAAGTCAGAGTCAAGCCCAGTTTTCAGAGAGGAATGTGCTCTGCTTATGAATTTAAAATCATACTTGAAATATTTCTGCAGTTGCAACGAATTACTTGAATAAATAGAAAAATAATTGTGGTTTGTTGTAATATTCTTTAATGAGAATATATTATAAAACGATAATTATCGTATTCATCGTTTCAGATTGAGAAATCATTAAGTAGCAATTGTAGATCTTGATTTAGTTGAATAACAAAGCCACATGTAAAATTCCTTCATTCTTCCGTGTGTCTTATTCTACAAATTCAATTTCATATTCATAAAATTTGTTTTAGTCGAAAAGTCTCAAGAATTGATTAAATGTTAGTAAACAGTATAAAATTATTAAAATCCTATTAACCTTCATTTATAGAGATCATTAAGTACTAGTTGTAGACCTAGATTTATATGAATAATTTAAAAATAATCACAATGACATTAATTTTAATACATGTAATGCATCGAAATAAAAATACGAAATTTCTATTTATTTATATACAATCTAAATTCATTTTTAAAAAATGTATCACAGCTTAAAGTCGTAAGAATAAAGAAGCGACAATACTGCACAATATATAGAAACTGTTGCAATCAACTCACGTTCCACATTTCCATATTATTTTAATAAAACACGACAATTTCAAGAACAAACGTATTGTGTCTAGTGCTTTCATTATAAATGCAAATATTGATGAAGTGCACATAAATATTGTACGAGTACCCATACTTGTCAGACTCTAAACAAACTGCAACAGTTATGTCAGACAGGTACAATTGACATTGGCAATGGATGCTTATTGATAGTCCATTAAGCCTGATCAAATAGAGAGCATTGTGCATTAGTCATAAAATTAATAGACTCGGAGAGGAACTCCCAAATCCCCCAAGGTACCAGGAACCCGCCTAAAAAATAAGTGTGCCTTCTATTATGATAATAAACTTACCACAAGTAGCGGGAGAATCAACCCCCAGTTAGTGCTCAACCCCATTTGTGGCATCCACATTCCCAGCATGTCGCAGTTGAACGTCTTGTAAAATGTAAAATCAACATTATTTCCTTCCACACAATCAACGATGATTTCTTAATAAAAAGCCGCTTCCTCCCGACTCTGAGTATGGAAATGGGAATGGGGTAGTAAGCATAAGAAGGGACCAAAACAGACCAAACAGGAACCAAGCAACAAACCAACACACAACAACTTCTGCATAATACAATTTTTGACAGACTCAAGACTCGAGACTGGGAATAAAATAGTAATGGTTCGTTGAATTGCTGGAACTGAAACTGGAACTGTGCAGAACTCTGAGCTGGACTGGGATCTTCATTCTTTCGTCATTCCTTGGGTGGTTCGACATCTCAGTACTTTGGCATTTTTTAATACCCAAGTGTCCCCCCTGTCTCGCAATAAGTGCGCTGCGCAACACTGCACGCATACAAATGAGTCAAGGAGAGGCCAAGGAAAACTTGGAGCCTGGGGGAGCTGAGGCGTTGTTTGGAGTGTAGGCAAAAATGCGCGAACATAAATCGGAAATACATAAATTATTAAACGTCTTATAATAAAGGACGATGTGGGGCACGTCGTCCCTTCGTGGACCAAGGCTTGTTGCTAATTAAGCTTTCTAGCGGGTTTATACGTGTGATAAACATGAAGACTTATTTTGGGTATATGCACTTATAGAAACAGAATCAATTCAACAAATAGTATTCCCATAAAATACTATATAATGATTTTGAAACATTTCTTAACTTAAGCATTAATGAGAAATTATTATAAAGTATGTTATCTATTTCTTAAAAAAATTTCCTAATTTTTGTATTTTTAAAGTAATTATTAGCACTGAACTGTGTCCTAAGTCCATTTTTGGTCTGATAATACTAAAAAGTTTGTTTCCCCAAAAAAATCCTAACAACTTTAACTAAAGCACTGCAAGCCACGATCAAGTGACAGACACTCCACATATCTCATATTTCAGGCGCTCTAAGTTTACATCATCGTTTGGCCATTGCAATCACGTATTGCGAATTCATGAAATCGCTACCGCCATAAACCTGTCAGGCTGTCAAGCAATAATTGTCAGTTGCGTTGACGCTCTAATGCCGAATGCCGAACTTTTTTCTTGCTTCTTTTTTTTTGCCCTCACTTCCTTCACTTCCTGCTCGACATTTGGGTTTCACGATTTGCTTCCCAATTTTTTCGTTGTTGTTGTGTATGTTTTTTTTGACAACTTTACTTCGAAGGCGACCCTCTCTGTGATTGTGTGTGTGTGTGTGTGTGCATGTCAAGTAGCAATTGAGACGCAGAACCGAATTTGGGAGTGCGTATTCACAATACCGAATACTGTGAATACTGTGTGAATATACTCGTACTCGTATATGACATCTGACTTCCACTTGTCAGAAAATATTTGCTTTCAAAACAGAACGCGGTTTGAGTCTGAGTCTGGGGTCGGGGTTGGGGGTTGAGGTTGTTCCTTCTGCCACTGGGAGCGACTTTACGCACGAGTTGCAATCTGTTTTTCCATTTGCAAGCGTGTTTTCCCTTACTCCCCCTCTTGTTCTCTTTTCTATCTGTTGTTCTCGCTGGGTATGTGTGTGTGTGTGTGTGTATTTCGTTAAATTGATAGAATAAATGAGCATAAATTGAAAAAAGAAATATCGATGAAACAACAAGCGGGTAGTGCAACCCTCTGGGTGTTGAAAAGGGTGGTTTTGCCCAGAGTCCTTGCTACGAGTCCTTGCTCCTTGGGCCACATATGGGCAATTATTTAGTGCTTTGGCACAACTGAGACTGGGAATTCGCTTCGCTTCGCCTCGCACACACTAACACATCCTCACATGCTTACTTACTTACCCCCCAAACCGCCATTACTATCGATTTGAGGGTGCATTACCTACTGGACCAGTCTTCGACACGAGTCGAGAAGGTGAACTGGGGGCGGAGAATGGAAGAGAGAGCTGTTGATTCTTGGCAAAAAGTTTTCATTGAATTGCATGCAATCAGCACTGGCTCGCCTCCAAAGTGCCAAAGACTGAGAGACAAGCAAGGACTGCCACTAAGGGAAATTGGGAGTGGGAAAGAGAGCATAAAGTAATTTAAAGAACCCATAATTCTATCCCCTAGGAATGGGCATTGGGCATGGGTCCGTTTATTATTCCTGGACTGCCTCCGCCTGTCGCCCACGCTTCCCGCTCATCGCGTGTGTTGCCAATTTGTTCGACATTCATTGACGACGCCCATGGTTTGTGTGGCACGAAGCGACGTGTGCGTTCTGTGGCAGCTCTCACAGCTCCTGACTGACTGACTGCACTCGCGGCTGTCGTCGCTGTTTGTTCTCAAAACCAAATTTAGACGTAATTAAATGTGAATTGTTTATTTAAGGCGCACGCTCTAGTCCTCTGCCTCCCCCTCCGCACGCCCTGCGTTGCAACACAAATAGCTTGCAGGCATTTTGGCAGCCAGCTTGGCGTTCAATCAAGCGCAGACATGACGAGGGAGGCAACGAGGTGGCGGCATGCGGCCTATGCAACATTTCTGACGGCTTTCTTTGCCACAAGTTTTGCACAATGCCAAGGCACATGGCTGGCTTGCAACATTGCCACTCATTTGTTGTTTATTGTTGTCGCTGTTGCCGTTGCTGTTGCTGCTGTTGTTGTTGTTGTTGTTGTTGCGGGTGTTGGCCAAATGTAAACTGCGACAGCGGCAGGCAGCCCCGTTGTTGCAATTATTGCCCTGTGGCAAGTTTCGAATGAAAGCAGGTGTGTCAAATGTAAACTTTTACCAGCCAGCTGTAAATTGTGGCGACTGCTGCGAAAGCTGGGCGGCTAAAGTAAACAGACCCAACCTCAACCTCATCCACAGCCTCATAACCTGATTGGCTTAAAAATGCATACACTTCGTCAGAGAGCCGCATATATGACAGGCAGCCTCAGGGCAGGACGAACGAAGGAGGCAGGACTCCACCTACTCCAACTCCTTCTCCTTCTCCTCCTCCTTCTCCACTTCTATGCGGCTGTTAATAGAATTTTTCATGAGCTCCGGCGACGCATTGGCATTGTTCGGGACTCGCAGTCAAAGTTCCTTCAAATTACTTTATAAGTAGTTAATTTGATTGGCTCCGTTTTGGGCCGGGCCAAGATTGTAGATTGTTTGACAGTGTACTATAGAAAGACGCCCCGATATGAGTCCAAGTTATATGAGCTAAAGCAAAACTTTGGAGTCGCCTTAATCGCTGGGGAGGAGGCAACTTTGTAATAATGTTTATGAATAGACTATGCACATTACAAGCAGTCGCAACTATCGCCAAGTCAAGTCAAGCAAACTGAAGTCAAGCAAAGTAAAGTAAAGTAGGTGGTGCCGGACACTAATGAAGTTGACTTTACGTAAACTTTAGAATACAAATAATACCTTTTGGGTCAGTTTGACCAGCTTGATGATGGCTGACAGCAAACTTCAGATTAGTCACACATTATTCACCACACAGAAAGTCCATTAGGTGCGCTACTTTGTGAGTCCTTTGTGGTCAGCTTGGAGATATAAGTAATAATGCAGTTTATTGAAGATATGAATAGACAAATTGGATTGTCCTTTTAAAAAGTGAATAAAGAAGCAATTTTAAAGTAAGAGGATAATAACATATACAGTTGATTGGTTACATAAAGTGCTGCTAAATTTATTATGATTATTAGTTTGAATAATAATATGTACTATGTATTAAAATATGGTTGGATTATTATGTAAAATATTTTTACGTTCCATTTTCTTAAAGTGAAGTTAATATGACTATTTTGTGAAAATTTGTTAATTGTTTTTATCCATTAATCTATAATACAAAGTATAAATAGTTAAACTAACATAAGCAATTACTGACATCAACATATCACTTTTAGCAAGTATTATTATATGTAATTATAATTCAATATCAGAAAGGGTTATTCAATTGAATGGAATGGTGATTTACTGATTAATTATTGAGGAGTCAGCAGAACACAAAAATAGTCCTCTTTAAGCGTAATCGATTTCAACTATCTGAACATCTGCTTCAGAGAACCCTCCTCTCAATCAATCAAACTAAACACTAATTGTATTCGTATTATATGTACAAATGACTCTCTGCCATGATTCTAATTGCACTCAATGATAACTTTAGCTATTCATTTGCCAGACAGCAAGTGTTTAGTTCCATTTCACCTGTAGTATGGCCCATTAAGCAAGTGAGCTACAACTCTGGAGCAGAAGGGGAAATAAGCTAAATCGGTTAGTGCAACCCTGACAAGTTTAAGTCTTGATGACTGCCAACAAAATTGTTCACCATAACAACAAATACAGTCGCAAGTTGTGTGTGGAGTCTCGTCGTAAACACCCATATATCAAACAATTAGCGACAATAGAGTAAACATGTTGGACGCAGGGTTGTCAAATGGAAAACAAGAACGGGAACGAGAACGAGAGCCACCATAGAAACCACTGCACCACCCAAAACGAATCGTTGTCCTTCTGCACCGACC
Organism: Drosophila nasuta; assembly: GCF_023558535.2. Lineage (NCBI taxonomy): Eukaryota > Metazoa > Arthropoda > Insecta > Diptera > Drosophilidae > Drosophila > Drosophila nasuta. The sequence goes on from NC_083457.1 coordinate 7,154,063, forward strand.
ATTGCACTTTTCGCTATGCTTCATAAATTCACGTAGTCGAACTCAATTGCTTAACCACCCTCGACGAAAAAGGGAGGCGGGCAGCGAAAAGGACTCAGGCAGGCAAGCTGTTAGGCAGGCTTAAGGACATTGTCGCTGGAAATGCAATTGCATTTCAGGCTGCAGGCTGGATTGCTCCTTTTTGGGTTGACAACACAACACAAAAAAAAAGTACTTTTGTTTATTGAAGTGAGAACATTAGCAGCGCTGTACAAACAACATGCCAGGATAATGCGCGACAACTTTGCGTTGTTGTCCTCCTGCCACGCCTCCTTTTTGTGCTTCGATTGCATTTGCTGCACCGTAAGCAATTTTAATTGGTAACAAGTTCTCTTTTGTGCTCTGCAATTACTGCACACAGCCTGTCAAGGTGTTGTGGCATGACTCACAGTTTTCGCAACAGAGCTGCCAACTTGTTTAACAAGTAGCATTTTGAGGTTAGGTTTAAAACCAATGCGCATGACTGAATCGCCACGTGGCGTTCACAGGATATTACTTTTATCGGCACATGCTCTAGCTCTATAACGGCATCGCACGCCGTCCGATAATGCCCTGCTACGATAGCGATTCCAACATCATCCATGCAACTATCTTTATTTCTCCCATGCTCTCCCTCTCGCATCTTTGTGCATCTTAATCGCAGTGAAACGATCAGAGCTGAGCGTTGGTTGTGTTTGAAATTAATTTCAGCAAATTCATTAAAACCGAAAATCACATTAACTCGATAAGTAATTTCACACAAAACGGTGTCAAGTCAACCAAAAATGCCAGGAAATTGAAATATTTGTTGGGCAAAACAGGAACGCATGTCTCGGCCGGTTCCGTTGGGACTTGTTGGGACTTCTTGGGCTGCGGCGCCGTCTAAGCTGTGTCGAATCAGTGATAAAGCGACTTGTTTTCTAAAAGTAAAATACTTCATTTTAACTTCCTGAGAAACAACAACATGTTATCTGATGTAAAAGAGAAGACGTTTATTTATTGTTTTTTAAAAGTAATTACATCCGTAGTCTTTAAAAAGCTTATTTCTAAAATTTGATGGCGATGGCATTGTTTACACTTATTGAAAGTGTTTAAAAAATCCTAAAAGTTTCATTGTGATCAAAAAGATTGCAATGTATTTAAAATTAAAATTCAATTAAATTAAAGATGTATTTTTCAAGTTTAATTAATTTTAATTAGATTATAATTATTGTATTTTAAAAATATCAATATTTATTAAATATTTCATATTTATATATAAAATTTCTAAGCATATTTTAAAAGTTGCATTTATCAAAAATCTTTTAGAATTCAATCCATTATGTTTGTATAGCTGGAAAACTATTTTAAATATAATACTTTTAAAATCATGAAGTCGTAATAAATAGAAAATATAAATATTTCAAAAAATTGTTCATAAGTCAATATCATATTTCTTCGTTATAGAGCAATTTGTTGATAATGTTTCGATCATTATCTTTTATTTTGCTTGTCTTGAACTTGAGCTGCAGCAAGTCATTACAGAAGCTACCAACGACATGGCAGATAGTTGATAATAGATGCAAATTCAGCATTTGAACCTTGCAATTATGTTCGAGTCGCATCTGGCTGCAGAATTACCAAGAGATTCCCCCCAAAAAAAGGAACTCATCACCTCTGCGATGGATTACGGCTATTGCATCTTTCTCTGCCGCTGAAAGCAGACCTGTCTGCGTTGCGGCGCAGACATCATTTATCAAGTAAACCAAACAAATCAAAACGAAGCCGAAACCTAGAGAGAAAGACCCCACAACCGCTTCTACTATCGCATACCCTGTTGAAGCCAAGGCAAATACAAAAGTGAAAAATGATTTGAAATGGATTACAAGCTGCTTTCATCATGAGACGAGAACATGCCGACTACCAGAACAAAAATCTATTTACGAAAACTTTGGATGGTAAATGCAAAAACTGTGGGTCGCCCTTCTACTCTGCCTCCATTCCATTCCTTGGTCGTATCGCTTCACATCGTTTTGGTTTCATTTACGTTTTCTGCACAATCACTTAACATCATTAAAATGACGCGTAAATGAAAATTGCGCTTGGCGGCGGTTGCCTCAAAAGATTCGTTTGGTGTTGTGTTGGTGGCATGTTGCTAATGTCGTTGGCATTTCGAATTTTCTCCTGCAAATATGAAAACACTGCAGTATCCTGGCTGCCAGTATCCATCCAACATGTAGAGAGAGCTAGAGCGAGAGGAGGCAACATCATTCATCAAGGATTTAGTTAAACGACAGCGAGCGTCTGTGGGTTGCTTTTTAAGGGGGTGAGGAGGGAACTGTTTGGTTGGTTGGTTGGACCATTCATCATCATTCGTCTGGGATTATGCTTTTTAAACATACGATTGCTGTCAACATTGTCAGTTCTAGTCGTCGTCGTCGTCGTCGTCCTAGCAGCAGCAGCAGCGTAGTTTGTCCTGTGTCGGGCATATGCTCAATTTGAGAGCAGCAATGGAGCATTTTGCATTCACTATCCACATTCACTATTCACTGCAAGTGCAATTCGCATTCATCGTAGTTTCGCCTTCACCCAAACCCCCCAAAAATCAGCCAAACAGCCACATGGCCACATGAGTGCACTGCTTTGGCTATTTGTGCTGAAATTTTTGGACTCGAATGAGGTCTGCTATTGGTTTTCGGTATTGCGATTTGGGGGTGACAAACCAGCCATAAATCAATCATATTTAGCCCCCCTAAGTACAGTTGACTCTAAGCCCTGTGAGTAGTTGTCCGCTCCCTCTACCGAACACTATCGAAAGGAAGTCGCGCATAATTCAGCAAAGAATTTTTACAAATATTTATCAGTAATTTTAGGGCTACACTTTGGCAAACAATATGTTCAGAGTGGGGACTATGAGAGGGAGGGGGCGCTATGTTGTGTCCAAGGATTAGCAACAGCAAACATCTCTAGCAAACAAAACAACAACAAAATGTCTGTAGCTGCTGCCCCGTTTGTCATGCTGACAATTGGCTTTGCCTGTCCATCGACTGAATGGCCAACAAAAAGGGACACAACTGTGGGGACAGCGAAAGGGACCAGAGCAGGACTAGATCCTGGTACAACAAGCCAGCAGAAAGCAGACATGCCAGCTCTACAAATAACAACAGCAAAAGCAACGCATCTGGGTGGCATTTTGGTGTTAGCTGGTTAACGTGGTCCACATCAGAGGTGGAATGATGTAGGTGGAGATGGAGGCGGAGATGAAGCACAGGAGGAGGCTTGTCAAAATCACAGCCAAGTTGCAGACGACAGGGATAACCAACAGGCTGGATGGTGCACAGATGAGACTAGCTTTGGCTGGACCAACGGTCAAACAACTGTGAATAAATACAAATGCCAAATGGGAGATGGAACTATCTAGCCATGACATTGAAAGTCACTCAATTTAATTGGGCGAACGAGCTCTGCTAAATGATTTCAAGTCTTTCGATTTAAAAGTCTTTAAAACAAAAATTAAGTGTTAAGTTTAATTTCTATAGATAGATATTATATGAAATTTGATTTGTTAATTGGTGAAGCAATACAAAAGTTCTAGTATGAAAAATACTAAATTTAAAATACGAATATATTCAAAAGCAAGAGAACAGTTGAACCATAGACAGATTATTAAAAAAGTTTGGTGCATTCGGATAATTTGACATAAAGCTATCTATTCAATTGGCTTATGTAATAGCTTAATTTGAATATTTTTTTCAACGGAAAAAGTGTGATAAAAGTCAAATTTGTTTTCTTCATTGTCTTTGAAGATCACCATTTAATATTTGGTTATCCACCTATCTATTTAATTACCTCTATACTTTTATTTAGTAATAAACTAATCAAATTTAGTATTTCCTGAATCCCCAACTCCAAAACAATTAAAGAAACATTGTTGTCTTTTAAGATTGTCACCTTTTTAGTTACTCAGCTGAGTCACAGCCTCCGGCGAACTTTAATCTATGCATGGCTTGCTGAAATGGCATTTCCGGAGTAAAAATATTAAATAAATAAACCAACTGAATGTGTTTATTAAATTAACAGCAACCCACAGAGTCACATGGCCGAACTCCGTTTAAGAAAAAAACTTTAGCTGGTTTGCAATTATCATAACAATAATTCAAGATCTGAGTGCGAAAATACGAGACAAGCGCTGGCTGGGCATTTGCTTATAATGGCTTATTCACAAGGTGGGGAGACACTTTTCGCGAGAAACACTAACATCATTTTGAATTTACAACATAAATTTGATGAGCAGCACGCTAATTATCGATTGAATAAAGTATAACAAAGGCAAGCAGAAGGAGGAAGATGAGTTGTCAGTTGGGATTGTTGTCATGGTTTATCGCAGAGCTGTCGAAGGAGAGTTGGCCTCGATGTGTTGTGTTGAATGTGTTGAAACTGCCACCAAAACACAATTGTGCATAATGTGGCAGAACTGCTTTTTTGTGTTAAATTCATTTCTCGTTTTTGGCAGAGTTATTGACAGCCTTTGCGACTGATGAAAGCCGAATGAGTCATTCACTTTTTTGTTGGGAATGTGAATTGAATTGCGGTTACGAGAGAGCACAAAAAAGAGAAGCTGCTAATTATTGGATTGCAGCATTTTATGAGTAATATGAGTGGCAGCAGCAGCCGCACTAAAAGACCCAAATGCTGCCTCGCATTTTCAATTAGCCATGCTAGACTGGCCCCCCACTCGGACCTTAGAGAAAAAAGCGAGCCAAGCGGTTGCTCTTAAATAATTCAAAGCAAATTATGCGACAGTTGCCGCAAAAAATGTAAACGCCACTCAAAGCAAAGCACTTAACCCTTTTTTCTGTTGGTTGGTGGTAAGCATCTTTCTCTCCTCGCTCTCCCACAGGCAAGCACCAAAATGTCTATAATTATTTGTACTGCGTAAGTCAAAGTTTGCAAGTTTGCGGAGCCCTCTGGAAACCTGAGCCACACTGCCAAAATGTAAAATGGTTGGCAAAAAGAAATGTCAATATTATATTTAAGACGTCTTTCATCGTCGTCGTCTCCCTCGTTGTCGTTTGGCAACCCGTTACGACAAATTCATGAAGTAAAACACACAAATCACAAAAAGGTAAAAGGTAAACGCATTTCTTTTCTTTTTCCTTTTTGCATCTCTTTGTGTCTCTCCACGCTACGAGCTTCGAGTTGGCAGCTGGGCTTCGGCCCTGGAAAGCAACCTGAAGAGGCAGAAGCGAGAGTTTATGAGGCTGAGAGCAATGTGCAGGGGCGCACACAAAATATTATAATTGCCCAGCCAAATGGAAATAAGTTCTGGCATTTTAAGTGCCATTGGAGCGACAACGATCACGTCAAGATGTTGCCTCATCGTCGCAAAGCAGCTGCTTAACCATCTCCAGTTGAAGCTTCGATGCAGCCTGCAAAGTTGCGATGAGTCAGTATAACCAAGTGGAGGGGAATCTATTGAAAATTTTTGCCTGGGAAATATAAGTTCAGCTTACAAACTAAACCGACTAGATACACGACTAAATATTGCTTAATTAAAATGAAAAAAAAAAATATTAAATAAAAATTGTTCGCAGTGAACTCCTGTAAATAAATATTAAATTATAGATTGTAAATTTAATTTTATTTTTGTTACAAGTCTTGGTTTGTAAAAAAAATGTTTAGCCAACTAGCAATTAACGTTTTCAAGTCTAATCAATGTTCATTTTAAGTACACAAAAAAAAAATCGTACACATAAATTTTTTAAAATTCATATCTCTTTAAAAAAATAAAATTTTTTATATGAAACTATTGAAATTTTTGCGAAAGCAAATAATGTTTATGTTAGCACATTTTGTTTGTTTTGTTTCAGGTTTTCTTCAACAAAATGTTTGCATCTGTAGATCGATTCATTAGCTAATGAGCATTTGCAAATATTTATGCGCCATTAATGCATGTATTAAAAAAAACTATTTTTTTTATGTGGTTGCTTATATAAAATTTAAATACCTTTGCTGGAAGCAAAATTTATTGCGCTGCAATTTCTTTTAGTTTTATATTTTCAAAAACTCACATGTAACCAAAATAAAAATAAGCGTAACCGTTAAAATCAATTTAACTTTGTATGCAGCTTTTTCCCCACAAAAAAAGAAAAATTTAAAGAGTTTCCTGCCGTTTTATTGCTCTCCAGCTGGTGAATGCAATTTGTAATCAATCTAAGCTAAGATGACTCAGCCGGAATTGAAACGCCATCAAAGTTGGGCAAACTTTTAGACAAAATCTGGCACAATGTAAGCTTTTCTGGGTGACCCCTCAGTATAAAATGAGAAAAATGTATGAGGGAAAAAAAGAATTGTCGTGGCAGCCAATTAAATTGTTCTGGCCATAAAAATGTGCAGCTACATAGGAACTAAAACTAAAGCCCTGATACCGCTCTACGCAGCACGATTCGAGCATTGTGATAAAAAGCCTGGCCGTCAAGTGAAGAGAATTTTATCACACACACCACAGACAGTGTTTTGGGTATATGAGGAGAAGGGGAGGGGGAGAGGGGACGATTCAAACAACCCACAACAGAGACAAGCCTGCCGCATGACATTGCACGTTTTGCGCATTCGTCTCGATTGCAGTTTAGTGCAATCAAAGAGGATTCATCAGCACAGGACCAGCAAATGTCCAGCGAAGCGTTTATAATACCACCAGACAAACAGCGAGCGAGCGAACAGGAGGAACAAGGAGGAAGCCAGGACCAAGGACCAGCCAAACTGAGTAGCATCGAGCAAGGACTGCTGAGCGAGTCTGAGTCTTAAACCAAAGAAATTAGTGTAAAACTAAAATCCGATTTGGGAAAACAATGTGATCAGAGTCTGGTGGGGTGGTTGATGCTGTTTCTACCGCTGCTGTGGGAAACACTCTCTCATTTAGGGGTAAGTTGCAACCAGTCCACATGCCATAGAAAAATACTTTGCTGCTCGCCCCGTTTTTGGCTTGGCTAATCTGGCTCTCGTGGGTTTTGTACTGATTCGACGCTTTTTATCAATTCTTAAATATCTGCTGGCCGCAACACATTTTTATGACTGACTTTCCAGCGAGATTGAGAGACAGACAATGAAATTAGATGGCTACTGGGTTAGTGAAAAATACGAGCTGGTATTCCTAGAGCTGAAAGTACGCATATGCATGAGAGTCTCGTTGAGCTGAGCTAAGCAGAGTTGAGTTGGCGCCTCAAATTAGTTTCTTACGCTTGAATTTGCCTTAATGCACAAAAAGTGCTCAAGGGATTTGCCGTAATTCGATTAGAAAGGGATTACGAACGAAAAACTTCCAGCACTCTCTCCTCCCTATCGCATATATATGTTATATATATTTGCCTCTAATGGGATGGCTTTTGTCTGACGTCCATGCCACGCGTTCTGATGAATGATGTATCGAATTTTTGAGCATCACAGCAGCAGCGGTTGGTGTATCAAATTTGCTCCGGATGTTCGGGCATCTGGACTCATATGTGAACAACAGCTCTTCGGTCTCAGGAAGTGCCGGAACAACAGCGTAAAGCTTTTAAACGGACCACGACCCCAAAAAAGATTAGACCCAAAGTGCACAGAGGGCAGACAACTGCCATGTGACAAGGACAGATTTCTAAGAACTTTCGAAAAGACAATACTGGGGATAGAAAAATGTGTCAATGACTAGTTTTTACTTCTGACACAACGGAAACATTTGACACAGCAACGGCAACGGAAATTAAATGTTTCTGCAATATTTACATATGCACGACAGATCATTGTAGCAAATTGTTCATTTTGATATTTTCTCATAATTAAAATACATTGAAATGCGGTTGAGAATTGTATTTTAGAAAAATAACTGAAGAATATACAACTTAAAATATGTTTAGTCTATTATTAATTCGGATTAGACTAAAGAATGAAATAAATATGATAAATAACATAAAATGCATTGTTATTCAATATTACATTTGAATACACATATAAATTTGGTGTTTAATTAATACATGACATTCAGTTTAAAAAATATATTGTAAAGTAGTATATTTAAAATGATTCTTTAATATTTACACGTAGTTAAAAAAAACATTTACTATATCATATTTTAAAATTGTCATTTAGCTTACAACATAGCCTTTGCCTTTGCTCGTGAACTTTGGAGGCTAGATTACTATTTTTTTTTTTTACCATATACGACAATATCATGGTAAACAGTTCTCAATGTAACCTAAACAAAGTTTGTAATTCATGACTTCTTCGTTATTTTTGCAAAAGCACCCAAGAAAAAAGCCTCTATGGTGTAATCACTTGCCTGGCTGTCAGGTCTCGCCCAATTCGGTAGAAAAAAGTACACAAAAAAATGGTTGAAGTTGACCCAAAACTGTCAAATGAAAGGCACACGAAACCAGTAAGGAGTTGTTGCTGTTGTTGTTGGTAGGTCGAAGTGTGCAAAATTGATTTAACCACGAACTGCTAAACGATGTAGCAAAGAAATGGTCTAGGAAATCGCTGGAGGGGGTCACGGGTTTGGTTTCGATTTCGGTTTCAGATTCGGGGACAAACGAAACGTATATAAATTTCCGCGTATATAATTAAGCTGTCAGATTATTTTGACATGTCACACCAAAGAAATGTGTTGGTGATACATTTTGCACAAAAAAAAGGAGTAACGACTGCTCGAAGCAGCAAAGTAAATTATATTGTCGCATTGCTAAAAAACTGAAGAAGAGAAGGGAAAAATGGAAAGGGGAAAAACCATGGGGCGTTGCACGAACGGTAAAGTATTTTGCACCCCATGCATTAATAACAGTAATTTTCTACCGGGTGCGTGTGTTCTCGCTGCCATTTCCGCTTTTATTTCGCAAACTCTGCGGCACAAAGGGTTGCAATTTATAGCCGATTAAAATGCTCGCTGCTGGCAACGCAACTCTAACTGTGCCAAAAAAGCAGAAAGAACCCCAAACCGATTCATTTAACCAAAAGCAAACTCAATGTGAATGGTCTAGCGAACCCAACAACAACAACGAGAGCGGGAACGAATGTTGCATTGTGAAAATGTTTCGCGTTTTGATTTCGCGTTTTTCGCTCCCCCCCAGGGCGTCAAAGCGTTGCCCGTAAATTGTCGAAATGAAAAAATTGCATTCACCCGCACTCAAACTCCATTCAGTTCACTCCACGCCACTCACTCACTCACTCATCCACGCACTCATTCATTCATTCGTTCATCCATACGCTGGCTTTTTCACCCAGGCAGTCAGTCAGTCAAAAGTTAGAACGCTTTTTTCTTGTCTAGCTGATTGCGTAAAGATTCGCCTTGGTTTTTTTTTCGTTTTATCAGCGTGTGTGTGTGTGGCAAGTTTTAGAAATTGTACACTTGCCTCTGAGCGGTAAGCTGACGAGAGTTACGAGAGTTCTAAGCCATGGCACAGAAGGAACTTTACCCCCCGTAGTCTGTTAAATCGAAATACGCGCTTTGGGTTTAATAGTGTGCCTTGGTGTTAGGGCAAAATTGTCAAAGAGGGTAGCGAGTCAAATGAAAATGGCGATCATGATTGACCATGATTAAATATTATAGAAAAGTGTTTGGGGTTGGGGGTTCTTTATGTATATTGTACGTATTATTAATAAACATGGACAGAAGCATGTCTGAATTGACAGATACACAACAAAGTTGCGACTGAGTAAACACAATATGATTTTGAAGGCAGGCCGTCAAAATAAAAAGAATATGAAGATGGATTAATGAAGGGGAAAAGGAAAGAATGTAAAAAAATGTAATGAAAATTTCGATTATTATGTTAAGATTAGTACTATAAATATAGAAGAAGAATAATACTAAGAATATGTGAAAACATATATACACTCAAATAATTCTTATTATGCCAAAAAAAACTTGTCCGTTATATCAGCTTTCGTACTGCACTTGACATGAACTATAATTGCGCTGTTCATATTTTATAATAATCCATTATAAACTGCGAAAAATGAAGTTAATCCAAAGTGCAATGTAAAAGTAGCTACAATTATCTATAGAAAGTACACAGAAATAATCCCAAACTCCATTTCGAGTTCAACAAACTTGCAAACAAAGGCAAACCGAAAGCCTACAAACTGGCCAATGAAAGAACAAGGGGGAGTTGTATCCTCCTCTGACTGCTCCCCAAACAAAAGTACAACTTGCAATTTGTATAGAGCTCCCCCGAAAACATGACGCCTATTTACATAGAGCCCACTCCAAGGCGCGTTCAGCTGAGGTTCAGTTCAGAGTAACAAAAAAGTGCCAACTCACAGAGAGGGAACAATAATTTTTCTTGAGCTGACGCCCAGAGACGAGAATTGTGGCAGAGAGAGAGAGAGAGTGAGAATGGTGAAAAGAAAAGTAAATTCCGCTGCGTTTTAATTTTCTATTGAAATTGTTAAAAGCAGGACAGAGGACTACAGAGAAGGATATGGCAATGGCGATTTGTTTGCTTCGTCTCGTTTTGGGGTCCTGAGGTCTGAGGTCCTCGGGTGTGTGTGTGTGTGGTTTGCCTTTTTTCTCACAGCTGTTCCCCCCATTAGAAAGCGCTCGCTCAATGAACAAAAGAAATTAAATGCCTTAAAGGCATTTTTAACGATACAGCTCGCAAAAAAACGAAAAAAAAATTGCGAAGGCAGCATAGAAAAGCTGCAGCGAAAAAGCAACGTAAAGCGGAAGGAAGAACAGTCGAGCAGGAGAGGAACCAGAGCGTCAAGGAGACAAGCAAGAGCCGGAGCCATGGGAATGGGAAAAGCATTTAAGAAAAACATCATCAGAGTATTTGCCTGAAACCACAAATTACTTACAGCGCAGCGGGCTGTCTAGTGGGCGTGGCTGGCTCCCAAAACATATGACTCCCTCACTGCCTCCAAAGAAAAGCAAAAGGCAAACGCAAAAGAAAAAAAAAAAACAAAAATTGTGGTGTATGTAAAGAAGGAAAACCAGCAGGGTAGCAGTTACCGTGTCCAGCCAAGCCATTTGCCATATGCAACAAGAGGAGAGTCAAAGGGAAGAGGAGCAGCTGCTCCGGCAGGCAAATAAGAATATGCCCAGCTCCGGCTTGAGCTCCATCTCCGGCTACAGCTACGGCTACATCTACGACTCCATCTCCGACTCCTATTTTGCCAGGGTGCGAGTGCTTGGTGAAAAAAAATAAAGAAAAAATATATATTTTGCAAACGAGCCAGGCAACTCTGGATGCTTGGCCAAAATGAGAAACGCCGAATTGAAATACTTGCAATAAACATGAAAAAGGCAAGCAAACAACAGCAGCAACAACAACAACAACGAGGACAATAAAAAGGAGTATGGACTGGGATGCTGTTGCTCCTTTGGCTGTTGCGTTTATTGCATTGACAGGCCAGTTGCCAGTTGCCAGTTTGCCAGCTGCCTCCGGGTGAGCTTCCCCCCAGGAGCAACATGGCTCCAGTTGAAGCTGGGAGCTCAACAAAAGGCTGAGCTCAGAGTTGAAAGATGTTTTGTTCAGCTTCGGGTGAGAGTTTAATGCTGAAAGGAATCTCCAGCAGTTTTGATGTTTACTCCTCAAACAGCAGCAGTCTAAGGAACGTTGCAATGGATAGGTTGGGTCAAAAAAAAATCATTTTGTACAAGGTTTGCTTAAGCTAACCTAAATGGGACTACATGAATGCAAAATTTATGAAGATAGTGGCGGGTGGTAGACGAAGGCGAACACAACTTCAATTAATTGAGACATTTTGTAGAATTTGTAGAATATAAAGATGCCTGGGCCTCTTAATTGTTTACTAAATAATGGACCAAGTAAATTAAAGTAAGTAAAGAACTTGTTTATTGAATGGAATATTTAATTAATTTTAAATTTAAATGTTATTTTAATGGAATATTTCAGATTTTGTTTAAGCGGTCTCTATTTTCGATATTAATGTTTATTCTCTATATTTTAAAAGGAAATGAGATAAGCTTTCTTACGTGTTTGCTACATAATAAATTAAATGTTATTAGGCAAGTAAAAAACAGTTTTATTTGATGGAATTTTAATTATTTTTATTATTTAAATGTTATTTTAATGGAGCATTACAATCAAATGATTTAAGCAATTTCTGTATAAATATGTAATTATAGTTTTTGCTTAACAACTTTTTGGTATCTTAATTAGAAAGACCTGTTCTCTCTCATGTAAAATGCAGCATTTGTTCGACCAGAGAAAAAGTGTCAAGAGTATGCGAATGAGGCGATTAAAGCAATCAATTTCTTGTTCACTCACCATATTATCCTCTTGCAGTTGGCTAAAACCAGAATGGGAAGAAGACGTGTTGCCAATTTCCTGCATCACACATCTGGGAAAGACAACAACTGCAGGCCACAGCAACATGGACAAAAATTCCACAATATTTTTCTCTCTCTCTTAGCTCAGCTCGTAGATCTAATTTGCCTCGTTCCATCTTTTTTCCTTTTTTCGGTCTAATTAGAAAAACGCATAATAACTCCTTAGCTGAGAACAATGCATCTGTTTTGCCAGAGGCAATCAGGGGACAGCAGCAAAAAGAGAGAAACTCAATTTTGCAAGCAGATTTTGAATGCAACTGTGACTGTGAATGTGAAACTGTGACCAAAATGCAGACTGTAACTGTGACTATGACTGGCGACTGTCAATTGGTAATTTTAGGCTTTTTCGCACACTGTTTGCTTGAGTTTCTAATCAGCCTAGTGAGAGAGATTTCCTTAATTTCCCGTAGTCTATGGCCAAGTGTGAAAATAAGTCTGTTAGCATTTGCTTAGGACTGTGGGTAAATGTAGGTAATGCCCCGTAGCAGTTTGAGTTCTGTTCTGTTCTGTTTTTGGTTTCAGTTCACCCGGTTTCCTTTGTGTGACGATGGTGCAAACTTTGCAGGCATTTGCCACAGAATTTCCAAGTGTCATTAAAGTGTTAATTGCTTTCATTTGAAGCTCAGTCTGCATCGAGAACAAACTCTTCTCTTCTCTATTCTTTTTTATGTGTATTTTGCAATACACACATATGTCTCTGTGGTTGGGTTTGGGGGGCACAACTCTAAGTTGTGAGCAAAAAGGATGCCGAGACACCGGAGACAGAGGCAGAGACGCAGTCGGCGCTAAGAGACACACAGTGCAAATGAGTCTGGGAGCGTCTTTGTCCCAGTGGCGGAAACTTGCCAAAGAAAAGTAGCGCAAACGGAAGTTTGCAATTAAAGTGTTAATTGTGTTAATTTCTTGTGAATTTCACGCGCAGAGACAACAACAAAAGCGTTGCATAGAAGTGGCAACTGCGAACTGCACCAGAGACACTTCGACACAACATAAGATATCACAAAGCTTTGTGGTTGCTTAGGCGAGGGAAATGTGTGGGCGGAAAAACAGTATTCTCAGTTGTGACTATTTAGAAGACAATTTCAGCCGGTGGTTGACAATTTTAATACATTGCACAAAAGTCGCAACGGAAAATTTGTATTAAATTCAACAAAAGCTTAAATAATTCCAACTTATCTAAAAGAAAGTCATATTAAGAATTTATATTAAATTTTAATATTTAAAATTTCCAAGTTAAATGAATTAAATTCATATTGGAAGCTTTTCGTTATGTATTATCACTTAAATAAATAAAACATACAGGTCTGCCATCAGACGTTTATTGCGCAGATATCAAAACTAAAAATTAAGACACAATGTTATGATTAAGCTTACTTACTATTTGCGGTGCCAGCTAAAAAATGACAGAACTGGCATTCAAACGGCAGTACTGCACCTTGGTACGAAACCCAATTTTAGCGTAAAATGTCAAAAATTGTAAGCAAGGTCATCGCCTTGTCTCACTGTGCAAGCTCAGGATTAATCACTTCACTCGCTTTATCTCGCTCTTTCAATGCCTGTATTTCCATAGACCTTTCTGTTGTTACGTTTTTATAACATTGTCAAATGCATTATTAGCACCAAATTGCAGCTCTCTAAAAGCTTTCATTCACAAAGCTTTTTCTCGAGCTTTCTCATTATGATCGCTTGTAATCTGCGACTAATTCACTCTGCAACGTTATGGGCAATGATGAACGACGCTGTCATAAGCCAGCATTGGAATTGTTATGCTTTCTGTTTGTTAGGATGGAATTCCAATAATAGAAGTCCTAATAATAGGGTTTACATTTTTTAATTAAATTAATTTATATGAAATGTTATTTAATCTTACTTATAGATACTAAATTAAATAAGATAATATTCTCAGTAAAATAGTCAACAGTTGATGCTTTAACATTTGTGGCACACTTTCCTTTTCTTCGCTTTCAAGGCATTGTCTTAACCTAATAGAATTTAAATTCCTATTAGATTGCCAGCAGGAACGGCATTAAAAGCTTTGAGCATAAAATCGTGCATTTTTTTTGCATTTTGGATTTTTTACAAAGTCCGATGATGGGTAAACAGTAATTAAAAAGAAACTGCAGAATGCATTGAAGGCTGTCTTAAGTCATGCAGAGGCACCTGAGTTTCAACATCTCTATTACACATTGAGTGCGGCCAAAATTAATGCAATAGCTTCCCAATATATTTTCAATAGCTCACAGCAGCAAATAAAAATAAATTATAATAAAAAATCAACAATCCACCCACTTTTACTTTGGTGTGGCACTAAACATGCAATTAAAAGCTCTGCAAAAATTTGTCTAGACTCCAGACGCTTGTCTGGCACAGCAGTAAAAGTGGGTCAAAAATATTTATATTTAAGTATATTGGCCATAAAGACTGGCACATCGTGAGTCTTTCTGGACGTTTATAGTTTTAATTGCCGACTACCCAAGCGCAGAAATAAAAACTCACGAAAGAGAATCTGATGGCAGCATGGCAGCTGGAAGATCTTTTTCTTCGGTTTTTTCTGTTTGCGAGGCGAGCGTTAAAATCTCGTTTCATGGCTACCAATAAAGTTAAAGTTTTTAAGCCGATGAAAATGACTAATTGGACAGCTGAAAAATCAACAAACAAACGCTTAAAGAGTCGCAGACGTCGTTGCTGTAAAACTGTAGCTCACGATACAAGCCCATTATAAAATACTTATACATTATATACATATATACGAATATTCTTTATGTATGTGTATGATGTCTACTTGGTATGTCGCACATGAATGCGTCGGATAACAAAGGACCTGGGCCAAAAGCCAGGCCAATGCCAAAGTGTCTTTGTGCCGGGCAACCTTTCGAACTGAACTGATTAAGCCGCCAGTGGAGCGCGAGCTCAGCAGCAGAGAGAGAGAGAGAGAGTTCTGGATATGGGTCTTGGTCTCAGTCTCCATCAACAGTCCCGGATTGGATTGAAATCAGTGTGTGCTACGTATGCTGGGGATCTCTTGGCTGACTGACTGCTGACAGTCGACAGTCGAGTGTGGCACATGGAAATCATAAAAAGCGCAACGAAGCAAACACAAAGTAGTAAAAAGCCAAGTCCCAGACGCCGCACAACCCATTCACATCCAACCCCGACCCCGTTCCCCTATCACTGCCTTCACCATCAGCCTGGGACCCTTTGACAGTTTGCAGTCGCAGCCCCTTTGGGTTAGTGTTGGATACTTTACGACACATCGTCACGCTTTTGTGACATTTTGTCCTTTTACCACTCAAGACACACATACTCACACACACACCGCTCACACACTTACACTCTCTTACACATTTCGGGGCACTTTCAGCACTACACACAATGGACTTAAAAATTCTTTTTCATCAGTTGCCTAAACAGCCGCCGTTGTTGAATGCAAAAAAAAAGAGGCTGGCAAAAAAAGAAAACGAAAAGGAAACAGTCCGAAATAACAACAAGAGCAGCAATGAATCGCCAACATATGAGCAATCCTTTTATGGTTTTAATGCGATTGATGGTCCGTCGTCGTCTGTCGACTGTCGGAGTCACAGTCACAGTCACAGTCTCCATCTCTGTCGCTGTCTCTGTCTGTGTCGCTGTCTCCATCTCCGTCCATCGACGGTGTTTGACAGTCGCGCGTATGGACACAGATTGATGGATGCACATTAAGCGGATGATGTAGGAGACAATGATAATTTTGTTATTGTATTCCGATGAATTTCTTTTTTCGCCAGAGCGTAAAGCAAGTGGATACCAGACCGCTTGCGAATCCGTTTCCCATTCTACTACTACTCGACTCTCCACTGCTTTAAATTGAAGCGCATAATTTGAGTAAAAGGTAGCCAAGGTAGTTTGTGGGTTCCAGGAATTCTTTTTCGGTGCCATTATATGGTTTAGAGCAACGACTGAGTATTATTTTGAAGGTTTGCTTCATCTCTTCATCAAATTGGCCTTTGTTTCGTTTTATGCTTTATTATAACACTGATAATTCGATTTGTCATCAAGTCAAAGAGGGCAGTTTAAGCAAAAAAGGAAAGGAAATAAAATAAGATGTTGATAATCTTAAAAATATTGAAATTGAGAAACACAAACAGAAAAATGTTAAATTCATTATTGATAATTCGATTTTTCATCAAAGAGTTTATGTTTCTAATTGAGAAGATGAAATAAAATAAAAATAATAAAACTTAAATGCTGGAAGTAACTAAATAAATATGCGAATATATTCTATCTACGAATTAGGAATGAATAAAATTATAATCTCAAGAATGTTTAATTCCATCCATTTATTTTCAATTGTTGAAATATAGTAAGCATATAAACTAATAACATTGGGAAATTTAGTGTCCAAATAGTAATTTTATATTTAACTTCTTTATTTTAGAATTAAAAATTTTCTGAATTTCAACAAACTATTCAAATAACCCTCGCCTAATATAATTTTGTGCTAAGGACCATCTACATTTTCGGGGCTACATGTTTTGCCATGGCTTGAGTTTTGGGCCAATATCAAACGCATTCCCAGTCGACATCAATTTAATTTGCAATCATTATATTGAGATGCGCTTGGCTACCACAAAAGGATAATGATATCCATTATGTTTGCCCCGAAGGACAGCCATAAACAATTATGGCTCATATAGGATACAAGTATGCAGCATAATCCAAAATGAATTGAGCAGCAATTAGGCTGCGATAAGTCTTTAATGATTGTTATTAATACCGAATTTGTTTGTTTGATGTTGACTCATCCGATATGAGATAAAGAGAGATATGAACATAAGGTCTATGGACTCCACGTGGGAACCGCGGGCAGAAAGTGAAGCAATTGTCGTGCCTATTAATTGTAGTCGCTGCTGCCACAAAGCTGCAGCAATGGTCATGCCCAGTTTTCTGTTTTCAGTTCTCAGTTAGCTTGGCTCGGTCACATATCAAAAGCGTAGCCAAAAGGCTTGAGAAAAGAATGCTAGGCATTTGTCTTCTTCACGCCACAGAAGAGAAAACAAAGCGGAGAACAACAGAGAAGTCGACAGCAGTGGTCGCTAATTTAGCAAAACTAAAGCACAAATCTCCAATCAGTGGCAGAGACAGAGGCAGAGGCAGCGGCAGAGTCCAATTGTGGATTCGAGGGCAACCAGGCAAATCGGAGGCAACTATCTTCAGGCAGCACACAATTATATGTATTTGCACAATTTACAATTAACGTATCAAAATCTGTGCGCTAAACTAAATCTAATTACCAGCGAGCGCAACGCGCCAAAGCAAAACAACCAAAACCAGATGGAAACTCTTTCACAATGACGAAGCACAAATGCTCTACAACCAGTGCTTCAAATAAATAGCAATATTATTAATATTAAGAAATAAAATAAAATAAATATGATCTAAGAAAATATTCTAAGGAAATATAATAATTAGACAATTACAAGCTATACAAGAATTGAGAATTTGTCAATGAAATATTTTACTAAAATAAACGAAGCCTTAATAATTATCAATAAAATATTTAGAGAACACTTTTAAATTAATTCTTAAGTTTGATAGTAAATACTATTATATTATTACACGAAATAATGAAAATATTTACAGCTATAAAAGTGATTTAAATTATATTACAAATACATTCCTACATAATCGGTAAAAGTCTAATAAGATTATTTGTAAACTAAATGAGCGCCCTAAGCAGTCTGCAAAGTTATAGAGAACTTTTTAACAAAATAGAGTATTGAAGAAAAGTGGACGCCAGAGTCAGAGTCAGAACCATAGCCATAGCCAGGCCAGAGCCTACACCCAGAGGCGGTCAGTGGCTGCTCTGGCACTTGCAGCGAATGTCCGCCACGTTGCCCTGGACTTTGGCTAAATGCTCGAACGGCTGGCGACGATGGCGTTGCTGCCATTTGTCAGGCAGCGGACCGCAAAATAGTTGCACAGCGGACTTGCTGCTGCCATCGTTTTGGTCTTTCTTTTTTTGTTGTTTGCTAGAACTAGAGCTGGAGATGGAGTTTGAGTTGAAGCTAAAGCTTGACGCGATAATAAGAGCGATGAGGAGAGTTAAGGAACCAGCCAGCAACAGCAGCAGCAGCAGCAGGAATAACAAAATCGCAGAGTGTGAGAACCGCTGCCACTCTTTTCTTTCTTTCTATCTTTGCTGCTTTTTCTTCGCCTCGGTTTATATATATATTTTTTTCGTTTTGTTTCTGCCGGTTTTCGCGTGGAAAATAAATACCAATCTACATAAAAGTGGAAACCAAATAAGAAAAACAGTCGACAGTCAGAGCTGACCATTGAAGAAAGAAACCTGCTGTTCCCTGTTCACAGCCTTCTCCCGGCTGCTATTGAGCGCAGTTCAGTCCAGCAACAACAGCAAAAAGTGCAGCAAAAAAGCAAACGAAACAAAAAATAAAAAAATTGCAGCGGTCGCCTGAGCTCTGCAGCTCTGCAACTGGCACTGGGTAGTTTGCTTGGTTGTGGTTACAATTTGGAGCAGAGGCCAGCCCAGTCTAGTTTTGATGAAATTGCTCGAAATAATAGGGTGAAAATGCTTTGGCTGTGTCGCTTCCCTCCCAAAGCTTGTGAGGCGTTTTTTTTCCTCAATGTATTCCCAGTGCCTTTTAACTCTTTCGCGCATTGCTTCTTGTTGTTGCTGCCGCTGCTGTGAAAGACCAAAAGGCGTCAACAGCTCCAGCTACAGCAACAGCAACAGCTACAGCTCGCGTGCTGGCGAGAGTCAAAAGCAGTTGGCACAAAACTTTGAGTTCAACTGGCGGCACAGCACACGCATAGAGACCTCGACTCTGTTGGAGTTTCGGTTTGAGGTTTTTGTGCAAAGAAACAAACACAACAAAAATGCTCTGTAAAATGGGCTGAAGCAAGGTGTCGAAAGTTAAATACCCTTTGCTGATAAATGAGAATTATTCTTTATCATGTGAAGAACATTTCAAAAAGATTAAATAAAATAGTAAATAAAAATAATGTTAAAAATGTTTCAAGATTGGGAATACTAAAATAAATTCTTGTTATTTTATTTTTGATAACTGTAGTTCTTTTATTTCAAGTAATCACCTAAATCATATGACATACCAAAACATTAATTCTCTCTCTGCAAGTGTACAAATGAATATGTATGAAGTATTTAAACTGGGCTACATGAGCGAGAAAAAATGTTGAATGTTTGGTGCGGCTGCAGTGAAAGATTTGCGGTGCAGTGGCTTTTGGCTCTGTGTGTGAAATTGGATCTCCGATGCTGCTGCTGCTGTTGTTGTTTGCCATTTGGTGTTTGCTGTTTGCCGTTTGAAGTTTGACTTGAAATTGCGAAACAAAGCTGAGATTTCAATGCGGTTTGAATATGATTTGAATATAAAGAAATATTTCGACTTCAAAGCCTGGCAAGTTTTTCACTGATTTTGTGGAATGTGAAATCCAAGAAAATGTTAATCAGTTGGAGCAAATGCAGTTGCATCTTAAAGTGAAGGGACAACATATAATGAGATGGCAATAACAGAAATTAAAATATAATAGTTGTAAGAGTTATTTAAAATATTCAAAATTTGTATTCCCCTCTTAAAGTCATGTGAGTGTTTTCTGCACACTCTTTAACATAATAATATACAAAATGCAAAACATTAATAAATGCAACACCTTTTCAACCCTAATAAAGTCATCGTTCATGGTTAGTTATATAAAGTCTCATAACAACAAAAGCTGAACGAAATATGCAAAATCCCTCACGAGACGACAACATTCCTTCATTCCCGCTAACAAACTACCTGAGTTGAGTTTGAGCTTTCAGAACATTAATCTACTGAGAATACCAGATGCCTTCCTCGTTCTTGCCTCTTACCTCAACGTTCTCATTTCCACACTGACCGAGCATCTCTTACAAATCAATTACTTTAATCAATTTTTAACACGTTTGCGTCTTTACACCCAAAGAGAAGGCGCCGCTTGCTTTTGCCTTCTTTACTTTGTTCATCCGGAGCGTCGTTTCCCACAACCAAGTTGTGTAATTTTTTCTTTTTTTTTGCTAAAATTTTAATTATAAAAATTAAATACGGGCATCGGAAAGAGGTAAAGAGCAAAAAAAAAAATGTGCTACTAACTAACCTGCCATAACAAAACTTGAAATAATATTCAAGAATTTTTATTGAAATAATAACAGGCGATGCAGGTAGAGAGCTCAGACGTGATACACAGAGACTGTGACTGAGACAGAGACTGCGGCACCCAGAGGGAGCTAAGCAGAAAACAGAAAACGAGGCACAGTTCGTCAGAGCACATCAAAGGCGGAACATTCGTCTGGGACAGAGTCTGATATCTGGTCTGGGGTCTCGAGTCTGAGGACTGGAGTCTGATGGGGGCGACGACAGCCTGTCAGCGTTTCAAAGTTCTTTTTCTGGCTCGCTGTTTTCTAATTGAAATGTTCTGCACCATAATTCTGCGCATTACCACCTGCTGCTTGTTTGCAACACACAGAGATGCCGCCAGTTTGCCAGCTTACCAGTTTAGCAGTTCTCAATGCTAGATACCAGTTCTCAATGCCCTTGCTGGCCTGCCTCCAACATGCGCTTTGCTAAATAGTTCACTGCCTGGTCGCCTTCTCGTAAATTGTAAAAAAAAATACACAAAAAAAAAGCAAGCGAAAAAACCAACTCAAACCGCAAGAACAATGCGCTGCACTGACCATCATCATCAACTGGCAAACTGCTCAACGAACCGACCTCAGCACCTCGACCATCATCGTCATTATCAACGCCAAGTTGAGCGCATGATAAAAAAAAGAATGAAAAACGCTTCAATGCGATTATATTTTTTTCTCTCTCAGCACCTTGGCATTTTTCTATGAAAAAATAACTATTATTTTCCTTCTTGTTTTGCCGAATGCCCTGCAACAAAGAGAGGACATATTGCTCTTGAAATATATCTATGATAACCTTAACGATCGACCTTGAATTTGTTTATTATTTTCTAGTGTAAACTTTGTGCCATAAAACATCTGGAATTCCTAGATGAAAATAATCAATTCAGCATTGTTTCTACAAACTGAAAAGTTATAGCTAACAGATCGTATACAATAATGTTGTGATCGTTTATCATTCTGAAGAGTATTTCTGCGGTCATTTATTTATTTTTTAGCCCTGTTGCGTGCAACTTAAGTTTTGTTCAGCTGCTTTTGCCGCTTTTTCTAGGAAATAATTTTCTTTTTTCGCTTTACAGTTTTCATAGTCGTCGCCGTCGACGTCTCGTCTAGTTTACATCTTCATAGCCGCCTCGTTGCTCCACTAAACGGGGCGTCCCACATCCCTTCCCAATGCCGGAGCGCACTGTCACACCTGTCACTATTGTGGCTGATCACAACAACCGCCAACAATGGAGACGGAAGGCGAGAATGCAGACAGAGGCAGAGACACAGACCTCGCCCAGTTACCCAGACCAAGACGAAGACGAAGTCAGAGTCCCAATCCCAGTCCTCGAGACTTGCGGACAAGGTGTGAACGTCAAATAATCACCTTCGCATGCGGCATGCCCCACAAAAGGGAAAAGGCGTTGGGGGCGGGGGAAATGGGAGTCAATTGGAGGGCGGCAGCAGCTTTGAGTTTTCCACGTCTCCGATGCTGACGATGTCGCACTCTCTTTGGTATTTGTTTTTCGTAAGAAAATTTTGCGCATGTTTTTTTTCTCCCCTCTATTTACCATTTTTCGGTGGTCTGGTGAAATGTGTGAAATTTCAATGGAACGACACGGAAAATGCAAACGCAGATGTCTGTGGTTGCCGCCTTGCCTGAGTCTTCGTCTCCGTGTCCGTCTCCACCTTCATCTGCCGCTTTGCAATCCTCAGTGGAATCTCCACCTTCGCCTTTCGCTTGCTGCTTTTGTTTGCATAATTATTTTATTGTAAGCAGAAGGGCGGGCGGCTGGCTGCTAAGGTGTGCCACGCCCACAAAACTACATGCTAGAGTGCTGCCCGCATGAATATTAAAACAAAGAGCAGCTCGTTCTCGTTCTGAGTCTCGCAAGTTGCAACTGTTTTGCCAAAGTGCATCTCAGAAATTTCCGCCTCCATTCTCAGCGCATGTCTAGACAATTTCCCTGAGCTTCCCGAAAAAGTTTGTTAGCTCTTTCTTCGTCGTTTTGGCTGTAGGCATTTCTTCAATTAGCGTTTTTATTATTTTTAATTAACAATTTTGCAACTTAATCCAGCTGCTGCTGCTGCTCAGTGGTAGTTCATGGTAGTGCTGAAATTTCAGCAGACATAATCGAATCAGCAAAAGGGGCTGCTTAATGCCTGGCTAAAGTTTGTCTAAGGACAACAACGGGCAAAACAAGCAACAGCAAAAAGCAAAAAGCAACAAGCAACTTCAGCCCCTGGAACCCTAGACATGTGCATAATTATATTAGGCAGGCACAGGACTTCAGCATAAAGCAAAGACTGAGAGGAAGAGACAGACAAAAAGGTTGCCCTCTAATGGTTAAAAGCATGGAAAGCAAAACTTGGTTGTATGAGGAAATGTTGCCAAAACACACGGCAGACAAAATGCCAGACAGAGCTGTAGGGCAATTTGAAGACACTTAAAATGAAAGAATAGAACTGAGTGCGGAGTGAGCTCGCAAAACTACTGAGAATTAAGTTCTGCAGACTGGAAAATGGACAATTATCGCGACGATCCCATTACGAGTCGTAGAAAGGAATAAAATTCTTAAGCAAGAGAATTGTGAATGTCCAAAGCGAAATTTATATAGAATTTATAAGTGTTTAACATACACAAATATAATTGCTTTCAGTTAAAGGGTTCATAAATTAAACAATTTCAATAAAAAGCAGTAGCACTAGATTGGAGAAAGACTTAAGTAGAGTTAATAAATATTTTGTGGCTTTAAAAATAACTTATTTTTCCCAGCTAATAGCATAAAGATAACATCCATCATAATTTTCTGTGTTGAAAAGCCCATTTTTCATTTTATTGCAAATTGCAAATTCTATTACAAAAATTACTATGTAAATTCCTAATTGTTGCTTGTACTTTCTTTGGTGTTAAACTCTACGTTATTTTCATTCGCCTTTTGTCGAGGCATCAACTGTTCACAGAAGATGCAGACAAAGTTCATGTCTCGACTGCAGTTGCGACAATATGGATACTCACAATACTTGCAGATGACAAACCTGTCGTTCTCAACGCAACTGCAGATTAGACACTTGCGTTTAGCACATTGGAAATAAGTCAGCCAGCCGAATTTTTGAGGATATCCCAGGCGCAGCATCAGGAATATATTGAGTTGACCTTGCGAGTGTCGCGTGGCCAAATTTTGCTCAGCAGTTTGGCGCATATCATCCAGATATGTGGCACGATTGCGCAGTAGCGAACCGTAGAGAAAGAGAGTCCGTTGCTTTTCCCGCTTGTAGTAGAAATAATTGCAGATCACTGGACGCATACGCGATATGAAAATGTTCTGATGTATAAGCAATATGATCAGAGCGTATAATGCAATTAGTTTCACGTAGAAGGTGGGGGGCAGCTTGTGTGGCACAGGAAGACACTCCTCGTTGGTGAGGAAAGTGGAGACACGTTCGTGGATATTAAAATTCTTCATGGTGGTGCGCAATAGACGCGCCATCAAGCCGGTGCCATTGATCTGAAAAGCGACACAATATTGCCATTAAAATGAAATCAAATTGTGCCTGAAATAATGCAAAAAAAGAAACTCACGCGAAATCGAACTTCATGTTCTCCCTCCTGTTCATAGGAGATCAATGAGCGATGATTAATGATGTTCAGCATATTGACAACCATGCGATCCAACAATAAAAATAACCCAGTGGGCAATATTTCTAGTAGAAACTGTAGTATATGATTACTCTGCTGATTCGATTCGGCCACAGTGCGACTGCAAACATCCTGAAGATCCACAATTCTCGATTTCTCCAAGCTGCGCAGGGGCAAAAGTGAACCCTCATTCATTCGCTTGCGACGCGCATCGACGTGCCTGAAATAGTCCGTTATATAAAAGTTGTCAAAGTCAATAACGCAGCGATAATTCCAATTGTAATTCGCAGCTGACCAAATCAAATAGAAGATAAACAACCACATGAATTTATCAATGATCTCCATGACAACATTGAAAATGCGTCGCCTCTGCTCAAAATCCTTGAGGAATTCCTGCGATGTCTGCTGAGCACTTCGCAATTGAGCTGCTGTTGATGAATTCTGCAATTTGTAGGTGATTTGAATATCGGAACTATTGCCATAAAGTTCTTGTTCCGTCTGCAGAAACTTGACATAGTTCTGACCAAAGTCAGATGGCACAAACTGTGCAAAATTATCTTTAATATAAAAAATTGCTAATTTGAATTTTCTACCTACCTTTGAGGCATCGCAAACTTTATCGGGATTGCCAAACATGTTTACCTTGCATATGATATCGATGCGATATGGCCAGCAAATGGCATTGGCCAACCAGTTGGGAAAATTTGTGGCACACTTGCGAAAGCCTTGGCTAAACACCTCCTCACACACCTCGTGCCCACTGTCCAGCTGCTGCTTGCAGCGATTTCCCATTTTCCTCACAAATTGCAGCTGAATTTCGGCTGCTTTGGGCAGTTGCGAATTAAAGCTAAAGTTCTTAGAAGGTTTCCCCGTCGTATTGCCAGCAGTTCTTAAATGTTTGTAGTAGCTGAATCTATCATCGTCGCTGCTCAAACCCAGCTTAAGATCATTGAGAATCACTTGCAGCTCCTTGAAGGTGTCTTGTATCTCAACAATGTCGCTTTTCATGTGTTGCAATGTGTTCGTAAAGGGTTTGGCAATCAGATCAAAGCGTGTCTTAGTCAGATTATACGTGAGCGTTGTGCTGCAGGCAAAGACTCGTGCCACCTCGCTGGCATTTGCCGCCAGATTGGCAATGGGACCCGTAATCAGAAAACCAAAGGCCACCGCTCGCAGATACTTATGTCCGGCTTTGTCGGCAATCGATGCAAATATCAGCAATGTCACCGCACGCACATTACGACTAAGCATAAAGGATAGGCCGTTGAGCAGCAGGAACAAGGTAACGACTGGCACCTCGACCAGCAGATTCTGGTAGAGGAAGCTCAAACTGTAGTTGAGTGACACCAGCAGACCCAGCAAATAGGATAGCAGGACGCCGATCAGGAAGCTGCTCAGATAACGCATCGGTGAAATCCAGATGCTTTGTTCCTCATCGCGTCCATACAGCAGACAGTAAAGTGGCTTGCTTTTCCCTCCAACAAAATTTTCAATCCACTGTGTTAAAAAGTGAAGCATGATGAAGGTTTAAACAGAGTTAAATGTAGTTTTTGTACTAATTTTAGGAAAAAAGCTTTTGACAGATGAATCGATTCCTGTGATGTAATTAAATATAGCTTCATACTTAGTAAAGTCAATGACATCTTAAAAATAATTTTGTAAAAAAATTTAAATTTTAAATTCAGCTGTATATGTATGTAAACCTATTAAAATACCAGTAATTAATTAAATAATAAAGCAACATAATTAACCTAAAATAAAGTAAATTTTATATGGAAAATACAAAATTCTTCCCTTTACGTAAAGCGAATAAATTGTATAGCCATATATTGAATAACACATTATTATTTCAATTATTTATTTGAAATATTCTTTTAAAACCTTGAGTTTGGTTTTCTTTATTAGCATGAAGATTGATTCCAGGTACCTAACTAATTTTAGCTTTCCACTTGGTCGAATAAATATCTATCTCAAAAATATATTTTCTAAAATAAATATTTCCTTTTCACTTCTAAAATTTGAATAGGATAAACACCCAAATATTAAACACTTTACAGTTTTGGTTCAATTATTAATTTAAAATCTTATATAAGAATTATTTTATTTGCTTCACAACTTCAATTCATATTTTAGTCCGAAATATTTATAAAGACAATCTTTTCGGTCCTGTAAAACACCCACAGGAATTCGTAAGTCGTGTATTGGCTGCATCATCATGTCTAGTGAATAACACTTGCAAACTCGCATAGTTTGAGCTCAAGGTTAAGTGGGGATTAACACAATGGGCTGAGAGCAATAGAGTGGACAATGGACACTCTGGGTCAAGAAGGATGCAATTTTTCGGGATGGCTGCATTTTAAACTCGCAAACTGGCTTTCTTTTAACCGTTTTATGGCGCACACTTCGCAACTCAACTGCCACACGTATCAGCGGTGGCAATTCCCCAGTCTGTTGAACCCCGCCCTGTGTCATTTAAGAGCAGAGAGCGGATAGTGCAAATGACTGCAGTTCTCAGCTCAGACGATGCGCTCGTTAAAAATGCCAGACCAGAGCAAAGGCAGAGCAGACCAGAGAGCATCGGTCCAGACATTCCCAGACCCAAAACCAGACACAACAAACTCGGCGAAGATGGTAAAAATGCATTCAGCTTAATGTGCGCAATGTGTGCAAAGTCCTTGGCGAACCAAGTGAACCACTCCGTCTCGAAGCGAACCAAACCCAACTGAACTGCACTGAACTGAAACTGTGTATAATCCAATTATGCCCGTAATAGTCTAGCGAAGTGCTGCGACGTAGAGGAGCCAAGGAACTTTTGCACCTGCCCCAGCGACGCGCTGGGAGATTCTAAAATAAAAATTGATTACATGCGTGTGTCTTGGTCGCAATGAATAAATTTTCGATGCTGCCCTCACGCTGGCAGCTTGTTTGTTTTGCAGGCGAACGTTTAAAAAATTTATGAACTGCATCACGATGAGCGATGAAATGCATCCAGCCAGCCAGACAGACAGACAGCCAGCCAAGCAGCCAGGCAGCTCCAAATTGGTGCAGTTTGCTCGTCGCGCTTGGCAATGCCACTCGCTGAATATTAAACAGGCCATCTCCCAACGGCAGCACTTCATCAGCCCGAGTTGCGCTAAAAAATTGATTGATCCTTGAAGGGCAACCGAATGGGGCAGCGGGCGGCCGCCAACTTGGGACCCCATGGACAGAACTGGACTGGGAACTTGGACGGAGACTGAGACTGCGACTGAGACTGGGAGGCGAGCTGGAACTTTGACGACATCATCTCGAGTGGGTTGTGGAACGGCAGGGGGCGTGGTTATCTGCTGCTCAACGTATGCATTAAAACAATTTAAAATTCCAACACTAGCCAAGGCCACAGTGGGGCCAAAGTGAGTGAAGCCATAAATTTGAAATAACTTTTGAAAATGACATTAAATTAAAATTTGAATAAAATTAGCACTATATTTAAATATTATATTATAAATTGTTGAGAGGTAGAAAGGATTGTATAGAGTACCTAAAGAGTTATTTAAAATATAACTGTGGGGAAAAAGAGAGTATAACTATAAATAATAAATATTGTTAAAAGTTGTAATAAAATAATATCTATAAATAAATTTAGCTGTACATTTGAATGTTTTATTTAAATTCTATTTAGATAATACACGATACATTAAAATAGTTTCAAATGCGATTACTCAAAAGAGGGCGTAGTGATAATTCAATTATAAATTTTTCGTATAGATATAAATGAGAAAATTCAATTTGCAAAACTTTTAAATACTACTGTGGGGCAAAAGAAAGTATCTTAAAAATATATCTTAGAATAAAGCGTAAATAAATTTTACTCTTGATTTTGTTATTTTTGTATACTATGCATTGTCTACTTAATCAATTAAGAGTATGTATTAAGCAGAGTTTCTTTTTTAACAAGTTATGTGCTTGGTAATAATACTTGTAAACAATTTTTCAACACTTTACACTCACTGTAATCACCATCGCGTGTAAGCTTTAAATGCATTAAATTGTCAAAGCATTCGCTGTGCTTAAAGTTGCCGGCCATAAAATTGCTGCGACTCAGACAAAAAAGGAGTCGCCGCTGCCAACCAGCTCCGCCTCCTCGTTGGTCACTCAGTCCTGCCCAGAACAGAGCAGATCGGAGCATGCCAGACCAGACCAGAGACTGAGTCCAGCCAGTCAGTCAGTCAGTCAGTCAGTTAGCCAGGCCGTCAACTCAACGAAAACCGAATGAATGATGAATTGCCTGTCACTTGCAATTTTTGTTGCAGACAAAACACTGCTCGTCTTCGTTGTGTTCGTTGCTCCGTCGCCTTGTTTAAATTTTTCATGTTTTTCTAAGCCGTCTCTCTCTCTCTAGACACAGGACATAGGACCGAAAAAGCAGGCTCGGCTCGGGAACTTCACTTACTTCACGTTGACAGGCTGACTGCTTTCATGGAATTTGCGTTTAAATCGCTGGGCAAACTCTTCAGCATTGTCAACGAATGTCTGTCGCCTCTTTATTCTGTCGAAATTCTGTTTTGGTCACAACTTCAAAATTTAATTGGGCGGCAACGTTGCAGAATTATGAAATATTTTTACCCAAAAATATTGGGGACAAAAGAGAATTTTGGCAAATGGAATTTGTTGTCACAAGCAAAACAATGCAGGAAATCAGTTGGAATGCAACGTACAAGAAACAAACATACTTTTAACATGTTTATATGCAGGACAACTGCATAATGTTTAGTTTTTTAGCACATTTATTAATTAAATTTAAATTACTAAGTTGTAGAGAAAATATTTAAAAAGTAAGATCCTTAGAAGGATTTAAATTTTTACATTTTAACATTAATTGCATTAAAATAATAAAAATATAAAAGTTTCAGATGTTGATAATTTACATAAGTAGAATTACATTTTATTTTTATATTTGAAGCTGTGGACTAGTAGTTGATAATATATAAATAACTTCTAATTGAAATAAATAAATATCTTTCAATTTATGAATTGTCTTTCCCTTAAAATGAGTTACAAATGAAGAGCCAAAATAATACTTTTCGTTTATTTCCTTTATATTGCACCTTCAGTTTATTTTATTAATGTTTTGGTTATAAAATGCAAATGACATTTTTACAACTATTTCTTAATGAGCTGAATTTAAGCTTATCTTATAGGCAAAATCTTACTCTTAACCCTTAATTCAAAGAAATAAACAAATTCACCACCTGCTTGTGCCATAAACTGTAGCCTTGGAGTCAGCCAACTTTAAGCCAATTAGTGGCACTAATAAAAACCAATAAATCAGCCGAAATTAACCAAATAAAACCGCGTAGTGCACTCTGCACATTTGTCAAAAAATTAACCCTTCCGCTGGCCGACAGAAGGTAAGAAAAAACGCAGCCAATATGAAAATGACATTAGCGAAGCGCCGCCAGACTGTGGCTAGACCGAGACCAGACACTGTAGAGCAGACAACAAACAGGAAACAGAAAACAGACTACAGAATACAGAATACGGTCTAAAGGCCCCACACACACAGGGCCTGTGTTGTTGGCTGTCTACACGCAAAACCACTTTTAACTCGTTTACTTTATTTATGGCCATAATTTGTTAAGCAAAAGGTCGAAAACTAAACTGACGACAAAAGGGCGCAGCAACTCACGGAGCGGACAAGGCGGACACCACAAGGTGCGATGCATAATTAAGATAATAAAATATTAATTAAAATTAAGTTCATGCATATGCAAACACATACACACACACACAGCTCCATCGCAAACTAAATCCAACACAATCCAAGTACAAATATTTGCGTTTTGCTTTCTCTGCTCTCTCTCTGTGTTGATGATGACGTTGATTAGAATTGTTGGATGGCTGTCCGAGGGGGAGGAAGAATGATATTAAATACCTGGTAGCACTGCCCGTTGATAGCCTCGTTATTGGCACCAGGCGAACAGAGCGACAAGACTCGCCTTAATTAATTAATTAAAAATGCATAGCGAGTTTTTCCCTCATTTGTATTATTTTTGGTTGCTTTTATGCAAATTTCAAATGCCTTCATATGAGCACCTGCCCAATGGAAACGTCCTCCTCCCCCTATTCTCATCATTATGTCAGTGCGACAAATGAGTAAGCCCCAAAGGGTTCTCTTTTTCCGAATAAGTTGTGAAACGATGCCCGTGGGGGACAACAGACGTTTAGATATGTCAATCAAAGATGAGAACCCTGCTACTCTAAGGAACAAGAAGCATGCTGAATATGACAGCATTCATAATGAATTTTGCTTTTCAGTAGAGAGAGAGAAAAATTAGTTAACTAAAAATTATGACATACACAAAAATTTGGGAAAACTTATTGAAATGGGTTAATTTTTTTTTAGTTTTGAACTTTTACATACTTTAAACATATATAATTGTAACTTCTATTTACCTATTCACTTAAAATAAATATCATCTCCGTTTTTGTGATAAATAAAATTTAACAGATCTATTAGATGATTACATATTATAGTATTCAAAATTAAGTTATTTATAAGTAGAGAATAAAAAAACTACAAATCTTATAATATACAAATTTATTGATGGTTTCGGTGATATTTCTAACGTATGAAATAATTAAGGGTTAATCAGTAAATATGAATTTTGCTTAATTATTTATTAATTTTTTATTTCTTCAATTATAAATCTAATAACTTAAGAAATATGGCACTCGTTTCTTAACAAAAAAAATAGAGAAAATTTCGCATCGTTGAGCTCAGAACATTCGACAATAAAGAGCATTGAAATTTCGACTTGGCACATGCAGCCATTCAATTTAATTTTTTACAAATTTGTTTCTTCTTATTACGTATACCTCTCGTCGACTAATGGATGTTTGCTGTTTGCCATCGGCTTAGGGGCGTATTAAAACACAACCCAACAGAAAAAATTCAAAATACAAACAAGCAAACGAAAAACCACAAAGCGCGAAATGTGATACATTGCGGTTTGCTATCGTCGTCGTCGTTGTCGCTGTCTTGGCCTGTGCATAATTTATTTGGCCTTTTTTGGTATTTATAGATAATATTGGGTTATAGCGCGGCGCTTAATCACTTTACCTGTCGCTGGCACGTATTCTCAGATGTGGGCATCTAATTGGTGAATATTTCTTCTTTCTTCCCTCCCGTGAGCAATTCAAAACGTCAATCGAAATGTGAGTGAAAGCGAAAGCATCTCTCTCTCACACTGAGCACACTTCACCCGCCCCAACAGCGAGCGCTTCAAAATATTTTTGACACACGCACAACAATTGAGCCGGAACCCAAACCAAAGACCGAGAGCGACTGAGGTTCACCCCATGATTGATGACGACCCGCGTCCAGCTCTGCTCGCCTTTGTGTTTGTGCTGCATTAATTAACTAATTTAGTTTGGTATTTTATTTGTGTTCTCTTGCCGAAAAAAAAAATCCGAAAAAACAGAAATGCTTTCTAGCGTTCGCCTTCCCAAAATTTATGCAGACACATTTTTTAATTTTTGTGTTTTTTTGGTGTTTTTGTATTTTTGCAGCAATTATTTACATGCAGAGCCCCCAGCTGTGTTCGTATCACAGCCTTATCGCTAGCTTTCACTCTTTTTCCCTAATTTTTAATTCTCTTTTTTTTTTCTGAACGCATTGTCATAATTCACGCTTGACGCTCGCCTGCAGGCAAATTGGGCTGAGTTGATTCATGTCAGTTCTGACTGAGCCCTTCGAGTGGGTGGAGTTTGAGGACGGTGCATTGTTTTTGATGGTCTTTGATGAATTTTGACAGTTAAAACCACAAAATTGTGTGAATGAAACTGGCACTGGCACTGACACTGTGTGTGTGTGGTGCTCTTGCGTTTTCGGACTATAATTTCATGTCTGTTTTGCCATGAAATGTTTTCCAAATTTTGGCCATTTTTTCGCCCAGTGCCATTTGCATTTCTAATGATGCAGCTGTCCAAACACAATGGCAAAGTCTGATTTCATTCTAGTCGCAACTAAATGCTGTGGACAGTGACATTATAAAATATGGCTTATGCTATCGCAATCATAAATTGTGTTATTCTGTCACTCAAATTGACTAATTTTGATTTGGGCTTCGCTTGTGTTATTAGCGTAACAATTGTGTTTGACCGAAATACATAATATCGAAATCTGTTCTACATATGTTATCTGCAAAATTGATTGCCTATCACTTAACATAAATTGTGCCATTTTCAAAGATTTAACAGAGTCAAAAATTGATTTAATATCAAACACGAATATCTTTTGCTAAGCTCTGAGACAATCCCTAAATTCAGTCAGTGTTCATATACCACATAAGGTGTGTTAAGCCAAGATCATTAACCTCCGAGGCGAGAAATCTAATATTTGTTCATCGTTCGTTCGTTAGTTTAACCACAATACCTAAGGTAAAAGGTAATCGAACCGGCTACTGTTTATGACACCTTCACCAGCAGCAACAGCGGAATTTATAACCCATTCATATATCATATTGTAGCTCTTAGCTTTCCATATACATATAGTAGAAGCATCGACGCTTCACCCCTGGCAATGACAATCAACATTTGAGCTGCGAGCAAAGATGAGAGATGAGAGACCGATGAAGAGAATTTCATTTCCAATTCCAATTCAGATTCGATGTGCTCGTATTTCAATAATAACTCTCAACTCTTGACTCACATTTCATAATTCATTTTCGATAGACTCTCACTTTTTTCACCCGCTTTGGCACATTAACATTGAAAAACCATTAGTGGAAGCCCAACGAATATGTTGAAGCCGAAATAGGTGGAGCATATGATGCTGGGCCAAAGGCATAAATATTGTTTACCACAGCTGAAAGTTGTAATTTATTACAAATTAAAATAAATCAAGTGGAATTCCAAAAGTCAAAAAAAGAAAAATCATCAAAAATAAAATAAAAAATAAATTAAATCAAAACAGATTGTGTAGCTTTAGATTTTCCAATGTACAATAAATGCTTTTGTCTATACTCTACTTTAGACTTCATTCATAAAAATTCTTACTCAGAGGTGTTATTCACCTGTGCGTATGCTATAAATTTGTGAATAGCTTGGAGTTAACTGGGTCATATAATGTCTCTATAGGGAAATACGTGAATACATTAGAGATAAACAACATTTGCATTTTAAGTGCAACGCTCAGCATAATAAAAATGATAAACGTTAATTTTGTTTGTGTTTTATCCGCCACTCGAGAGGAAATTGTAGCTGGAAATGATTTGTCAAAGTTGAAAGCCGATACCCATACATTCTGTGGTATCTGTGCCGGAAGAGAAAACACAACACAAATTAAATTATATCAATTTAAATATAAATTTCAAACATACGAATATTTCTCTCAATTTCTCCACAGCTCTCGATAGCTTGAGCTTTACACCTAAGTGCCATCGAGTTGAATTTTTTCGTGTCAAGTGCGTTTCAAGCGCTCGATATGTATATTTAATGATATAAATGGAGTTTTTTTGTAGAACGAAACAATAAAAAAAAAAAAATCATCTACACACGCACAAACACTTTAGAGCCAACAAACAACAACAAATCGTGAACACAAATCAAAACTATTTACAGATGCATCTCGATGAAGTCGCACGAAATGTTTTATAACTGCTTTTAGAATTTACTGCGCTAAACATCAGGTTTCATGCAGCGAGATGATGCATTTCTTGGGTTGTCATAAATCTGAGGATATACGAGTATAAAAACATGCATTAAACGAATGACGAAGATGCGATCGTATATATACGGTTTATGATAAAAGGTTTTCTAAAGAGATTAAAGGCTATTAAAGTGATTTGAGATGTAATGAAGATTTTTAGTTACTTCTATGTAAATTTTATTGTCCTTTTTGGATTTCGACAATAAAATAGTTAAAGAGTATGGAAAAGAATAATCTTCTAAGTACATTTTATTAATGTATTTTTAAATTGATTTTACAAGAATCTTAAAATAAAATAGCTTTATAACATACTATAAACAGAAGCACTTCAGTTACATCTAAGAATTTTATATTACTTTAGCATAAGTTACTTCTAAGCGCTTTTTATCACAACAAATTTAATTTTATTGTACTAAGATTTTAAAATGAAGAAGTTCAATAATATGTAATAGTCTAAGTGACTTTTAAGTACATTTTTTTTGCATTATTTGGACTTTAAAATGAATTTATTTAATGGTTTCGAGTGGAATAGTCTCAGTTACTTCTACAAACATTTTATTTGTGTATATTAAGGTTTATTATGAAGTAGTTTAATAACATACAAGAGACTAAAATAATTACCACAAAGTTATTGTTTTTGCATTATTTAGTTTTCGAATGAAGTAGTTCAATAACATGGAAACAGTTTTACAACTTATCCAATAATATTAATTAAATTGTTTTAATATTGCTAAAACTGATCAGATATAAATTCTACATATGCGGGTTTTAATCACTTGCACAATCTCGTCTAACTCCCTCCAGACTTTTGCTTCCACACACGGTTGAGCTCAATATCAATATCAGTATCACAAAGTATTGGAAGCTGCATTCCCATGTTAATAACAAATTGAAATTCAATATCAAACAAAGGCAAACAGAGTGCAGCGCATCAATGGACTTGTTTACATTTTTATGTGTTAAACAAAGTCAAAGCTTGGTTGGCCCCAGTGTGAATGCATAAAAATCACAGCTAGAATACAATTTCAACACTTTAAGAAACTCGATTTTGGAATACCATAAATGTCATAAAACTGAGTAGAGTGCCTTTCATTCGATTCCACCACAAGCGAGTAGCATTAATTATGCCCGTGTGGAAGATGACGCTGAGGATGAAATGAAACTCTCCCCAGCAAAGTCTGTGGCACTTTAAATTTCCAACTGTCAAATGTCGCTCGCTGTTCAATATCGTTTATCAAACGTTTTATCGCTGAATTTCATAAACTTTCAGTTAGACAGAGGAGCGAACACGACGGGGCACAAGCATAAATCATTTCCAGCGGCCATTTTCAGAATCACGGTTCGTCATGCTGAGTAGTTGATGGTTGTTCCACTCTCAACTCCCTCCCCTTTTCTCTTTCTCGTTGCATTTAAACTTTTGGACTCCAATCCAGTTCCCAAAAAATAAAGAACAAGCCTCCAGACTGCGACTGAGATGGGACTGACTGTCCGACGGCGGCTGCCAAATGCGCAACAACCGCAGACTAATTAAATTAATTGAGGTGATTTTGTCGCAGATACAAACACCCCCGTTACACGTGCTCTTGCGGACCCATTTGTAAAGGGTTGGCCAAAGAGTTTTTGGCTTTAAAAATTGCCGACCATTTTTTGTGTTACTTTGTGCTAAAGGCGAATTTTGTTGTTTTTTGTTGATGCGATTTCGAGGGGCAGCGGTCATATCCGTAAATGCTCAACGCATGTAATCCATCGATATTAATGACTGGTCATATATATTTTTTTCGTTTGTTGTTGTTGTGTGTATGTGTGCAGATATTCTTCTTATTTTTGCCGCTTGATTGAATGGTTATTCATATTTTTGCAGATATGGCAACAGGATTTGAGTGAAGCAGAACGCAGAAAGCGGGGCAAAGCGAAGCCGCTTTTTTATGACCCATTCGTATTCATTACAATGAAATACCTTTTTTTTTGTTGGCTGAAATTCTGATTTTCTTTTTGTTGAACATGCGTCGCGTCGTGTTTTATACCATATACTACATATCTTATAAAATATTAAATAAATTCAATCAGAACATTATTTTTGTGTTCATTTGTTCGCGGGATCGCGGCTTGTTTGCATATTGAAACAAGCAAATAAATCAAGGAGTACACGTAATATCTGCATATTTATAAAATAATCTTAATTCCCTTAATAAATGCATTCGCAATCAATCAAGTCAAGTTCAAATATCGAATATTACTTTCGGCGTTGGTTATGAATAAAACAGTGTTGTGAGATATTTTTTTTGAGAATATTAATTCTATTGAAGTAGACTTTTAAATTATTAACGTATTTATAGATAACTTTCGAAATTAGTAAATTTTTAATTTCATAACTTTATAAAAATACATATCAATTGTTAAGGTATTTATGCATTTACGACAAAATCAATGCTCGATCAGGGGCATGTGTTTTGCCAAGTGTCAACAGCATGCGATTAATAAATAATGCAATTGAATTGCTATAACAGTTGGTGTGTTGCATGCCGCAGTCAACATGCTGTAACATATTCTGCAGACAACACTGCACAGCAGATCCCAACAACAACAACAACAACAGCAGATGAAAATGTGAATGTGAATACACTGAAAATGTTTAGTTTTAGCGCTGCAGGTGGCCAACAGACAGCGACCAAAAGGCACAAAAGGCCAATACGGTAATTCTTTTCTTTTTTTCTTTTTTGTGTGTTTTGTTTGCCCGTGTGCTGCAGGATAATGACAGCTCAACAACAACAGAGGCGAAGCAACGGAGCAACCGAAGCATTGGGGCCGATTGTCAATTGTTGTTGTCAATTACGTGAACAAAACATGCAACACCGGGCGCTGCATGAATGAAGCCCACGACGGAGAGATGGAGATGGAGAGCTACTCGCTCTCTCTCTCTCTTTTCAACTGCTGCTGACCACAACAACGGACCAAAAATTTGTACCCAAAATCATCATGTCAATTGCCAGGCGACAGGCCGGAACCAGCCAAACAAATGCAAAGCGACCGCAGAACAAAGAGAAGCCGTTTGCAGGAGTTGTTGGAGCAATGTGCAATAGTGATGAGAGCAGTGAGTAACACCTCGATCTACGATAGGATAGCAGTGGATATGAGAAACTACAAAAATAATCGAATATATTTTATGCACCTTAAGTATACGAGTATATAAGATAATGCTAAGAATTTTAAGAATAAATACAATTATTTAAAGAAAAACAAAAGTGAAATCTTTTAAAATTCTATTCGTTAATTTAATACAAATGATTTTAGAAAAAGGAAGACTTACAAGCTTTCATCCAGTACTTCTCCTATTGAATGTCATCTTATGATTTTTATCCCAAAAAAAAAAACTAGATTTGAATGCCACTGGCTTAATAATATAAAATTAAAGTAAATATGTTATAAAAGACCAATTAACACTCAAGTTTCCAAGAATAAATATAGCTAGTGCTGCTTAAGAATATATAAAATAATGACCATAATGTAAAAACACGAATAAAGCTTTTATAATATTAAAAAAGAGATAAAATTGGATAAATCTTAATTATTAATTTATATGCATGCACAAAAGCTTATATTAAATAAATCGTTTACCCATCTCTAACTTCCTCACAGTTTACCACGATTTCACTGGCCTTACACCCAACAGTTAATACAATTTTCGCACTGAGTCTTTGGTCCATCTCTAGCTCGAAGTTAGCCATACTTCAGGCGTTTAATTGGCATACCATTTGGCATGGGCATTATGTGTTTTTGGGGGGCGCTCATGAGATTAACGATTTGTGGCGTGTAAGAGCATTTGTCAATGTGTCACAACAATAAACTGTCATGGAGCTAATGCTGGTGCTGCTACCATTGCTGCTGCTGATGTTGCAGCAACATGAACTCACAAACTCCATGCCACAGCTCCAATTAGAATTGGTGCAATAATTGAAGGAACAATGGGGGCAAGAAGCATTGAAGTGAAGCAAACTAAAGTGAAGAGTGGAGCAACAATTTCTACAGCTATACTGCTGAGGCAAGCTGAAACGTCTTTCTCTCCCAATTGCAGATTAGCCGATGGCCCGTTGCAACATCAGCATAAATTGAACTCGCTCTGACCTTTTTAATTAAAAACGAGCGCAATGTTGAAGCAATGTTGAACTGGAACTCAACTCACAGCTCGAACTCGAAATGTTTGAGACTCTCGGCATTCGTGCCGCGTTCGCATGCTAAAAATTGCAACAAAATTACATGACCCCCAAGCTCGTTGGCTCACTGGCTGGTTTTGGTTGCCGACAAGGATTTTGGCTTTGGCACAGACAGCAAACGGAAGAGAATTGTTATCTAATGTCTGGAGGCGAAGGGTCAACTGCACAGGCACAAGCACAGGCACAGCGAAGCAGTCACGCAGTCGTCGTCGACGCCGTCGGGGGATTGAAACACGAGCGAGAAAAGTGTTAATAAATTTTAGTGCTAGCCAGTGAGAAATGTAGAGACAGACAGACAGATAGACAGATGGACAGACAGACAGAAGGAGCAACAGCAACAGCAACAGCGACAGAAACTCAAGTTGCTATTGCCCCGAAAATTAAGTTACGTAGTCGTCGCGTCGCGTCGAGTCGCTGCTCGATTTGCAAATAAATTTGTTTAATTCCCCGCTCGACGTGAACCCCACAACGGGAAATATTTTATAACGCCGACACCGACACTAAGACCGAGACCGAGTCGAAGTCGGAGTCTCGGAGACCCACAGCGGGGTGTGAAAGTTCGCTGGTCGACAAAAGCTGGACAAGCACAACGGCAACTGGGCAACTGAGCGACGACTAAAACGTGCCTGGGATTTGCCGTCGGGCGCACAACTCAACCTGACTAATTAGACGCGTCATTGTTGCCCGATTGGATTTGCATTTGGATTTGGCAAAGACTTTTCGAATTGGCATTGTTAATGAGTTTGCCAAGGGAGCCAAAGCAGCAAACGAACAGCCGAAGAGTGGAAGCCATTTGTGTGTCGCTTGAAGCCGGTAACTTCACTCCTAAATGGCAGCTAATTGGCATTTAAGTTGCCCCAAATGAAGGAGTTGCTGCTGCTGCTGCTTTTGCTATTCGAGTGCACTTATAAGGTTACTCCTCTAAACTTTCAATAGTAAGTAGTATTTGCATCTACATGCAAATTAGCCTCAACTCTACTCACTGTCAGTGTCCCCAGGGAGAAGTTGACATTTGAGTCACTCTGAAGTCAATTGCAGATAGGTGAGAACATTGCTAAGACGTCCTGCAACAGCAGGTGGCAAGATGAACTACACATATACAAATGTATTACTTAATTGTTGCAGTAATTTACGTTATTGTTATTTTAAAATCAAGATTATTATATTGAATATCATAATAATATTATTTCGAAATTTTTTGTTGAATTACATATTACTTTCAATACTTGAGAACATCGCGAAGACGTCATGAAATAGCAGGTGACATAAAGTAATGCAAACATTATAAATTAGTGCTGTAGCAATGTAATACACTTAATATTTTGAATATTTAAAACAAAGTATATTATTTCGAATTTGTAAGGTAACTAATTGCATATTTATTGAGATTTTTATTGAACTCTTTGTTACTTGCAATACTAGCTTGAATTGACTCAACTTTTATTGACAACAACAGATGAAATTGTGCATCTGCTTCTATCAGACAAAGTACGACAATGGCTTTCAATCTTTTGCTTAATTGAAAATCCATTGAGTGTACAAGAGAGCAAAAGAATAAAGTTCTTTTCATTTTGCAGCCCAGTACATATAAATAATGGCAATTGGTTTGTGCCATCGTCATTGTTTTTATCATGCCATGTGCAACCCATTTCGATTTAACATATCATTCATATAATATCAATTAGTTGCATATGTGCGTCATGGCCTGTCCAAAAGCTGCAAATTATTGGCCAATGTCGACTCGACAGGCAAATGGACAAATGCGACTGTTGGACAGTCGGACAGCCGGACAAAATGGCAACGATGTTGTTCATTCTTTTGGCCATGTCAATAGCAAAAAGGATAAAAGAGCTCGCTCGATTGGCATTGCCTGTTTGTTGGCTGTTGATGATGAAGCTGGCGATGGTGATGATGATGCCGTTGAGCATGACGTCGATATTGACAGCGACGACGACGACAACGACGATGGCGACAACATCAATGTCAGCAGAGCAAACGTGCTCCTCTTTGCTTTTCTTATTTTTGTTGCTCTCTGCAGCGCACAAAAAACTCATTTTATGCCAATTTTTGTGTCCCTCTCGTAGCAAGCTGAATGAAATTTAACGAGCTGGCCAAGCACACACACTCACACACGCACACACATACATATATATATGCATACCATTTACCAATAAACAAAAGAAGTGCAGATGTGGCCATGAAAAGGATTCACATTAACGGCTCATTTGAGCTGATCACCAGAGTCACCAAGATAGTGCAAAAAGCTAATAGAATCCTTATACGATTTCGCACTGAAAGCACTTGATTTTTCTGTACATAAAAGTTGAATAAATATAAATAATTTTTTTTGGTGAAGTTGTGTGCGCAATTAAGTTGTTGAAGTTAAAGCGAAATAAGTAAGAAACTCATAAAAAATAATTCAACGAATGGCAAAAATTGTAAAATTATATAAAATAATTTCAATCATGCATTTTTAATTATATTTAATTGAAATGCAAATATGGCATATTTTAATTTGATTTACAAATCTCTTTAAATAGTTTTATAATGTCATTATTAACTAAATTCGTCAAATAAACAAATATTCAATAAATTAAAACATTATTTAATTAGTTCAAATAATTTCAAACAACAATGTTATTTAGTTATATTTTGCCAATATATTTTAAGTGTTATCTAACCATACTTACATTCCTTTCACTAATCGCTTTACGTCTTTCAACTTAGTTTCATAATTTAAAATAAATGAAGAGTTGAAATTTGATTTTATTTTAAATTAATTTTAACTATAATATAATTTTAGTTACATTTCATTTAAATCCCTTTACCAATCTCTCTACTAAAAAGCAGAACTCAGTTACATACAATTATTCAATGACTGAATAAATGATAGAAATCATGACTATTTTAAGCTATTTTAAACTACAATTTAATTTTAGTTATATTTAAAAAATTCTTTTTTTGAGTCCCATTAAATATTTCAACTCAATTTGATAATTTCACTATTGTCTGAAATTCAGTAAAGGGTACAAACATCAAATTATCAAATATCAAATTTCAAATGATATTTAACTATCACAAAACAAACCTGCGTTGAATTAACCTAATTTAATTCCCTAACCAATCCCTTTACATGTGTCTACTTAGTTTCAAGGTATTGCTTAATTTATTTCTAAATATAGTAGACAAATCTTTTTTGATGATTAATAAATAGCAAGTCAAAGAATCAATGTGTGTAGGCTATCCAGCAGTGGCAGTAAGAGTGGCATATCGCTTAATTATGTATGCCACTAGCGTAGCAGCTTCAAAAACTCAAGGCTTCCCCGTTTGCCCTGCTCAACAGCTCAACCGCTCACCCGACGAGCAGCTGGTTGTTAGTTTTTCGGCTTAACCTTTTGCCAATTTTAAATTGGCTTGGCTGGTTGGATGGCTGGCTGGTAAGTTCAAATATGCACAAACATTTGTTCAAAGGCTAAAGATTTATCTCGCCGGTTGTACTCCGGAGTACGTTAGATACCCTGTGGTTCCTTTCGGGTTCCACGTTTGCTTCCGTTTCGTGCATTTGCAGATTGGGGGCTGGGACCTAAGACTGGGGCTGGAACCTCAAGCCGTGTTCTACGTTGTGCTACCGGGATCGAAACTCTTTGGGTATTCATATGAGCGCATCGATACAAATCTGTGAATTTCAAGTGCAAAACTTGAATATGCAATTGCATTTTTTCATGAACTTTTTGCCTGTTTTGCTTTGTGTTTTTATACCCGCTACCCATAGGGTAGAAGGGTATTATAACTTTGTGCCGGCAGGAAATGTATGTAACAGGTAGAAGGAGGCATCTCCGGCCCTATAAAGTATATATATTCTTGATCAGCGTCAACAGCCGAGACGATCTAGCCATGTCCGTCTGTCCGTCTGTGTGTCTGTCCGTCTGTAAAGCTAGAATTTTGGTATATGCAATAATAATAGTATGTATGATTCCTGAAAATTTGGTTACGATCAGATAAAAATTGTCGAAATTATTAAAGAAATATTTTTGTATGGGCAAAAACGCCTACTTACTAGGGGTCTAATTTGCTTTGGCCGACAATCTGGTATATTGTGCCGTCTATGGTATATTTTGAATGCGGTACTATATCGATATACCAAATATACCATTTGGTATATTTTTTTTAGTATTTTAGTATATTTGGTATATTTTTATATAATAATACCCAAAAATATATTTTTAGTATTTTTGTAGTATAATTGGTATGCTTTGAGAATAATACCGCAAAATATATTGCTTTTATTCAAAATGGGTAGCGGGTATCTCACAGTCGAGCACACTCGACTGTAGCTTTCTTACTTGTTTCTTGG
The DNA here is from genome assembly GCF_023558535.2 of Drosophila nasuta. Taxonomy (NCBI): domain Eukaryota; kingdom Metazoa; phylum Arthropoda; class Insecta; order Diptera; family Drosophilidae; genus Drosophila; species Drosophila nasuta. The sequence continues at coordinate 7,196,433 of NC_083457.1, forward strand.
TTCATTGGTGGATTTCCAGCTACCGCTGTTGGAAATTGTTTGATAGCGCGCTGTGGTTTTTGGGGGCTTAGACACAGCACGTGGAAAATGCGAAAAAGTCAAATGTCTGTTCATAGTTCGTACAAATAATTTATTGGTTTATCTAACAAAAAAGATGCATGTAATTGTTTACAAAACAATTGCATTACATTCTTTAGACTTTGCTTGTATTTATCTATTGCTTGTCTGTTTCAATTATTCAACAATAGCAAGCATATTTAACACCCGAATTTATTAGCAATGATCTAATCAATTTCAATGCGAAATCATTGATAATTCAGACTGGCAAATAAGCTCTAGGATCCCCTAAAGGTTCAAATTTGCATTTATTTTGCGGTTCTTATCAAAACTCTTGGCTTGTCAAATCATAAGTTTTCCCATTGTTTACTCTGGCATAACTCAAAATTTCCATTTAGATTGAACAGCTTAGTGAGGGGTAAACTCACCAACCTCACTAATTTGGCCACATTGAATATGCTGTCGGGCATTTACCTAGACCACATTATGATTCGCTGAAGCTTGGCATTGTACCAAAAAATCATATTGTGAGGCAGGCTGCATGTTTGATTGGCCGAAAAAAACATTTGGCCGAAAAGGTTTTCGACAGAGCTGAGAATTTGGAGCTGGCTCGCCTTGTTGGTAATTTGCATATTCACGCTGTGGATAAAAATCAAAACAGTGGGTGTCGTGGCATCCACAGAGACCAGAGACACAGGCGGCAGCAACCGCAGCTACTACAGTGAAGAGATGCAAGCAATGACAACTACAACGACAACGACAATAGCAAGCAGCAACAGCAACGACAACAAGGCAATCGATGAATGGCAGAGGAAAATGCAAAATGTGCCTGCTGGGCAACCATGAAACCGAAACCCGAACACGAGAAGTGAGAAGCGAGAGGAACGACTGCGACTGAGAGACTCAAGCTGAAAGCGCGGCCAAAAATGTAGCCAGGCAAACAAATTCAAAAATGTTTGCTGAATTTCAATTGCTGACAAATTGTAAAAGCGCCATGCGATGGAAGCAGGAAGCAAAGCGAACGAAACGAGCCGCAGGACAGGTTCAAAAGCGCGGACAGAAGAAGGATCCGGACATCGATGAATGCCAACACGACCAAGACGATGGCGATGGCGATGGCGACGTCGATGGCGATGATGATGCTGATGAGGTTGCTGTTGATAATATTATTAGTACCGGTGAATGCCAAATTGTCCTTAAGGATATAAATGGAATTTGAAATTATTTTATCAACATTTTTGATTGCTTCCAGCTGAACAATTGCCGCAGACAGGACAGCACAGAACAGTAAAGCACAGGATGAACTGATGGAGTCATTGACAGTGGCCAGACGTACGTTCGTATTTAAATAATATGCACAAAAGTTATGAATTCGCCTGCCAACCAGCCAACAACAATAGCAACAATGATGATGATGATGAACAGCTGAGTGAAGCAATACGTTCCCAGCTTTTGGCGAATTGTCGAAATGATAAATTTCAGAGTACTTTCCGAGAGATGCTTCCCCATCATCTCCATCATCGACCGTTTGCTGTCTGCGAGTTTTTGCAATGAGTTTCGAGTGGTTTCGTTCACTCGTCCCTATGCTAATTATTATTGCATGACAGGAGAAACTCCTCGAATTCGGATTCGTAGCGCATCACTGGCGGCCAGGATTTAATCTAAGCTGATAAGGAAATTGCTTAGAATTCTTAATGGGGGCCGGGCCGTATAGCAAATGGAGCAGAAGTTATGATGGCAGATTCTTTTGATCCAGAGGTGTTAAGCTACTCTGATGGAGATTTTGAATTTCACTTGGGGTCAGGTCAGGGTCAGGTCTTCTTATTGAAATCATTTGACAATTTTTGTGGTGCGAGGAGTGAAGAACTTGTGGCACGTGTAAGCTGTGCTGCATATTTCAATTGATTAGCGATTGATTTTGACCCCACTGAATTGTAGTATTAATGGACACTTGAGGTGACTTCAAGTTTTGTGCCTTTGTGTGAGTTTTGAATAATGGTTGAAGTGAGCTCCTAATGCTTTGGCATTTTCCAATGAATTTCAAATTTCTCAGGATTAATGGACTCGGGTAATGAATCCACAATTAGGGTACAATTTGTTATTACTGCCAAGTTTCGCATTTTTTGTTCAGGCTTCTATACAACTTGCTTAGAAATATTTGACATTGTTTGAGTGATTTTAGTTTTTTCTTTTCAAATTATTATTTTTAAAAATTCTACTTACTTTATATACATAGTTCAGAAAAGTTGACATATATTGGAATAACTTAAATAAAAATAACACTCTGTTTGTGTCACATTAAAGTTCTACTCATTCACACTTACCATCGACATTTGAAATACACTTGCCATTTTCTCTAAATTATCAGCCATTAGCTTCAATTTCTATTTATGTTTATCCAGACAGCAATTTTATTGACTGGATCATGCAAATTATTAGCCAGACATCATTAAGAAGCATTTTGCCAAGATTGCATATGCTCAAAGGCAACTAATTTATAGAGGAATTTTGTGTCAACATCAAAGCAAATTTTTTGTCTAACGTGTTGCATACGCAATACTGGCTGCATCCTGCTGTCAATCTCAATGTATTTGACTTAATGTGCCACCAATTTGTTGGGCATTTTTTGCAGTCAAAATGGGCAAATGTTTATGTAGTATGTGTATGTTTTATGGCTATTCGATAAAAGTACTCGGATATGCATATCCAAATACAGATAGAGATAGAAAGAGGGGGAGCTAAAGCGGAGCAAAGACTCAGCAAATTTGTCTAGGCTTAATGCAATACAAACAAAACTCTAATTTAAATGGCTCTCTCATCAGTGTTATGACAGTTGAAGTTTTGACAGGGCACAAAACGACGAGGAGGCAAAAGTAACGTCTATCTGACTACGCGTGTGTGTGTATGTGTGTGCGAGTGTGTGTATTTTAGAAATTCATTGGCAAAAGACAAATACAGATATGCAAATAGGCATATATAGGCAGCGCACTCAAAACTAATGTACTATGCATAGCAATCACTCCGTCTCGCTTGCTCTCCACAATGCCTGCAGTTGATTGTAGATGAAGTGCCGCCCACCCACACACACACACACACACACATAGGCAAGCACAACATAAATATTCAATTTAAATTATTACCAAATTGGCTTTCGCAAATTTCCATTATGCACTTATTTCATTTTCATAGAGGATGACGACGCCTAAAAGCAGCCGACGTTTGCAATTTCCACTCTAGACATGCATAGAAAACTGGAGTGGAAATGAGTGGGGGAGAAAGGCGCAGAGGAAGGGCGAAAGGGATGCCAGTGAGATTGTTTCTCGCTCATCAATAAGCAATTTAATTTGTCAATCGTCCCTCAGCCTACAATCAACAAAATCCATCAACCAGCAAATGTTGTCGTTTACTTGCCTTCATCGTACAATTAAAATTGTTCATTGTAGTCGAAGGACTAGCAACAGCAACGGAACCAGGACCAATGCCAGGCTTGTAATTAAAGTAAACATAGTTACACACACAGAGGCAAACACACTCTACAAATACCTCGTACTATGCATATGTGTATTGTCATAAAATGCGCATATAAATTGCATGGGCATTAATAACGCGCATACGTCATGTTGTACAAGTGAGCTTAAACTATGTACAAACATGCCGACCAGAGGCCAATACGAATAATGTTTCGGGATTTATACGAGGATAAATTCAATTGTATGACTAATGAAATGAGTCAATCGCAGAGACCAGTGAGCAACAATCGAGCACATTGATATTATTTATAAGCACATTAAGAAAGGATTTAATTATTATGCTTCAAATTATAATTATCATCTCTACAAAAATAGCATTAAGTACGGAGTTTTAAACGGTTTCATTAAACTATGACTGATATTAATATAATATTAAATGCATAATAGCCACACTCTTCGCAGCACAGCTTGCATAATAATATAATATGAATAGTTGTGATTTAACTCAGAATATTATTTTTCCATTAAGACAAATTTTGTAATTTTATTAAAATTTAAAAAACATTTAAACAAAGTCAAAATAATGAAAACAGTAGAAATAAGTATTATTCTTTATTAATTTTGGCAACTTTGTATATCTGTAAAAATATTTTAGTTTGTAAATTCGCAGCGATTAGAATGGTCACATGAAGTATACGTAGAAGGGCAGCGTATCTTGTATACGTAATATACGTAGTATATTTAATAGATGAAGTATACGTAGTATATTCAAGTATACGTAGTATGTTTCGTATATTAAGTATTCGTACTGTATTCTGTTATTAAGGTATATGTAGTATATTTTGTAGATGAAGTATACGCATTATATTTAGGAGTGTATTTTCTAGATAAAGTATACGTATCATATCATATAAAATGTACGCAGTACATTTTGCAGATAAAGTATGCGTAACATTTTAAATGTATGAAGTATACGTAGTATATGCAGTGTATTAAGTGAATAAGTGAAATAAACTATTTTAGTGAAGACGTTTTATTTAGTTCTTGGAACTATATTTTTCAGATAATGTCATAATTTAAGATATAAGGTTTTTGAATAAATGATGCAGTTAACAAGACTAAAAAAAAATATTGCTAATTCTCTAAGAATTGAGGAGGGTCAATCTGACTGCATAAGGAATCCAGATCAAAAGGGCTTATGCAAAAATTCAAATACTGTGAATCAACCGTAACTTAAGCAATGATCAGATTAGACTGCAGACTGTCGAAGCAAAAAGTGTTTTGTAAACATTCCGACCGAAACTGACTTCGATCTCTTTCTCTCTTTCTCTTGAAAATTCTGTGAATCGAATAACCACACGTACTGTCATTGAACCGCTTTTGCTTCTAAGCACCTGTAAATTTTACCAGCCAACATACACGCCAGTGACAACAATTATAGCAACAACAACAACAACGACGACGACAATAGTTTGGGCCAAACTGGCTGAGTTCTGGCAGATGGGGGCCAGGTCCAAGCTTCAATGCACTTGCTGAGCATTTGATTTGTCACCCAAGGCGTGCAAATGATAATCGAAAAATCACTCAACTGTGCGTCTGTCTTTGTGTCCTGTTTCTCTGTGTGTATGTGAGAGAGTGTGTGTGCAAAGCTGATTTGTCTGCCCGCTTGACTGGCTGGCTCTGATGTCCTGGCTAGCTGCCGGCTGGTGAACTGTTGTCCTGTTTGCCGCCTCCCCACATTTCGTCTCTTGGCTCTTGTTGCCTGCATTTCCGCATCCGGTTTTGCATTTGACACCAGGTCTAGGAACAGTAACTACACACACACACACACAAGCAGACAGACAGACGTACGCACATCCTTTGCTAGGCAAAAACTTAACTGCTCGACACTTGTTTTGTGGTGTGTTGCCATTGTGTGGCATTCGCCTGTCTCTGTGCCTCTCGGTCTTTGCCCCAGCTTGCGTAGGTGTTGCTGTCGTGAGACTTGTTACTGACCCCCACTTAAGTCCCCTAACCAGTGCAGTGTTGCCCAATCTGCGTCTCCGACCAGGCACAAAGCTGTTGAAGGACATGGTGACATGTATGCCACGGGGAAGGGGAACAATGGAGTTGAAGCTAAGCGCGTGGAATGGCAGCTGCTTTCCTCTTTTCAATGAAGCCTTTTTGTGCTTTCCATGCATTTCGGTGTTGGCAATCAAACCAGTCATGAACTATCTGACCACTTGATAAAGTAAATGCAAATGACATAGAAATGAGTAAAAGATTTTCCCATTACATTGAGTAATTAGAATTTAGCTATTAATTTGTTAAAATTATGAAATAAAAATATAAAGTTCTCGAAGACACCTTTCAAACAAAAGCAATAATTAATGCAATTTGATTAAGCTTAAATCCTTAGAACTTATTTAGTTAAAAAAAAAAAACAAAAATATTTATGGATGTGTTTAATTTCATTTTATTTACATATTTATAAATTGAATTCTCTTGTCAATTACAGATTATATTTATTTAAGGCTAAAATCCATATACTTCCAAAGATGAGTATTAAACAAATTTAAAGACTTTGCAAGGTGTATTAGCTAGTTTACTTTAACAGACGATATGAAATCTATAAGGCCATGTGCCATGTGTCTGGAGTCTAGAGGCCAACTAAGTACTATTATGATGTTGCTGTTGCCTTTGGGCACATCGCTCTTGACCACGCCCAAGTAATCAAAAATGATGGGAGAGAGCAGCAAATTTATGTGCCATTAACTCAAAGTGCGAGAGCCACAGCCCACATCCCACATCCCACAAGCGACGTCGACCTACGTCCTTCCAAACATCCTCAAACTACGTTCAAGTTTAGTGGCACTTTGATAGAGCCCACACAGAGTCCTCCACACAGTGCCAGCCTAGTGCTAACATAAAGCAAGTTCATTACTTCAATATTTTGGCCACACAGGATGCGTATTGGTCTGGGCATTGTTTTTTGGGGTTTCGAAAAACGTCGCCGGTTTTGTGATTAGGCGGCAACCTCGTTTAAATTAAAATAGCTACAGCTACAGAGTGCAGCAACGCAGCCCTAGGGGAAATGGGGGAAAACCGGAGAGAGTCTGTCGAACGGGAAGGGACCAAACCTTTATTGGATTTTCAATTGTCACCAAGGCAGGCGGCCGACAGTTTTTGGGGGCAGGCCGAAAATCCCAAACCCCGGTAAAACGGCAAAATATTTTTGGTTGTGCCAAACCCGAAACTGAAACCGAAAACCGAAAACCCGTAAGGGGAGCTGCCTAAACCGCAAGTGAATGACATGGGACGATGCTGAATGCTGGCATTCATTCATTTGGAATGAGGCGGGTATCCAAGCTCATTTGCTCTTGGCTCTTAGCTATTGCTGTTGCTGATGCTGTGGCCTCGGTTACTGCTAATGACGATTGCCGTATATGTGAGTTGTTTCACTCGTTGCTCGTTGTTCGTTGTTTTGCATAGGGAACAGAGAAACCCTTCATTGATATGTTGGCTGCGCAAACTGCAAATTTCATTTGCCTTTTGCATATATTTCAAGTGAAATTATTGGCTTGCTCCGCTCGCCTTTGAATTACAAAATGTCAAATTAAATGCGAATTATTGTGTTTAGCATTGTCATGACCTGAACTTAATGTTTATCTACTTAAACTTTTCAGACTTGCTTTTTTTGTTGTTGTTAATTACTTTATAGTTTCTCTTCCCGTTTGTTGTTGTTGATTTTTCGTTTCTTCGGTTGTTGAACAAATACATGTATTTATTTTTATTGGACAGAGGAGTTGGAGCCAAGGCTACACCTTGCTCGGTAAAAGTTGTTAATTAAAGAGCTGCCCAAAGTTGGGAATGTTTATATAAGTCTGCTTGTGGTGAAGACTCGAAGATTGTGTTGTTGTTATAGTTGTTTTGGGGGGATTGAGGTAAGTGACACTGTGTTTAGTTTAAAACTAGTTAGCCAAGCTTACAGTTAGTGTAATTGTATGTGCAAGTTCTGTGTACTAATTCTGTGGCTTAAATTGGAGTTTGTAAGTCGATACTTTAAATAATTGCTTACTTCTAACACTTACTGATAACTACAAGTAAATGGGTTAATTTATTTACAATTTCCTCAGTTATATCAATAAAGGCTCAGACGTTCTTGTGTTAATTATTTAATTTAATTTTAGAAGAATTATGGGCAGTTGATGTAATTTATTTACTTTATATAAATATAGTGATAAATTTTAAATACAAAATGTAATTACTTTTTTTGTATTACAATTCAAAAGTTAATGTTAATTAGTTTTATTTAATAATTAATTGAGCCACATGATATGTTTTATCATTATATTTAAAATACATAAAAAAATATAATTTGTTAAAAGACTTGGCAATTATTTTTTAAATTCTCAAAAAAAATATGAATACTTCCCCATTTATTTATAATTAGGATTTAACAAAATTTAAGATTTTTTTGGATTATAACTTTTTTTTCTTTAATAAATTAATGAGTCAATAATCAATAATAATAATAATAATTATTAATAAATCAAGTCTCGTAAACTTCTTGCCAATAACTTGGCCAATTTTCAGATCATAAATGAACTCAGTTGAAAGTGAGGGAACTACAGAATAATTATATTAAAAGCCCATTCACTGCAGAGCTACCAGAACTTGTCCTTTCGGGGTAACCCTATAAATCCCGTCAAGACTAACCCTCAGACAGCTGTCCAGCATGTGCTTAGAGTGGAGTCCAGTCAACGACCTCAGTGGGCAATGCATGATTCTAAAAGGGATAAACAATTATGCGTCGACTGGCGCATTAGTCGACTCCTGCTCTTGGCCGATAGTGGATAGGAATAGCACCCACATAACCCACACACACGCACACAGTCAGTAGTCAGCAGAAGACAGCAGGCAGCAGCAGAAAAACTCATTAAAACTGCATGAATATAATAAGCATTCGCTTGATTTATAAGCACTCATTTATTGCCCTGAGAGCGCCTGAATGTGAAGGCAAGTCGCGACCCTTAGACAGAGAGAAACTTTTCGGCATATGGTTGTCAGCTTTTGTTGTGTTGTTGTGGGGTTGAGTAGGATTTTTCTTCTTCTCTGTCTCAAAAGACAGCTTCCTGACTAACCGCAGCAGCAGCAGTGGCAATTTTCCTACATTATCCATCCATTCGGAGCAGAGATCAGGACTGAAATCAATTCCATTAGGATTATGAATGCAAACGGCAGGAAGCTGCGACTATAAACGCGCTTGTGTGCAAACATTTAAGCGACGTCTCAGTTCAGGGTTCAAGCAATAAGCATAATGCATACGATATATTCGTTATAGCATCCCCAAAAAGAAATGGACAATGCGTCAAGCTAAGACAATAATAAACATAATGGGCCAAGAAAAATTGCGTAAAAGCGTCGAAATTTTCCGAGGCAAACGCCGCGCAAATTGAACTGCGAACCGAGACGAGGTCGAACAATTGATGGCAGGACAGTGTCCTGTTTGCTTAGGCCTGTCTACAAATCCTGTTAGCTGGACGGACGGCACATGTCCTTCGTCATATTTTATGGCATGGCGTTGGCGGCGTTCATTAGAGCGAACATTGATAATTATGCAACGAGAAGAGCTTCTCGAAGGGGGCGAATTACTGCAGCTGAGTCCCTGACTCCGCCCCGTCGCCAGCTAAGGGTAAGGATAAGGGTGTCAGTTACAGAAAATCCCGAGCGCGTGTCGGCATTTGGCATTTGGCATTGTGCAAGCATTTCCGCAGCTAGAAGCCACCACCTCAGTCTCCATCAGTCAGTCAAAAAGAAAAGCCAACAAAGTGAAGAAGGAGAAAACTTTGAGCTCTTGGCCCGTTGTTGCATTTAATGGTCTTAAGAGTGAGAGTAGTTGCGGACACTTCTGGCGCAGCTTCCTCCATCTCTTTGGCTGACTAATGGCCACTGCGACTGACAACAGCTGCGGATTTACAAGCGAATGCATATGGGTGACAAAATTTACATAAAAGGTCGCTCCGTCAACAGCTCCGTGCGACGGAAAAGAAAACAACTTGCCATTTCTCAAACGCGCAACTCTAGGCAATATTCTACGGCAAGGCTTATATCAAATCAGCTTTTACTTCGCGAAGCGAGCAAATAAAAAAAATTCGCGAGAGAGTTCTGCCATATTTTACGTGTCCCAAGAGGGAGAGTTGCTCCGCTACGTGTCTACAAACAGAAAGGGAAGGCAAGCCCACACTTTGAAAGCTATACCATATACTGTTTAGAAGGGTCTACTCCAAATCAAGAGGTTTTTTTGTCCTCTGGAATCAAAGCACTATAAGTTCGCCATATAAGGTTGCCGCATACAGAAGAATGTTTTTTTTTTAAAGAAATTAAATCAGTTTTTTTAGTTCTTTGTATCTCAAGGATTTTCTTTAAAAAGTAGGTTTAACATGTAGTAAATGTTGTATTTAAGGAAATTAAGTCTTCTAAATAAAACCGTTTCCAATTCTTCACACTTGGAGCATTTTCTTAAAGTAGATTTCAAGAAATTTAGCTAAGCTATTAGAAAACAAAATTATACTAAACATTAGCGAGCAAAGTGGATGGATTACTTTAGATTCCAAAAAATGCAACTTTGAAACTTAGTTGAAAGTTGTTAAACTATTTCTAGCAGCAGATGAGTGCAACTCTAACGATTTGACACGGCCTTCGCAATGTTTTGAGTCGTGACAAGTGATACACGAAAATAATATTTAAATTTGCGTAGAGCTGTCGAGCCTTTTTGAGCCCATTGCTTTGATATATGAAGCATGAGTTTTTGGTTGAAATAAATATGATGCCAACTTTGAATGACATGCAGCTGCAGGAAGCAAAAAGGGGCGCTCGAAAAACAAAATATATACAGGTCCACAGGCACCTGGCTAAAAGCTCGGCATAATTTACATAAGCCCATCAAGTTTAAGTCGCATTAGATGAAAGCCAAGTGCTTGTAACCCTCAGTCCAACCCAAAAAAATACAAAAGTGGAAGAGAACAACCCGGATACCGAGAAGTGAAGACCAAGGACTTTGGCTGTGCACAGCGACCTCTGCTTAGTTGCCCGTGGCAAATGCAATTGTAGAAGCGGCAATGAGGCCAATAAACAAATACACTTGCCCCCCAACAATAACATACACACACTCGGTGGAAAAAGAAGTCGCCAGGCGCTTTGTAACACGAGCTTTATGGCCACCGCCGGCTACACTTTAACCCCACCTGGTGTCGTCTCCTCCTGTCTGTTGTGTGTTGTTGTTGCTGATGCCCAACTCCTGGTGCTTGGTGCCACGTGTCAGTGAGCGATGCCGACGTCGCTTGTTATTTTAAAATTTAAACACCCATGAAATAAAATATATTCCTCCAGCTCCCCAACCACTCTTGGCCCTAAAAAGCCGAACGGCGTCAGAGTTGAAGTATTGAATCCAATAGAAAAATGTTATTTTAATGCAGACGCTCGCCCGTTGCGACGCATTACACTAACAACATCAACAACAACAACAGCAGCAGAAGTATTTCGAGTGCGAAGCGACAAAATTGGATCAAGGTCTGTGCACCCCGCATGGAGCAGGAAGCAGGCAGACAGACAGACAGAGAGGCGGAAGGGCAGACGCACGCGTCGCGGCATTTGCCATCGATGTTGCAGGTAGCTTCGTTTTGCATGCAACGCAACGCGCAGCGACTGTGGAGCGGGGGAATGGAAGAAGGGAAAGAGTTATCGCTTGTATCGCATAAATTGAAATTGGTGCCACCCCGACGAATGACGCCGTCCTGTAAACTGATGCTCAGCTCTCTGACTCTGCCTCTGACTCCATCTCCGACTCGAACTTGCGTCATATGTGGAATTGTATTTACAGTTCACTTAACAAATGCGCATATCGCGGGGGAACAGCAATGGATATCTATAGGGACTGCAGACTAGGGCCACTTCTAATAGCTGAGGGTAGGTAAAGTATATATAGCTATAGCGTGGCACTCGTATTTGGGGTTTATCCATCAGTCGATACAGATAAATAATCGCGGTGCGGTGTGAAATGCTTCAAGTGGAGCGCGGAGATGGGGACTGAGAAGTGTAGTGGTTATGCTACGTGGCCAACATAGTGTTGTGCGCGAAGAGTTCAAGGACTCGATGAACCTTTGCCACGTATAAATAGACATGCATATATGGCAGACGAGGCAATTTGAAACTGTAAAGGGTGCAAAGTAGTATGCAAAGTGTCCATTAAAAACCAACGCAAACAAGAGGGGGAATTTGCTGATGAGGTTGTCAGGCAAAAAGGCAATTAGACGACAAAGTTATGAGCTAGAACAATTTCAGCAGTTGTCTATAATTCCTTTGCAATTGTCTTATATTAATGTGTAAATAATGGGAGCTCAACGGAAAAGGGGCTGTTGTTATAAATACATTTTACAAGATTATACATTTTAATAAACGCAAAAGTAATAAAACATCCCTTTAAAATATTTAAACTCATAGAGCAATTATGAAGATACAAATTTCAAACCTATTTCAAACAGTTATATACGAATACAAATTATTAAACTATCTTTTAAAAAAAATGAGTTCAGTTTCATTATATGTTAATAGCTATATGATATATTTTAAAAGATTAATATATTAAAATTCTGAGAACAACTCTCCCGAAATAAAACAGCTTAAGACAGCTTAAGCTTAAATGATTATTATAATAGTTTCTTAATAAATCCAAAATGAATACAATTTAATTATAATAGCCAAGTAATATAGCTTTATACTAATATATATAGTATAGTTAAATTCTCACGGTTGAAAGAAAATATGAATATATTTAAACAACTAAATACTTATGACTTTTTGGAAACTTATTTCAAAACCAAAATATGAAATGTAAAATTAAATTTTGCTGCAATAAAATCCAAATATATTTAAAACCGTTTGAATATTATATATGCACTTTTATTAAACTGGTTTTATAATAACCCTAAAATAAATATAATCTTAAAGTAATTATGCCGAAATAAACTATATTAATATATTTCCAACAGCTAATAACTAATAATTATTAATAAACTAGTTTTGCAACTAGCTCAAAATTAATATATTTTATTTTTGGGCAAGCTTCCAATCGGCATTTTAATGATCTCATTAATCTAACCAATTAATAGCCGAATCAAACCTTTCTTTGCTTATAAATAATTTATATATAAAATTGCTTCATTTGTTGCCCTGTCAGCCAAACATCTTAGCCTTGGCTACACTTGCCGTCAAATGGTTAAATGGCTTGCACTATTAGTCAAGTGACGCACCTCTGTTTATAGCTGATAGACTCTGAGCTGGTCCGCAACTAATTACCAAGTTGACAGTCTCTCTCGCTGTCTCTTTCTGTGTGGGAACATCGCTCTGGCAGGCTGATCAATTAGCTTTGATATTGTCGTGACATATTAATCGCCTGCCAGCTGCTGAGACAACAAAACTCGCGCCAAAGTAGCAAAAATTAGCGGAGAGCAACTCCCGAAAACGAAAAACTGTCATTGGCGAGAAGCTCAAATGCAGCGAGAAGAAGGAATGAAGGACTTCTGGATGCTGGCTGGTCTTCGATTTTCATGGCTTACTCGCGGCATTAACACATGTTGACAAAGTAAACAGGATTTTGATACTGTGGCGTACAAGCAATTTGCTAATCCAATCCCCCATTCCTCCCTCCCCTTCCCACTATTCATCCCTGGGCGAAAAATACTGCAGGGAAAAATGTAACAAATTGGCAGATTAGTTGTTGACATTTTGGAAAATTAATGAAACTGTGCTGGCCGCCTCAAGGGCAATTGCTGTGCATGCAGCCACGCCCACTGCCCCAAAATGTCCTTTGGCCAAGCCAAAGTATAGTCAACTACCCTAAGATAGCAGCTCTGTCCATTTTATTTACCGCATAATTTTTGTGTTTGGGAATTTCTGCAGCTTTTTACTTTACATTCAACTGCACACATAATTTAATTAAAAACTTCCTTTTTCTGCACAAGCTAGTCGCACTGTACTATACCATATAATATTTTCTGCTTGGAATATATCAAAAAGCTTTCTAAACACACACATACACAACACACATACATATGAAAACTAGCCGAGCATAGCGAAAAATTTGCCTGCATTTTATTTGTATGTTTGCGCCGCCTTTATAAAGTATTTTCCGTTATATTTAACTGGTTTTTCAAAGCAACGTTAAATAGAATTTAGTAGGTTTATTATGAGCTGCAAAACACATATATAAAATGCTAAAAAGAAAGAAAGAAATGCATATGAATGTGTGCGCAGAAAAATTCTCGCTTACTGGGGAACTTGATTTAAGCCAATTGCTGCGGAAAAACAAGGACTAAGCAACAAACAAAAATTGCAAAGAATACAAGCGGGAAAATTGATGAAAGGCTGCACAATAAAAAAGCAAGTCCCACACAAATGAGCGGCTATTTTCTCTGCAGCCTTTTTGTTCAGTTTGTGGGCAGTGTTGTGTTACTCATTAGTTAAACCACATGCGTTACTATAGAAAGTGAATAAAAACGCGACTATGAGGTCACTATATATTTATAGGGTGAATATTAAATTAACCTGACATTACACCTGATATTACATCTTAAAATAGAAGGCTGATCAAAATATATTATATATATTTATTTATGGTTTAATGGAGATGACCATCAAAAGGCATTTAAATGAGAATTACGATAAACAATATTGAATTGTATGAAAATGAAATAAATTCACATATGAAAATACTTTATAATTAAGAGTTGAACTTGACTTATTTAAAATACTTCTCTATAAATAACACTTTTCATTTCAGAATATTAAAGATCAAATAAAAAACATTTACTGATTTAATATAATATTATTATGAATTCAAATATAGCTACAAAAGGATTCAGAAAAATGTACTGATTTATTGAAGAAATATTAGAAGTCTATGGACCTAAGCATTTCTAGGTCTGTCTCATAATTCATCAATTAAGAACCGAGTTTTTGTACCATTGAGTGGCATTTTCCAAAGTGACTGAGGAGCTTAACCCAAATATATATGGCTCAAAGAGAAATATTTCATAGAGGCGGCGGCAGCTGTCAGAGCAGCTCCATCTTCAGATTCAGATTCAGCTTCAGCCTGAGCTTGAGCTTTATTATAAAAACCGTATTTGGTACACGTACAAAGCAATGTCCCCGCCGGATCTGAAGGCTGTCCAAAATATTTGTTGGCTTGTTATTCAAATGAAAACGTTTTCTATACTCGTAAATCTGAGCGCGAACGATACTCAAGGACTTCTTGAGTTCTTCTTGTTGTTTGCTGTTGTTGTTTTTGTTTTTCATCCCGTTGTGAACGTGCGTTTATGCAATGAACCAAAGAAAGAGACAGCGAGAGAGAGTGGGGGAGTGGAAAAAACAAAACAACATGTCAAGAAATAAATGTACAAAAGACATTTCTGGTATATTTTTCAAATGAAATATTAGTTTACTTTTAGCTACGTCCAAAAAGCGACAACAACAAAAGCCAGCGTCAAACCGTTGACAGCTAAGAGAAGTGGGAGAGGGTAGAGAGGGAAGGAGTATGGCGTCTTATTTGTCATTTCTTTAACGATTTCTGCAAAGCAAAGCACAAACAAGCAGACAAGCGGAAGGATAAGGCAACGATGGCGCAGGCACGTCGAATTCAACAATCTCCCAACTCTCCGACTCCTATTCCAATTCTAGCTCCCATTCACTCACTTACTCGCTGAGCTAGAGCCTCTCGTAATGTCTGCTGGAAGATGATGCCACTTTTGCTCAAGTGCCGCAATAAACAAATTTCTGCTGAAGAAAAAAAAGGGCAAACGACTTCAGGATATCCTTTTCGCTCTACGTGTTTGGTGTGCGCACACACACACACACACAGGTAAACCGAACAGTCAAAGAAATGTCGCGACGTTGCCAGGACATTTGAATTATGAGTCGCGTGCTAAATTTTACAACTCAATATGGAACGCAAAGAAGCAAAACAAAAAAGAAAGAAAATTAAGTAATTTTCTTCATACCGATTGTTATCAGCGTTGAGCGTAGGAGCGCATAAGGCGAAAAAGGGTTGCCACCCTCATCGACATATGTCACACGCCAGTGGGCGCCGAGGCGTGTCAAGCGTTTAGATCAACGCGCGTTGATAGCGTCCGACGACCGCGTTTTTAATGCTAAAATGCCAGCACGTAGCTCATCGCACATTCAGTAACACCCACACTCAGCTCCCCTCCCGCTCCACACTCTCCGCCACAGCAACCACAACTCTCCTCACCATTGTTGACATCAATAAATATTCGCGCACTGCCGAGCCGACCATCGACCATTGGTAGCATTTGGAACCAGGCTGAATTCTCTTTTTCTCCCTCTTCGTTTCTCCTCCCGCTTTTGAACCGCCTCTATCATCATAACGCTGAAAAGCCATAAACGGCGTAATAAAATTCTGCACTGCCATATGTTCCCCAGCGGGCATTATTTTATTGAAGTGTACGCCGGACTCATCGTCGCTGACGACGACGTCGACGACGACTCGTGGACACAATTTGTAGGCACTGTCGTTTCGAATGGCACTGCGAACGAGATAGAAAGCGGAGCAACCCCTCCGCCAAAAGCACGCCAGCAGCTAACAGCGCCCCATAAACTAAAGACTTTTAGAATAAATTTAACATATTGTGGCGTTTATCATATCATTTTGGGTAAGACATAAAATTTAATTCTTTAAATTGGTAAATAAAAGCTGCAGAGTCGCAGTGGAAAATAATTCGACGAACATGTGTTTCTCTAGACAGAACTAATTTCAAACTACTAAATAAAAGTACATATGTCTCACGTATCCAGCTTTCATAAAATTAATATTAAAGTTGTAGAACATTCCAAAAGTGGAATGCAATATCTTTGCTTATGAAACTTATCTAACTTATTTAGTTAGTTGAATTTTACGCTTAAACACTTAGAACATCAAAATTTTCTGAGATAGAAAATAAATAAATACAATCATTGTTATATAAAATATTACTGCTGCATCGTTTTATATTCAGTTTTTATAAACTATCAATTTAAATAGAAATATTACGAAAAAATGTAATTCAAAAAGCAAACATTTAATAATTCTTTGCGATTAGCTTATTGTTCTATAATATTTTCTTCCCACTTACTATTGCTATGTACTATGCAATTCACCATTTTTTAATTATTTATCCAAAATCATTAGAGTTAACAAAATGCCAAATTTTATTTATTTATTCATAATTATTAGAATTTTAATTTGTCTGACATCCAAAAAGATATTTAGCTCTGTTGGAGTCACATTAATTTATTAACCACATTCCTTTTTAGTTGCTTGTCAAACCAAATCAACAATGTGTAATATACCCAGCATCGTGTAGAGTATAGAAATTCGACCCTTGTGTTCTGTGTGCCATTTGGCAACATCGATGCGGTTAAGCTGCCAAGCGAACACTGCGCTTTACTTTCACTCTAAAATTAGCTTTTAATTTAATTAGCTTTCTATTTGGTTTAAATGCATTTGGCCCGGAGTATCCGCCACACTTCACGTGCACTAGGCTGGGTTGTTGGCTGCGGCCTTGTTTCTGTATTAATAGGCGGCAGTCTAAAGGGAGCAATGAATGGAGGAGGAGTAGGAGGAGGAATCATATAAAAAGTAAGGAGAAACTAAAACAGTGTGAGGCAGGGTAAAGCTAAAAACAAAACAGGTCATTCAAGAGGAGCAGAAGAGGTCAGGTCAGACAGCAGCTACAGCAATTGGTTGGTCAGTTGCTCTACTCCCAGGACTAGAGTGTGGTCAACCCGACCCCATTCCCCATTATAACCAATGTGAGTCCCACTTCCCACATTCCCAGTACCTGAGCCAATTGTGCACTTTGAAGTTGGCGTTGTGAAACTGGGGCTAATTTGGCGTAAGCCCTTTGTAGGCTTTATAAACAACTGCAGTGCGGATTTAGAATGGGACTTCAGCTTAAATAACATAAGCTCTCATAATGGTTCAGCAATCAAACAAATGAGGCTGAAAAGAGACTTCAATTGGAGTGAGGCAAGCTCAAAAGCGCCAACGAAGAAAGATTTCCACAAATTTATTCGAAATCGTCGGGAATGATAATAAATAATTGAAGCAGTGATAAATATAAGTGCTGGAATTAAATTACAATTTATTTTGAATATTGAATCAAATAATATTAAAAATATTTACATTTTATTGTTACACAATTTTCTATAATCTCAAAGTAGAAATAGAGAATATTACTCAAATTAATTCTAAATTTTAGACATTTGTCAGAATTATAGAAGCTGGGATAATTATAAATGATATAATTGAATTTAAAGTTAATTTATTATTCTACTAAAAATAAATAAATAGGAGCTTAGCAGATTCATTTTCTTAATGGTTCATAATGGACTTTAATTAAAATGAGCTGTACTGAAATTTATTTTTAATTGTGCACAATAATGACAAAATAATGGTGGAGGTGATTGATATAAATTATTTTTAAATTTAAATGCAAATGATTTGAATATTATATGAACACATAAGTAAATATTCAAATTTGTTTTCATTTCTTGAGTCTTAATGGACTATAATCTAAAAAGAGCACTAAAGATTTACAGAGATTTAGTAATTTATTTTGAATTGTGGAGAACAAAATGTATATATTTAATGAATATAAATACATACATATGTTATGTAAGGAACAAATATATTAGTATTGTTATATTAGACTTTAACAAAAACGAACCATTTACAATAAATTTGAGCTATAATCTGTAGAAAACAACCTATTATCAATGAGTTGGTGCTATAATCTCAAAATAGCAATCGATAATTTGTTAATTTGTGTGTCACAGGAGATGCAAGCAACGAATACTAAAGGGCAACTATTTGATATGTCATCGGTTGAGTGGTAATTAAAGTGTCGTAGAAATTAGAGAAGTTATATTACACTTTGTAGCCTAATGCTTAATGATTTTGTGAGCTAGTAGGGAGGTGGGAGGTGGATGTCCCTAGTCTAATTCAATAAACATGCGATGCGAGCAAACGCCACTTATCGACAAATGCCTACAAATTAAACAAGTGAATAGTTTGAATGCCAGTTTATCCTTGAACCGGGCCAGGGCAGGCCAACAGGCCAGCAAAAACAAATTAAATTCACATCATATGCCACACACGCAAAAGTGGATCCCAGAGACAGAGCAGACATTGGACTTGCCATCCAATAATAATAGGAAACTTCAGAGTGTGTCCGTCACTTTGGTCAATCAAACGGATACACACTGTCTTTGCTCTTATTTGTAGTTGTTGATGTTGTTGTTTGTGCTCTTGTTGTTGTTATTGTTGGGGTTGTGCTCCCGCAATCAAATTGGAATCGTTAGCGCAACAAATTGAATCGAATCAAAGCCCCGACGTGCTCGCATTTAAATAATAGCCAAAGATTATCAATTAAGCCGCTGTACAAATTGATAGTGCTGGCTCAATTCTGTCCATTCACTTCCATCACCCACTGTTTGCCCCTCCCCCCTGTCGATTCGATTGCATCGTGCCTTGTGCATCGTGCATCGCCCCCTCACTCCCCCTCTTCGCTGTTCAGCGAGTTTCTCTGGCATTATTGCATTAAAATTATTTAATTATCGGCTGGTCAGCGTTGCCTTTGTGTCGGTGTCCAAGCCACCTGGACAAACGCATAATTGCAATGCCGGCGGGGAGATGGACAATCCACAAAAGCGGGACAGAGAGCGGGAGATGCCAAACAGAAAGAGAAAGCGATAACGACAGCTATGGCTCTCTATATGTGTATGTATAAATTATGTATATGGTTATTCGTTTATGTTGTGCATGCAAACTGAACGAAATAATATGCAGATTGCAGTTATGAGGTTTAATTTTTATTCTTCCGTCGCACTAATAAGATTTTCATGTGTCCGAACACCAAACCAGAGACCAGAGGGGAGCGAGTGAGTGAGTTCCCCCAAGGCCAACAGATAGTACAATTTCCATCATAATCGCTCTGATTTACATTATAGCAAAGTGAACTTGTTGGATAGGCTGCATTACATTAAGCAGCATTTTTATTACATCATAAAAGTTAATTACAAGTGAAAAACTCCAACAGCAACAACAACAACTATGCATAGTTCCTTTGTGAAAATGCAAGCTAAAATTAAATTGTTAATTTGTGGTCATGTGCAAGTCTGATGTTCATTTTTTCCATTGCCACATTGTTATAAAGCTGCATATTTTCATAGAGTATAAACGATAATGAAAGCTTTGGATTTAATCATTTGATAAAGAAAACAGAATAATAAAAACTAAATAGCTGACAGTCTTAAAAGAAGTCATTAGGAAGATAAATTATCTAATTGATAAATTGAGTTAAGAATCGGAAAATTTCAAGTTTTTTAGAAAAAATAGTTTGTGCGTGGAGAGAAATTAATTTATGGTATTTATTTAAGTCGATTTACTTACGATTTAGTAATATAAAACTTTCTCAACATAGTTTAAAAGAATTTTAACAAATTTTTTCAATAGTAATCTATATATTGCTAACCATCATATCATTCAGCTTCTTATTATAAAAATATATAAAATATATTTATTTTAGTTTTATATCAATATTTTATATCTATATCTATTGTCTTATTTTGAAGACCATTAAAATAATGTCTAGTGTATAAGCAAGATACTTCACTTGATTTACCCAATATTTAGTAAGATGCATAAAAGAGTACCAATTTCTTTTAATAGTAATCTTTCTATTTACAACAATTATATAACTTGGCTTTTTGATATACAAGTATAAGACATTTATCTTAATTTCCTTATCATTTTTTAAGCATAAAGTTTGCTAGTGGCAGCAACTCGGTGTACGTGGAGTAAAACGCATCAAAGCAATAAGCTACAGTTTGACAATTTTAATTTTCTGCAAATATTTGCATAAGAAATGTTGTAGGGCAAGAAGGAAGGAGGAAGCAATGAAGGACAGCAACAGTAAGGACACAGCACCTGGGAACGGTTTTCGGGCGACAAGCTGCCAAACACTCGCCGGGCAATAAATCAAAACTCAGCTAATTACGCAACAAAGAGGCGACTCTTCGCCAGCTGAATGCTAATTAAAAACGAGAAATGGACAAGGACCATCCAGGGCCACATCGAGCATTGAGCATTGAGATTTGCAACCCCTGAAACGTGGTTGAAGGACTTACGACTGAGACGGAGATGGAGACTGCGACGGAGACTGTGACTGTGACTGCCTTTTTGGCAGATCCTTATGCAAAGTCAGCAGCTGAATGGCTCTAACAAACAACACAACTTGGCCATTAACAATAATACAAATCCGGGCCAAAATCAGTGGGCAATGAAACGCAGCCGAATCGCAAATTTATGTGGCATGAACAGGACTTTCTATAGCCTCTCAGCAGCAGCAGCAGCAGCAGCAGCAGCACCTATGGAAGGCAAGCGGGTCCAAACTGCCAGCTAGACGTAATTAATTCGATTATATTTCATTGATTTGAACGCCCGGTCTCATAGAAAATAAAATTTAATTGAAATGCCGCTCGCCGATAGAAGCTGCAACGTAAATCAACTTGCCTGCCCCCTGCCCCCTCCTTCTTGTGTGTCTGTGTGTCCTTTTTTGGAGGCGACAACAGCCCGAGCTATAATGGTAAACAAAAAATCAACGTGACAGGAAAGAAAATTAGCAAAGTTCGCTGAGCGTTCAGTTCTCCGTTCAGTTCTGTCCTTGGCCGAAAAGTGGCGCCTTTGGGGCTTAAGCTGCTTTATGCGGCCCCGGGACATATAAATATAGAAGGCGATGAGTGTCTCCAGAGTTTTGTCCCAAGGGACGTGAATTTAGGACAGACCTGAGCCTGAGCACAGCCTCAATTTGAGACTGCTGTCAAAGACACGGCAGCAGCGGCAACAACAACAAGTATGTTCGTCCTCTGGACATTGATTAATAATGTTTTATATATATAAGAACAAGGATATACGATTTTTAAGCATTGCGCACGAATGACTTTTCCGTTGTTATTGTTGCTGCTGTTGCTGTTGTTATTATTATTTTGGCGCGTTTCTTTTTAATGACTTTAGAGCGGGAAAGAATTGTTTTGCAAAAAGAATGCGACAATCTCGCAGGGATGATTACCGTTTGTAGCCACTGTACTTTTGATTTTGGAAGCGGAAGCTTAAGAACTTGCAACAAAAGATACTCATAATCAGTTTATAGAAGACACCTTGCAACAGAATCAAGAATGAATGTAAATAAATTGAAAAAGTTCAGTTTTGTAGTAAGAGGTGAGTGAGGATAACAATAAAGAATATGATGAAAAGAAATTTATATTTCCTTAATATATCAACTCATACTTAAACAAAGGGTATTTGTGCAACGACTATGACTGAAATTCTCGATAGCAGCGCGCGTTAATTTGATAAGTCGACGTGAACATAAATCATGCGAAATTATTTGAACGCATTTTGGTGGGCAATTTGGCCAGGAGGAAAACTAAATAACCGAATGGCCGTCGCCTTTGAGATTAAATCCTATTAAAGCCGTCGGTGGTTGGCTATTAATTATGGACCGTGGACAAATTAAAAGATGCCAAACCCAGCGCCAGAGGCGGAGGGAACACGCACATATGTATGTGTGGAGGAGTTACAGTCTGATTTCATTATAATCAATGAGTGCATTAGCCAACAAATCCAAACGTCGTTGTCGTCGTCAATGTCTACGACGTTGGTCGTGTGCAATAGCTAATTAATAGGCAAATTCCATGAGCAAATTGTCCTAATAATTAGGCATGCACAAGTGCACCAAATGCCCTCCAGCCCCCATTCACATTCGCAGCTTCAGTTCTATTCCCCTGCCCTTCATCATCACCAGCATCATCACCATCGGGGGGAGAGGAAGTGAGAGAGAGAGAGAGAGAGAGAGAGAGAGAGAGAGAGAGAGAGAGAGAGAGAGACGGCGTCTGTATCCCAGGCACATCCACCTTCATTTGCATTAATTGCTGTTAAGTCGTTGTGCCTGACCGGAGGCTTGGCCAAACTCCCTTGGCCCAAGCCCAAACCAAGACTGAACAGAGGACAGGGTAGAAAGTATATGGACTGCACTTGTGTTTAGTGCAAATTTGTCGCTTTACCGACGACCAACGACCAACGAGCAACGACAACCAACGACCGACAGTCGACATTCGACAACCAACTATCTACCTTTGGCTATTAACAACATTGCTGTGCTTTGGTCTGGGATCTAAGCCAGGGATATTAATAAGCCTTTGGGCGTTATTGGAAATATTAACAGACATGTTGTTGCCCCATCATGCAGCAAGGAGCTCATGTAGTCGCAGTTGCTTGTAATTGATATTAAAGCAGCATAGGGAAAGATGGATGAGAACTATGAATTGCTGCAGAATTAATGTTGATTACGTCTTTGGGGATTGACATATAGCAGAAAAATGTAAACGAAAAAAACTTATTGAAGATGGAAAAGACAAGGAATGAAATAGATTATTATAATTGACTGAGTAAAAAAGTGTTGCGTGAATTAAGTGAAAAGTCGTAAAGAATTAGACCTGATTCGAATATAATCTAAATATTCTAATATTCTAAATTTAATTTAACGTTATAAATAAAAATGCCTAATAAATACGAAGTAAGGAATTCATTCCCATAGGAATAGGTAATTATTTAATACAATTTTCAAAATAAATAAACCTAAAAATATAATCAAAATTAAATATTCAAAATTTAATATAACTTTGTCATTAAACAAGCTCTTTATTCTTAAATTAAAATGCCTAAATAGAAAGATGGATAATTTATTCAAAAGTTATTAACCCAAGGCTTAGCACGTTCTGGCATTCTCATAATTTCTAATGATTTTTGGTAGTTGAATTTATTCATTGTCATAAATGAATAATATAAGAACGTTCAAAGCAACACAAACAATAAACAATAACTTTTATTAGACTTCCTCGTTGCTGTGGCAAGTTTCATTCACCCTGGCCAGGACAAAACATAAACTCAACTTTAAAGTCAGCCACAATTATACGTTGCACATGCGAGTTTTACCTTTAACACCTGCACAGTTTTACAATGTATACAGAGTGTAGTACAAGGTATTTAAATATGCCTAAAGTACGCCCAACTAATTACAAGTCAATTCCAACAATTACATAGTTCTAGTTAAGGCAATTTCTTAACGTATACTTGATACTTAGTAGTTGCTTCATCAGAACATGGAAATTACAAAATTGAGTTGGCGTTTTTTCGGCCCCCTTAAATTAGCGCTGCACAATTAAAACCCAATCAAGATGCGAACAACTGTAAACTTTTCCCACAGCTTTTACAAGTAAACTGTTTTGTTGTGGTTTACTTGAAAAGCCTTTTGCCCATAGATTTTTGGTGTGTGTGTCTGATTTGTCGTGGGCGATGCCCCAAAACAAAAGACAAACTGGCAATTAGTTTCTTGAATTTTTTTGTTGTGGATTCCAAACTGTTGTTCAAACAAATCAAGACTGACACCGCACACAACATACTCAACAACGAACAAATCTCCAAACGAATAGTTGATCAAATAAACAAACCCCTCTTGTATTAAAAGTATGTTTCATATTAAACAAGGGGCAAAGAGAGAGAGAGAGAGATGGGGAGAGAGAATTCAACTCATGGTCCATGTTTTTGTGTCTCGACATTAGTTGTTGCCGGAGGCAATGCGTTCTGATTTTTATGTATTTTTAATGAAACTTCAACTGGGAACAGAACTCGCAAACTGAAAGAACTACAAACACAGTTGAAGCGAGCTGTCGTCGTTGTTCTCTCTCTCTCTCTCTCTGTGCATTGGGGATTTTCACAAGTGGGAACCAAAACATTTGTTCCTAGATTTTCACGTCACGCTCTCGTCGTTCGTTTGTGGGGTCGACGTCGTTGTCACTAACAAGCCAAATGAAGGAAAAGGGGGAAAGTTCTGCTCTCTCTCTGTCTCTACTTCTTTGAAGGGGGCGTGGCATAAAGCACATATACATATAATCATTAACAGTGTCACATGCGACATAATGAGACAGGGCGGCAATGCACATACAAGTCTCTGTGTGGCATGCCCCAAGGCGGCATAGCTCATCAGGAGGAAGCAAAGCAAAGTTGGAAAACGGCAGCCAGACAGGAGCAGCAGCAGAGTCATATAGTACACCAAAAATTTGTTCTAGCTGCTGGTGCCACATGTTGCAGTTGCAGTTGCAGTTGCAGCCTCGCAATCTCGCTGTCTCCCCGCCTCTGCCTCTTCTCTGTCTCGGGCTGATGCCGCTTAAGTAGTTTACATTTTATATGCAGACCATAAAAGGAAACATTCGCTCCATTAATGGAACATAATTTTTCGTTTTCTGTTCGTCGTCGTTGTTCGCTGGGATTTTTGTCAAGTTTATGAAGATTGAAAATGGTAGAGCGGCAGCAACAACAACAACAACAACAAGAGCAACATCAACAGCATCAACTCCCAGTGCTGAGTTGTGAGCATAGGGAGGCATAGTGAGAGAGCGGGGAACTGAGAGCTGGGGGCTGCCTGCATCATAAAAGACGAGTGCATCAAATGGGATTTTAAGTTGTCGCATTTAACAGGCAGCATCAGCATCAGAAGCAGCAGCAACAACTGCAACTGCAACAGAGCGGGACACTACAAATAGATCTATCAAATTTTGTTGCAGCTGCACGAGAGGGGCGGGGAAGCAAGCTTAGTTGCCAGAGGTTTTGTCATAAAAAAAACAACCGTTCTGTATTCCTCCGCCTCTTTTTTTCTTTAAGTATTTTAGCATTAAACATTGGACTGCATTTTGTCATAGTTTGTTTTGTAAACCTTTTATGTCATAGCTCATTAGTTGAACTGTCGTCTGTTGCTGCTGCTGCATCATCTTCATCGTCATAAGCGTTAATAGCTTAGAAATATTTATGGAAACAGTTGTTGAGTCACTCCAATGGGTTGCTGAGAGAGAAACACAGACAGACAACGGATATGTTTGCTCAAGCGTCTCAGGACAGGAAATCGAATCAATTACAATTAATGCAAAGTTGAAGTCAAAATCACATCTCTTAGGGGGGAACTCAGAACCCAAAGCTGACACTGAGCTAAGTGATTTTATAGCTCGTTTTTTAATGTGATGCAGATTGACAAGCGGAGATTTAAAATGCAGACAAGACATTAAATATATTCAAAGAAAATAAAATAGATGTTTTCTACAATTTTAAAAAATCAAAAATTTTGTTGCAATAAGATGCAAATTTTTAAAGTTATTAATTTATTTCTATTGCAAAAAAACAGCTGCTTATGGCTTTTATTTTCTTTGGTTGTTAACTTGGTAAATTTTGTACTCTTTCTTATATTTATCTTTTAGTATGAATGAGGTATCTAACAGCCGAGTAGAGTTTTCTTTCTTTTTGACTTAATGAAAGAAGAATTCATATTAAATTTGCAATTTATAAAAATCTGAATATGCAGCGTATATATTGTATACTTAACAAATAAATAAAAAATATAAATTTGTGTCAAAGAACTAAACGATTTAATGATGCAGAAAAATAAGAGCAGCTTATAAAATAGCAGACAGCACACCAAATATATTTGAAAAATTTAAGCCGATATCAACCATTTTTTAAATAGCCAATAATTTGTAAACTTTTATTTGCCTGCACTTATTTATTAATATCGACTTATTTTATTTTAGTCTGCAATTTATAAAAACACTTTAAGAAGTGTGTAATTGATGTGCTTAATATTATTTTTATTTTAAAAAAATATATTAATAAAATTAAATTGGTCTCAAAGAGCTAACAAATATGCAGCCTTAATTGAATGCGTGGTTTTAAATTAAATTTTGTATGAAATCAGGATTTAATTTTCATTAAATGTTTTTATTGCGGCATTTCTTGTATTTTTTCTCGGCAAACACAGCCGCGCTTTAAATGTGGATAGACATTGACTAACAAACGTTAATTAACAGGTCGCTCTTCTTTTGATAGACTTTCCTCCTCCATCCCCGCCCCACCAGTGCCCCTCAACCAACGAGTTGACCCATGTGCATGTGACGATGTCAAAGGAAATTAAAATCGTCCCGAACCATCGATGATGATGAATTTATGCGAAAATTTAATTATTTAACAATAAACAGAGCAGACGACGTTGTCGACGACACAAAAACAAAAAAGGATGGCGGCAAGAGAGGAGGAAAAATGGAGACAGAGAGAGGGCGAGAAAGAGAGGAATGCAAGAGGGGCAAATAACCGCTGAAAAATTAATGCCGATTGGAGGCAAACGGAAATAAATCAACGCACAAACAAAGGAAAACATGGTGTGAGAGAGAGAGAAGAGTAGAGCGAGTGGGAAACCACCACAGCGTTTAATGAAGAATGATAAAAAGTGAATGGTGTTAAATAAAAATATTAAATGGCAAGAGGCTAAGCGCTTTTGGTTGTTGTCGTTGTTGTTGGCCAATTAGTCGTGAAAGGAAGCTCAGCTTGTTGACAAGAAATTAACAAATTGCAAAGAGGTCAAAGAAGCTGTGGCTATCATATCGATAACGAGACACTTTTATAAAGTAATTCAATATGTTTTCACTTTGGCCACAGCCACAGATCAAACGTGGCCAACAGTCTGTGCGTCTGTCTCTCAGTCAGCGTCTGTGTCTGTTTGTTTATTTGTTTGATTGGCACACAAAGCGTGAATTGCTAAGGTGCCTGCCCCAAAGGCAGCAGCTGCGGCACTCGTTGCAACGACACTTGAAACTTGTTGTAAGAAGCGTTTTCGCACAGCTTTTTAATGTTTGAACTTTTTATTACGCGCCAGCAGCAGAGGCAGCAACAGAAGGACACTGATTGGCAAAAGCTGTGAAATGGGGGGCAACAGAGGGTGAGGCTGTGGCAGGTGCTTGTCATATGACACCAATAAATCGCTTCAATTGCTCTCTGAGTGACACCAGTTGCCCGACAACGGGAGCGGTGAGGAGCAAACGGTAAATGGCAGACGCTCTACCCATCGAACAACGTTCAACACTGAACGTTCTACGTTCCACGTTCAATGTCAGAGGCGCCACACGGTAATGAAAAAATGCCAATACCAAAATGAATGTGTAAATGAAATGGCCATGAAGTGAAGCGCCACACCCCAAAAAGTCAGGTGTATAACTGTGTGTATGTGTATGTCTGTGTGTGCGCTTCAGTGAGGCGTAAGTAATCCTTTCAATTTAAACGACACCAACGTCAACGCAGGTGAATAATTGGCTACGATGCTTTGGAAATTACCGTAAAATTAGCTGGCAAAAAGCTGACGCACACATCAAGCATGGAGCAATGCCAAAGCGAATGGAGCTCTAACAGCATTATGTTTTCCTAAAGCGAAGTGAGTTTAGGGGGAGAATAGTGAAGAAAACCCAAAGAAACACAGCACAAAGGAAGTAGACGAATAGTTTCCAAACCTCAAAGGAATTGTGCTCATAATTATATATTTAAGAGAAACTAATGGAATAAATTGGGGAAAAATAAGAATGTAACTAAGAAAAAGCATATAAAATGAAAATAAATTCATTTAAAAATTAAAATTCATTGTAGCAAGTAATTACTACACTTTTAGAATATTTTTGAGCATTACATTGGAACGGCATTTGAAGTAATAGTAATAGTTGTAAATACAAAACTAGAACAAAATTATTAAATAAATAATAAAAATATTAATGTGAATTTATATTTTCTCTAATTATAAAAAAGACTGTGAGAAGAATTAAAGTAAACAAAGTAAATGCAAGTAAATTTATTCGAGAATAAATTAAGCAGCATACAAAAATATTATTTTATGTACTATATAAGATTTTAGTTATATATTTGTTTATTTTTTTAACGATACAAGCTACAGTTTATAAATTTCGATGCTAGTCACCAACATTTCATTTTACTATTTTAAATTTAAAATTTTTTTTAAATATAAAATTACTTAACATTATTTAATTTCGATTAAAATTATAAATGATTAACGTATAAATTTAGCAATATGTTATAAATAAATTAAATGCTAAATAAAATGACGAAATAATTAAAAGATTAGCTAAAGAAGGAATATAAAATACACATATAAAGCTTATTTTTATACCCGCTACCCATAGGGTAGAAGGGTATTATAACTTTGTGCCGGCAGGAAATGTATGTAACAGGTAGAAGGAGGCATCTCCGACCCTATAAAGTATATATATTCTTGATGAGCGTCAACAGCCGAGACGATATAGCCATGTCCGTCTGTCCGTCCGTCCGTCCGTCCGTATGAACACCTAGATCTCAGAGACTATAAGAGATAGAGCTATAATTTTTTTTCGACAGCATTTGTTATGTTTGCACGCAGATCAAGTTTGTTTCAAATTTTTGCCACGCCCACTTCCGCCCCCGCAAATCAAAAAAATTGAATAACAAGTGTATTTTAAAGCTAGAGCTACAAATTTTGGTATATACAATAATTACTCTAGTAGTTATGATTCCTGAAAATTTGGTAGCGATCAGATAAAAATTGTAGAAGTTATTAAAGAAATACTTTTGTATGGGCAAAAACGCCTACTTACTAGGGGTCTGAGTTGCTTTGGCCGACAATCTAGCACATTGTGCCGTTTATGGTATATTTTGAATGGTGTACTATATCGATATACCAAATATACCATTTGGTATATTTTTAGTATTTTTTAGTATTTTCGGTATATTTTGAAAATGATACCGCAATATTTTGCCTTTATTAAAAATGGGTAGCGGGTATCTCACAGTCGAGCACACTCGACTGTAACTTTCTTACTTGTTTCATTTTTAATTATATACTAATCGTATTTAAAATATCCATAGTCTTTCGAAAAAGATTTCTTAAATAAGAAATATAAAATAGTTAACCCCTTTTTTCTGTTTCCGTGAACAGTAAATTTCACAGTCAACTTGTTTTTGCAGTTTTCTTGGCCACAGCAGGCAGATGAACAGTTTAAAGAAGCCACTTCAAATCAGGCCAGAAGTAACAGCTGCTGTGTCAATTGTTGTCCTTGTGCTCACTTCGTCTGCAGATAGAAAAAATAATAAAAAACGAGAGCAAAAGAAGTATGTCACCTGACGCGTGCAGTGAAGAGTAACCAGCAACAGAAGAAGCAACAGCAACAACAGCAGCAGCTACCAAGTTTGGGGCAAGTCTTGGAGTAAACTGAACCGAAATAAACAACAGCTGGTCCCCAAAAGCTCCACACATGCGATTACCCAATGCCATGTGTTGCTTCATGTGCGCATTCAAATGGAAGCTGTGAGCTGTGAACAGAGAGCTCTGAGCTGTGAGCTGAGCTCAACTAGCCTCTGCCTGTCCATCCGCATTTAAACAAATGGCGTTTTTGGCAGCAACTCGTTGGGTTTCATATATCATTACCAACAACAACAACAGCAACGCAAACGCAAAAAAGAAATACGAAAAGAGAGCAACTTTGTGGGAGGTGGAATTGTTTATGAGATGGATAGTGCAGAGAGAAAGTGGAAAGTGGCAATGAACAGCCTAAGAACTCTTGTATAAATTGGCTCATTATGAAGCTCATCCATAATCTATGAAACGTCAAGGCTATGTGGCCATAAACTATGCAGCCAACCCTCTTTCCCTTTCCCCTTCCCCCAAACAATACTCAATCCCTATCGATTGGCCAAAAAGGAGCGCCCAAATGTATGCTACAACAGAGCTCGGCACATGCAATACGGAAGTATTCGAAAAATGGGAAGCCCAAACCATTTTGGACACGTGTTTAACTCGTTTTTCAAAGACTCCGCCTTGGCCGTAAAACAATTCACTTTATGCGCACGAATTTAGCCATTTTCGACCAACATTTGAAGCGTTAACAAACACGCTGAGCCCGCAAACAGGAAGCCAACCTCAAGACTTAAGAGTTGCCCGTTGCTCGTTGTTCGTTGCCAGCAGCTGGCAAAACGAAATCCCTCTAATGGCATCCTCAGACGCATTTATAAATTTTAAACAGTTCTTGTGTGTGTGCGTGTGTGTGGCAATAAGATAGAAGAGTCAGAGCATTATTTAATAAATGAAATGTGCATTCAATGAATTTTAACAAGCTGGCAACTTTTCAAGTTTTCCCCATTTTAGCAAAAGAAATGTTGCAATATATATTGCCAAGGCAAAAGGTTGCATCATCAACACTTTACTGCTGAGCCAGGTTACGTTTCGAAATTGCAACTTGAAATCCTGATTGATTATACGAGTCCTCTGGCTTCTGTTTCTCAGTAAAACTCACCTCATCATTGCCGTCAAATCATGTCAAATGCACACAGGAAACTCGCAACTTCGAAACACCTCCCTCAAAAAATTTTGTAAAACACTTCCGAGCAGCTGCCCACAACAAGTGGTTGTCTGATGGATGAGATGCCCCAAAAACTTAACAACAGCATTGAAAAAGAAAAACACCAAACCACAACTTACACAACAATGTACAAAAAACGAAAAAAAGACGACGACGGTAACTAAAAATTGTGTATAAATATTTAGCTGCAAGCTATTTGCACTTCATGCTTGACATGCCACATGGCAGCAGCAACAACAACAGCAACAACGACAAAGAAACAACGACCACAACAAAAGTCCAGCAATTTAGGTTTAAAATATGTTAATACCATTTGCTATTGTTGCTGTTGCGGGTCGGTTGCCGGTTCTCGGTTGCTTGGCCCAACTTGTCGTTGCCAGCAAAATAGGAAGGGGTTTTAGCTATCTAAAATACCTCACCAAATATTTCGATGTTCGGCTTTTGGATTTTGTTGTCTAATACCCTGCAGCGAAAACTTCTAAGTGAGAGCTGTGATGCTGTTTCGAAAAATATACATAAATAATAAATAAATTAAGAATGTGTTTTAAGCAAGAAATTATACTTTAAAGATTCATAATTTATTCTATTAACTATTTTAAAACAAATCAATGAAAGACGTCGTATACTTTACAGCATATCTATTAGCAGATCAACTTCGATTCTTCCACCGTTTTGTTTTCTTTTAAGGGAAAATAGTTTAGCCTGGTTAGAAAAGCTTGCGTTGTATTTTTGGACAGGGGCCTGTCAAAGAGCAAATTGTTTTTATAAAATAAATCAAATTGCTTATCAAAGAGATGATTTAGTGGCCAACATGGCAGGAAGGGACGCAAGAGCAGCTCAACTTTAATAATTGCACAAGTTGTGGCCTCTTATGGCTCATAAGTCAATAATGAAAGTTCACAGTGTGATAGAGTGAGAGAGAGTTTTGAAGGAAAGAACAAAGTTTTGAGTCAGGTATGCCACTAAAAAATGCGTAACCTGAACGAAACGCATATTATTATTATCTCTTGTGAAAATTTACGAGATCAAAAATTAAAATGCCCTTAAGCATAGAGCGAGAGAGCAAAGAAAGTAGCTGGGGCTAAGAAATTGTTGCAAAATAATTTTATGGCTAGCCAAGGGTTAGGGCCAGGCAATCTATAACCGCATCAACGGCAGCTCAGAGGGAGCGACGAGAACTTGTGGGTGGCTGCTCTAGCTGCTAGCTGCTCACTGTTCGCTGGCAATAAGGATAAGCAATGGAGTAGCATTTTGTCCATATCCTTGAGGGCATTTTCGGACGCTCTACGCTCCACGCTTCAACTACCAAATTGTCCATTTATTATGCGGCAACGCCTTTTTCACTTTTGCCCCAGCCACAAGAGAAATGAAGTGCCCAAGAACAGACAGAGAGAGAAGGAGAAGAACCTCAATTCTTCTTCTCTCTCTTGCATTGTAAGTGATGGCATTAAGACAAGCTGTGTTTTAGGGGGAGTGACCTGCACTTAAGGTGCAGCATCGGCTACATTAGCCGCACACTTTGCCACGGAAGTTGCACAATTAGAAAAGCCAGTCAAACTTTTTGCTTCGCTGCCTTGGCTTTCGCCTGCTTTCTGCTTTGTATACACTTCTCTCTCTCTCTCACTCTCACTCTGCAGCACTTTTAACTTGCATATTAAAAAATAGTTTTGCGCTGGCAATTTTTCAATTTTCCTTTAGCAGCTGTCTGCGGAATATCACAGCGAACAGTGAACAAAAAAAAGCCGGCTGTCGATATGCATAAAATGCTGTTGCCCGCCATTAGATTAGATATCAGTTCAGACAGCGTTAGCCCCCCAAAAACAAAATACTAAGGTGCAAATCCTTCGGCCAGACGTTGAAAAATTAGAAATGTTTCGCCAACTGAAACTCTGGATAACAACGCTGCTGTTGCTCTTTGGCTTCATCCCAGCTGGGGTTGCATGGTTTGGTTTTGGATGGTTGCTTGGTTGGTTAGATGGCTGGATGGTTGGTCAGCTGCTTTGCATTAACTCAGGGTTATGCAAAGCAATTTTAAGAGTGCGGATTTACGCTGAACAGCTGTTTTCACTTCACCAAAAAAATATGTAAGCCGGATGCAAGTAGGTCAGGTGGAATGAAATTAAAACGCAAGCATTAAAAACTTAAGAGGCACTTACAACAAAATACTAAGTAGCTTTAAACAGCAATTTGTATTCGAAATTTGCCACATAGCTATAATAGTGGTTGAAGCAGGCACACTCAACAAAATGCCACATTAATAAATAATATTAAATTATTAAAAATTCTACAGTTGTGCGCATTAAACTGTTGAATATTATTATTAAAAGTAGATTTGCTTAGCATTTTCAATTTATTTCTTTTTTGGCTATGGCTTACGTATAAAACTTCCAGCAATAACAGACACTTTGCATTAACAATTTAACCTATTATAAGACAGCCAACGCAATGTAATATTCCCAATGATCCCCAAATTTCTGCTCACATTAAGCCAAGTACAAATTGCCTATCAAAGTTTGGCAAAAGAGCCTTAAGCAAGCAGCTGGCAAAGGTTCCTTTAATACGCGTTTCTTATTTGCACAAAAATACACACGCACAGAGAGTCCTCCAATCATTTATCTAAAAACGCCTTAAAAGACAAAACCAGGAAGCAATAGAATGGAGCTATACGCGGCCAAATAATTGAATAAAAAGCGCAACACAACACAAAGAGAAGAGATGCCAAAGACTTTAACTGTGATGAGATGAGACTTTATCCTAACTTTTGGCGCAGCTGCTTGCGACTTGGCAAATAGGGAACAGCATCAAAAGCCCGCAGAAAATGCCAAAGAGGCAACAAATAATTTGTACGCAAATTAAAACCAAAAAAAAAAAGGAACCCCAATGAAAATTAAATGAAAGAAGCGTGTGCCAAAGTGTGATTAAAACTTTTTCGTCGTGAACTCGCAAGCCGAAGTCGGGTGTATGTGTAAAATACTCGTAATTGGTATTATTTTTGTTGCTCATTGTCATCATGGCTGCTAATCGCGGTTGTGTGTGGAGGAGGGAAAAGGTGGAAAACGCTTTCCGGCGACTTTAAAGTGCACGCTCAATTGGTATAATGCCATAATAAGCGATATTTGCCAGCGCAATCATTAAAGTGGGGTGTTCCACAGGGGTTGCACAAGGTTCGCAGGGGTTGCACTTGCCAGACAACGACAACGACAACAACAACGAGGCGACACCTTGCTTGCAATGCTTGGCGCACTTTGGCTGTCGTTGCTGGGCTTACAAAGGATTAACACACGCGGGCACCCAGAGGCAATTTGAATAGGTGGCACAATTGGGAAATTGTTTCTCGCAATTGCCTTCAAACAAAACGGCAAATGACACCAACAACCACCAATAGTAGTAGACCCAAAATATCAAAGTCTCAGTTCAGGTCTGATCGTCGTCTGTTGCCTTTCCCATCATGCGTAATTCTATTTGTCATTTTGATTATGACATTGTAATGCTTTAATTGATGCCACAACGACACGAGACACTCTGATGGGATTCTGCACAGACTGCAAAAGGCAATCAACCCTGTTCCGCCTGTTCAGCCTGTTCCTCCTCTACTGCTCTGAATGACTAGACGACAATGACACGGCGCAAAGTCCCTCAGCTTTTTGTGTCGCACTCTGTGTTATGTGTCGCGTCTGACAAATCCTATAAACAGCCCCAGGCAAGGGTGTTCAATTCAGTTTTTGTCTGTCGAACTGCTGTTGCTGTTGCTGTTGGTGTCTGAAACCGTTTGGAAACTTCAATGAATTTTAAATTGATACCGTACAGTTATGCTCGATGGTATAGGGCAAGTTGTTAAGCTGCCAAAAAGGGAACGAGAGCGAAATGTTCTGATTGTCTAACTGGAAGTCAAAATTGCCAATCTGCTGATTTCCTGTAGGGCAAAATAATTCAAGGGGTAAATTTCAGCTTCCGCAGCAGCAGTTCATAGTAATTATTTGAAAGAAATGAAGTACTATTTCAATTATTAGAAATAAAACTTTGGATATGAATGGAGTGTCACTTTAACAATTTCGTTATAAATAGAAGATTAGAAGTAAGTAAAGTACAATTTAAACATATCAAATTTACAATTTTAAAGATTGTAAAATATTCATCGATAAGGAACTTTTTTTCAAATTTAACTACTGAATCCTTTGCTTAATTTTAGACCCTTCTGCTTCCAATCTAGAACAATTTTCAATAATATTTTAAGTAAATTCATTTTATTTTATTTTAGAACAGTCGAAGAAGAAAAAAAGTTAAGTTCAATAAATTATATGTATTTATTTTGCTTTGCATTACATCTTCCAATCCATCAATTAATAAGAAGTATTTTTTAATATTAGGAAAAGCATTTTTAATTTCAGTCGTTAACGTATATTTTGTTCGTAATGTCATTCAAATACACTTTATGAATATATAAACTAAATTAATTATATTTATTTTGCGTTATTTTATAAGTAGTGGCTTCTTCTTCATATTTTAATTAGATGTTACTTTCAATATGAAGAAAATTCTATTATATTTCTATTACAAGCGTATCTATTGCAATATGAGGCACTGTCGTGTGTGCAGGACAATGGCTACAAAAGGATATGGTTTGGACGTGGTAACAAATAAGTGTATGCAAAAGCCGAAAATTGCGTTTTGGTCTTGGTAGTTGTTGCATGCGAGTGTTGTAGTAGTAGTTGCTATGGTGTTTGCGATAAGCGACAACAACAAAGCAACTTGAAACCGAAACAGTTATTTTGTTGCACGCAAAGAGACGACGGCGACGCATGGACACGCAACTGAAATTACCAAGGACATGTGCACAAATTTGCAACCAAAAAACCCACATGGCAAAAGGAGGCAGTAACAAAGCATCAGGCAAATTGCGGCAAGCAAGCGTAAATGTTGCACGCTGCCGTCGTCGTTGTCGTTGTCGTTGTCGTGGTCGGCGTTCCACCTGAGCGACGTTCTTGGGGCGGTTGTTGCGTGTTGCGACAAGGGAGACTCAGGAGTCCTAGAGAGACAGGAGAAGCAGCGGCAAAAGTAGCAGCAACAGCGACTGTGGCAGCTGTTGTCGCATTCTAATGCAACGCACAGTGGGCATGAAATATTGTTGACAGGTGAAAATGTTACACACAAACAACCAGACAGAGAGACAGACAGACAGGCAGAAGGAGAAACCGAAGCAGACACGCGCGAGTTAACGACATGGGAACACGGCAGACACAAGCAAAGGGAAAGGCAGCACCTCGGCTCGAGACAAAACGAAGCAGCCGCTGATCATTGCAAGTGTGCTTAGAAGGCTCTAACCGAAGACACCTTTTGCCTCCCTTTGGGGGAGAAAGTGAACACTGGCCAGCTAATACAAGACAAGGTGATGGTGGTGGAGATGGAAATGGAAAGGGAAATGGAGATGGAAATGGAAATGGAGATGGGCCATGACAGCTAAACTCATGTCGACTTCACGTGCTGAGCTGCCATTTGGGCTGCATCCCCAGAGGAAAGTCCCGGTAATAAGTGAAAGTGTGTGTTGTGTGTATGCGGGGGCGTGTGTGTTTGGCGTAAATGGGGGCACAAATGTGGCAAGTACTTGCCTGAAATGTGAAAGGGTGAGCCGCACACAGTTTTCTCTCCACACACCCAGGCACGCCCTTGCAGCGGTGTCAGTTTGCAACCCTTAGGGTATATCATGAATAGCTGATTAGTTGCATAATAAATTAAAATATTTGTCACTTACGGTTTGTTTAAATGCCTTTGCTATTGTTTTAACTGGAATTTACAAATTACAAATCTAAAAAAAAAAAAATCAAATGAGAAAGGCAAATAATTAAAATTCAATTAATCGAGACAATGCATTGCAATGCCACAATTTGCACACGACACTCAATCATAATCAACAGTTAATGCATTTGTTGACACACTTTTTCAAAAAAAAAGCTTTTGATTAAAGTGGAAAATTGTTTAATTGCAAATTTACAAATTGCATACAACGATTACTTGACTGCGGGCGATTACGTTAATCGTGCTTATCGATAATTGTTCGCGTGATCAAACAGTGTTGAACAATTTGCATAAAATGGTAATTTCGAGGCGTTTTCTATGAAGCGTGCATTTAAACTAAGCACATGCTGATTTTAAAAATGAATTTTCTGCAAATACTTGTAAAGTTAATAGCAAGTTGAATATTATATTGCAGCTTCTTCTTTGGCAAAATGAAGTACGCATAAAGCGTACAATTGGTAAGTACTGCATTCAGTTTTGGGAACATTGTAATTTAGTTGCCCGCTGTTTGCCTTTGTTTTGAGCGCACGCACGTAGCCAAAGTCTCAACTTTGCCTCTAATGTTGCTGAAAATTGAATTTCTTATTACAATATTTTGCTGTGTGCCGAGTGTCTGCAGTGTGTTGCCTGCAACTGCAACGGCAACATTAACAAGAAAAATGTATTAACCTACGAGACTAGTAGATGCTCTTACTACGCACTCATATATAAACTTCTATCAATTTATGTTTAATTTTTGAAATAAATAAGGTAAGTTTTAAGACAACTAAAATTCCAATTTTAACTTCAATTTGAGCCGAGTGTCTGCAGTGTGCTGCTTGCAATTACAATGACTATTGCAACAGTAATTAATGAATTTATTAATGCATGCTAAGAGTAGATACTCTTTCTCCAATCTCAAATTAATTTAACACATGCACATTGCAATTAATTTACAGTTAATTGAAAGCAATAGTATTTTTTTTAAAACACTTTTTCATTTAAGAAATTTAAATAATTGAACTATTTTTTCCAGTGTGACGAGTTGCATAAAATATCGTTTTTTTAATACAAAATTATAAAATTCTTTTATTAAAAATATATGTTTCTATTTATTATTTACTTTTATTTATTGAATCTTCATTCAAATTAAGACCAACAATATATGATGAAATCTTACAAATATATCAATAGCTGGTTTTATCAGCATGTTACAAACTAGATATTCATTCTTTTATATCCTTCATTAGGGTATTCAACCGTGGAGCGCATTTGCCTGCGACTACAACAGCGTAAAGCGTTTGCCGTTGTCTCCGCTGTTGCGTCGTGTTATTACGTGCTTACGTAAAATGCTGGCGCCTCTGGGCAAATTTGTTGGCCTGTCTGTGACGTCAAAAAAAGAAATGTAAAGAAACGAAAGAAAAAAGGAAAATATAGAGAAGAGAGTGGAAAGAAATGCGCAGCGCGCTTTCTATTTATTTATTTGATTATTTTAGTTTGTTGTGTGCGGCGCACAAAATTAAATGAAATGTTTATTCAAACGTTTAAATTGCTTTAAAAAAAAAATAGAGCTAGTCCTGGACAAAAAGGGCACAAAAAGGGGACACAAATGTGATGCCAAAGAGGCTGCCAAGTTGTCGCCAAGCTTGTTATTCTTGTTTTTGCTGTTGCTGCTGCTTTTGTCCTTTTTATCTCGAACTACTTTTGGCTAACTTTGCGCCGGCTATCGTTATCGTTTATCGTTAAAGTGAATCATGTCAACCGCACAAAAGGGGTGGCAGCAGCAGCAAATGGGCAGGAGGGGGACACATCTTGGATTACCATAAAGGATTTCCCATTTGTTGGGCCTCGCCCCTCATGAGTCTAGGCGGCATTCATTTTTCATATATCCTGATCCTCCTATGTGACCCCTACCTTTGTTCAATTTAAAATGCCAGCAACAAGAATGAGTGTCTGAAAAGTGGCTGAGACGAAAGAGTATGCTCGACTGCCATATACCATAGCATGCAACTATAAGCTTTCCATTCCCTACTCAGCTATGTATAATACCCCATTGAGTGTACGTAGAAATGGTAAACAACAAAAACGATTTTATAAATGAGCTGCCGCCGCAAGCAGGAAACAAGGAAATCGTTCAAGAGGAATCCTTGCCAAAAAGGCAAAAGGATACCGAGGGCCTTCCAACGAAAATCTCTCGATGGTCAAAGCCAAAGTGCAATGTCCGTGATGACTTGGCAGCAAAAAGGGCTTCATTCTGAGCCAGGCGACAACTTTGACGCCGACAACTTCCCCTCCTCCTCCTCCTTTTCGTTCTCATTCTAGTTTTGAAGCTCACTTTTTGTTTATATTGACTGTCAGGCTCCGTCACGCCCCTCACTACTCCCCTAAAGTAGAAATAAGACCCAATACAGCAGCAATCAATCATGTGGTTTAAATTGGGGTATTTGTTTAAGGCGGTAAATTTTCAGATATTTCCCTTCATCGCTGATAAGGCTAAAAGTGTGTATGTGTTAGGTATTATGTGTGCCTGTCTGTCACTTGACCAGGACCCACTTTTTTGAGGTTAGGTGTTAAAGCGATGTGGCAAAAGTTTCGAGTGCATATTTGCTGATTGCTTATCGAATATTTCGAATAGATGCGATATGTTAAAACGAGAAAACTTTCGTGTCAGGTGAAAGAGGACACATATAATAAATTCAACGAATTTTTGATACTCTACTTTAAATATTTTTTAAATATTAGCAAGAAACTTACTTTATTGTTAGACGTCCAACCAATTCCCTATATAAGACACTTTTTTATGCAGCGCATTCAAAAGCAAGTATCAGTTCCTCAATCGATTAATTTCATATACCTAATTTTAAATGTTTTTTGAAATTGTAGCTATTGCCAGCAACTTTTTGTACTAATAGATTGAAATGTTTCAACCACAATTTCCCATATAAGACACTTTCATCATGCATCGCATTGAAAAGCGAGTTTCAGTTACACAATCGAGTGATACGCTGCTCACTTCTCTAACAACTTTGCAGAGTGCAAGATTGCTTGTCAAATTATAATCTAGCAAAGGCCGCTGGTCAATGGGCAACGAGCGAAGCCGAAAGTTTCGTTTCTTTGCCTTAGCAACAAACTTTATACGGGCCAAAAGGAGGGGAAATAGAAGGTTTGTGGCTATATTGGATAGTTAATATCATGGGAGCCACCTCATGGCAGGCTCGTATTAATCATGCGCCTGTCACCTAACGTAAATATTGTAAAATGAGTGGAAAATGAGGCAAAGCTCCAGCTCTTGGCGTTGTTGTGACATTGTTGTAATGAACTTTGTAGCAAAAGTTTTCTGCAAAGTTTTTAGAGCAGAGATTTTTGTGCTCCCCCTCGGGGCAGTTAATGAGGTGGCAAGTGGCATGCAAGCCGGTGGAGGAGTAATATGCCACAGCAAGGCTTAAAATGTGTAAATTATCAGCAAGTTGAATACGAAGGTAAATTCATTGAAGTTATCGCAATTGAAACGAAAAGTGACGACTGTCTTGTCAAATACCAAATGTATTAGAAATAATAATTCAAATGTCAAGATTATGTAAAGTTCTTGAACTCTGTCAAAGTGCAAAGCGATGCCGATTAATAGCTCTGTGCTCCAAGTAAGGAAAAGTCCTTAGGTAAGCTGCTTAACAATTTGGCAAATAATTGCATTTGCAAATGCATAGCTAACGCCTAATGCAAACATATTACAAACTGATTTCTAACTCAATATTGGCCAGGCCTAATGCGGTTATTTGTCTGTTCAACTCTGTTTGTCAGTATGATAGTCTGTGTGTATCTGTGTGAGTGGGGAATTCCCCGCAGTCTAATAACATTAAGGTGTGGTGCGAATATTATGAAAATGGCCGCAAAATGCTGCTGGACGCCAGCATCTCTGCTTTACGCCATTTAAGCCACAAGTGTGCTATAAGAAAATATACTAAATGCTTTGTTATTGATCAAATACACACACACAGACAAATACACATACATTCATATTACATATGAAGAGGGAAATGTGTTGATTCGTTTGCCTTCATGTGGCCTTTGCATTTGAGCATTTAATGTTGTGTTAAATTGAAAATTTGCATAAAATATTTGTTGTTGTTTATTTATTGGCAGTATAGGTTAACGCAACTTTATATGTATTTGCATGTGTGTATGTGTGTGTTAAAGTATTTGTTCAGTCGGCCAGCAACTAAATATTTGATGCAATTTGTGTGGCAATTTAATGGTTAAATTATCCATACATAAATGTATATCAAAGGCATTTGTATCTTTATGCAATTGTTGGTTTATTCAAAGGTTGAGCTGCAAAAGTAGAATATCAAATGAATTAAAAAAATATATAAAAATCTTTTAAGCACGCTCAAGTTCAAAGATCAATAAATGATGAGAATTTGTAACTAGATTTCACTAATTGACAGATTACAAAATAAAATAAATGGGTTAAAGACAAAATAGCCTAAAAATCAAATGTGATATTCGTCAATTTAATTAAAGACTTTTAAGCACGCACAAATTTTAAATTCTATAATGGATGGAAGTTGAATGCTAAAGTTCAGCAGATTTAAAAATAAAATGAAGGCTTGAATACTAGAAAAAAAATTAAATTTTTTTGTAAATCTATTTTTTTTTGTAAAGAGTTTCTTATCTCTGCAAGTCTTAATACCTATTAAATAATGCGACGGTCACTGAGAACATTTATTTTCATTATAAGGCTAATAATGTTATACATATGCAAAAATAAATTCAAAAAATAAAATTCAATGTCCGCTTTTAAATTGGTTTAACAAACACTCAATCTTCATTGCAATTTAATGAGACATTAAATGACAAGTAATTAATTAAGATGTAATATGAAAACAATTGCTATTCTAAGAAGAAAGTTCATATTTATGAGCTGCCCGTACTCACAATGTCAAAAGTGCGCGAAAAAAAGAAACTTCAGATCACACCTTGGCGTATCTTCAAATCTCATAAAACAACTGAGAAGCTGTGAAGCCAAATTACATGCTTTAAAAGTTAAATAATGTGCTTGGAGAAACTAATTTCGAAGCACTTGCGCTAATCTCAATTTCAACTTTTATTTTATTTAAATTTGATGCTTTTGTTTCGCAATGATAAAAACAAAAGCTCCGAATACAGTTTCCATTCGCACTCTTCGTTCTTGCTCTTCGGATTCCGGGCGGAACTTTATGTGTTGCCGCGAAATCTCAAAACAATCAAAGTGCGAGAGTGCAACAACAACAACAACAACAAATATAAACAACAAAAAAAAGGAGAAAAAACAACAAAAGAAGGGCCAACTCAAATAATATGCTCCGGCTTGTGTTACTGGGGCTGCTGTCGTGGGCGTTGATGTTTGCTTAACGAAAATACATAGCAACAACAACAACAACAAGAGCAACAACAGCGAGAGAGGAACCGAAAGCCAACTTCAACTTTAGTGCGAAAACTTTTGCCACTTAACTTTTGTGAATGGCTGTGAGCAGGGAGAGCAGGCAGGGGGCAGAGTGAGAGGAGCGGCGCCCCAATCTGAATCCCAATCCCAGGGCCAGTTCCAGTTTCAGTTTCTACCGCCACCTCGCCACCCCCGCCTGATCCCCCAGAGTCGAGACTGCCTCGCGCAATGCCAAAGCAATTAAAATTATTGCTGGCGAAAAAGTAATATTTTTCAAGTGCTAAATAAACACACTATAAAAGCCGCGAACGCGAGCCGACAACCGAAGTCAATATAGCCCGTTCGCCGCTAGATGGCGCTGCCTCCCACCACTCACTCACACACATACGTGCAGTGAGAAGGAAGAAGAAGAAGAAGACGCGCTCACAAAAGTTGTTTCAATGATGTTTTCAAGAGTTATTTACATATGCAACGCACAGCAGCAGCAAGCAGAGCGAACTTTTCGCAGCGCACCAAAGAAAACTCTCTCTGTGTCTCTCTCCTTCCATTGCCACCCATCAAATATTTGGCCTGCGCCTTTTTAGCTATGCCAAATCGCTGGATGGACTTTTTCTGCTCCTTCTAGATTTAAGGAGGAGAGCGAAGATGTGAAGAGCGTGATGCCTCTTGAAAAGTTGCTGGCGCCTGATGGGCCGCTTGATTGCCTGCTTCTGTTTCTCGAACTGCTTCTTCTTCATCTTCTTGGGTTTGTGATATGGCCAAAGACAAGCCCAAGTAGTTAGAATTGTTATGTGTGTATGTTTGGGGTAAGAAGGCAATTATGATAATGTTAAAGTTTGTCAGGTTTTTCCTACCTCAAAAGCCGGCAAATGCTCGTAACTAATGTTGACTTAAAAAAAGGGATCTTCTCGAAAGTAAAAAAAAATTGTTTAGCGAGTGCATATGTGAGAAGTAATACGTATATATTGTGCCATGAGATAGTCTACTTGAATTTCCCAATATTTGCATAGCTGCTGCATTACTTTCTAATACACATAAGTGTTGCATATTTTATGCCTTTTAATAAACTATATTTTAGCTTGATTATTGTCTTGCTGTATCTGACATTTAGAGCAGAAAAATCCTTTATCGCCGTCAATTATAATATTTGTATGTCTCCTCTTTTTATAGTTTAACGACTTTGGCAGCAATTTGCTAAACAATTTCCATGTCAAAACCAATTGCTAAACCCTTGGAAAAGTGAGGGTTTCGCAATGACACACATATAGAAGAACATAGAACTCGTATAGTCAACTCGTAAATTTGTGCGTTTTATAGCACACCCTCTAGGCCGATGGTGATGGAGCGAAAAGTTTTCGTCAGTTCCCTAATAGCGCTCCATTACTTAATGTTAAAGCTTTTCGCCCGAAAGCAATGCCGATAAAAACCGAAAGAAAGAAAGAAGGAAAACAAAACTTGCAACATTTGCTGAAAATCTCAAAATACACTTTCACCTAAAAGTTGACAGAGTTTTCGAGGGCAAATTGCAGGCAATTGCTGGGTTAGCTGCCTGAGCAGGGGATGGGGATAATGCCAAGCCAAAAGCAGCAAAGTGTGACAAAGTATCAAACGAGAAGGTGGCAGGGGTTAGGGAAGGGGAGGGGAGTATGTGTAAATGTCTATTCGAGTGTAGAATTTGATTGCACTTGGAAATGTCTTTATGCGAGTGTTGAGCCAAAGTCATCGATGATGCTCTGTCGATTGTCTTTTATGGCTTGGAAAATAAACTTTTGCCACGACTCAAACTCAAACTCCATTCGAGTCGAAGCGAGTCGACTCGCTTGGCCATACGCTTCGTTGCATCAACGAGTTGCACTGAGGAGTTAAAGAGAGTCAGGCGTAAATTCACTTAAATTATGCGTGGAGTTCCCCTTCTCAGTCTCCGTCTTTTGCTTTGGCATTTTGAAACAATTTGCTGAGTCACACAAAGACACACTCACACACTCTTGTAATGTGTGTGTGTGTGACCCCGCTGTGACCCACATTTATACGCTCGAATTGATTTTGTATGCTGGCAATCAGCGCAGGACAACACACACACCATACACAACACACGCGGCGTATACGCAATGTCCAAATGCGACCCCAAAAGCCACTCTAAAAGCAGCTCCAGCCTGCTGCCAGCTATTTTTATTTGTTGTAAATCTGTAACGAAGGCACGCACTATTTTCGGGCTGCTTGCCACGATATCCCGAGTATTTATGCCAAGTCTGCAACAATCCGCAAAAAGTCTCTGCTCTGTATGCGATACTCGATACCTTCTCCTAGTTCCCTTTCGCCTTTTTTTGATAATTTAATGCCCGTTTGAGTTAAGGCAGCGCATCCTTTTGGCTATGAGTTGTATTTGTGTATTTTGGTATTTGGCAGCCTTTCGACACATAAACTACAATATTTAATTGGTTCGCCAGCCTTGGATTGGGATCACTTGGGAACTCACGCGCTCGGTGAGCACGTCCTTTTCGACTGCATGGGGAAATTTTTTGCATACTTAATGCAATTACCAAAAGGTTCTCTCCCATCGGAATTGGCCACCGCCACCACACGAAATGAAAACCTGGCATTCCTTGCACAACCAGAATTGATTTACTTGACAGGTGGGCAATAGAACCTTCCTCTAGCTGACACAATATCAATAGTACCCCTACAAAAAAAAGAGTTAGTTATGAAGGGCCAGCTGGTAGAGAATGCTAAATTGTATTCTATGTCAATTACAAAAAAATAGCTAGAGAATGCTAA
This sequence comes from Drosophila nasuta, assembly GCF_023558535.2. Classification (NCBI taxonomy): domain Eukaryota; kingdom Metazoa; phylum Arthropoda; class Insecta; order Diptera; family Drosophilidae; genus Drosophila; species Drosophila nasuta. The sequence continues at coordinate 7,241,295 of NC_083457.1, forward strand.
ATTGTATTCTATGTCAATTACAAAAAATAGTTAAACTAAACTTTGATTATTTCAATTAAATTAAATTCGTTTGGTAATGGAATCTTCAAATATTTACGCAAGAAGAATTGTTACAAACACTCAAATTAATATTAATTTTGTATATTATTCTAATTTCATAAAAATACTTTCATATTAAATACTAAATAAATGAATGGGAATTTGCTTTTTCATTTTCATTAATGCAACTTTTTCTTCTCCTCAAATTTAAGCAAAAATGTCTCTTAAAATTGCTAATAACCAATAACAATAACAATAATAACACGACATTTATGAAAATACAATATATGTATATAATATAATATATAGTTGTCATATCTATATAATATATTTAATGATTTCAATTTAAATTGAAATTTACATTCAACTTTTTTAATTTTCTTTTTACCAACTTTCGATTTTCGTATTGTTACTTCACATTGAAAAGTATTAAAAATAAAAATTTTATACTTTCAAACAACTTTAGATATGAATAAGAAAGAGTTCAATAATATGTATGTCAAGTAATTTATTTTATTTTATTTTTTTTATAAATCTGCATTACATTTCCTAGTCTACTATGTCACTATTGTTCATCCTACTTATTAGTAGCACAAAAATTAAAGTACTTTTACCAGTTTCAAATCAAGATGAACGACAGTCTAATCTAGTCTCGTTTCTCACTATTGTTCAGCACTGTTCACTTTCGTTAACAAGCTGAATTCAGTTTGGCACTGGGAACTGCCCAAGTTGAGCTGTTAACCTCTGAAGTTAGGACTACGAAAGTAGTTTCTTAACCCATAACTATAGTCCAGGCTAACTAACTGCAACATCGCAGTAATCTTTTCTTTCGTTGTTCGCTGCAGTTGAGCTCTGCTTGCATACATTACGAACATTCAAAGGCCAATTTCGTTAGCCAAAACGCAAGTTATTTGCTCATTAAAAGGCCACGGTCAGCATCCAGTTGTAGTAGCAATTTTGAGTGCAGTGCTGCAATTTTGTTAGGCACAGGCCTTTTGCGTGTCCTCAACATCAACATCACTTCCAGCAACATCATCTCAACAGTTTCGCAACTTTAACTGCCACACAGCCAATTTGGGTCCGAAAGGAGGCGAGGAATTGTGTTTTGCTCCACTTGAAGCAACGCCGCTGGCGATATTTCACTTGAGGCGCACATCGATCGATCCACATGGGCTTATCACGCAAATCTGTCAGATAAAGTTTTGCATACGTGCATATGCACAACAACAAACATAACTATGTGGCACAACGGGAAGGAAGGCGGTCAGTTGGCCTCTTCGTCTTCGGCTTCAACTTCAGTTTCAACTCTTGGCCAAGCTCCTTGCATCTCACGTTCCGTTTCGGTTGAAGGCAACGTGGCTTGCAATTAAATGCTGCTGCTGCTGCTGTGGCTGCTGCTGTTTGGTTCTGTTATGTCCGCTTTTGTTGCATGTTGAACATGCTGCAAGTAAGTACTACGAGTACAACCTGCCACCAACTTTCATTGGCAACAACAATCGTGATCTTATCATTTTCTTGCTTTGTTCATGTTCGATTTTGTGAATTTGTTTTACTTAAGAGTGCTACCACTATACTTTTTTTTTCTTTATCCATGTATCCATGACATTTCCCGACCGACCGCATTTGCAAACAGACCGCGTCCAGTCTCCCAGTCTCCAGATCTCTTTCCTTCTCTCTGCTTGTGGTTTGTGTTTTATATATACCATTTAAATAATTTATAAGTAAAAATCTCTGTACTCGCTGCGATCGTGATAAGCAGGGAGACTGCGATGAGACCGTTTACTGATTTTTCTTTTCTTCATTGCATTTGCATTGTTTTAAATCAACAAGAGAACCACAACAAAAAGTATAATAAAATGTATTTAATTTATTGGGACTTGCAACAGATTTATGGCTTTACATTTGCGCTTATTGGGCATTAATGTCAACAAATATTAAAGGATTATTTTCGCAAATATTGGCAGCAGGCAAAAAACAAGATAAAAAGCATTCTTCAGGTGTATAAAAAGCATTTGCAAAGTTATGGAAATGTTATACAATTATTTTTGCCATTCCAAATTATAAAATAAATGAAAGGGTTGTTATGCTAACATTTTTTTACTGAACAAAGCAAACAAATCATGTTAGAACTTTCAAGCTTTGTTGTTAAAACATTTTTATACTAGTTTTATGTATTAAAATTGAATGTTTTGTTGATGGACATATTACATTTTAACCGCAGGCCAAAAGCAACTGGATCATTTGCTGTCATATTCAAATTCAATCAAATTAAACTGGGACAAGCAAACTCAGTAACCCTTCGACAAATTCAAATCAAACTGGAAATTAAATAAAAAAATTCCTTGCATACTAAATTCGTTATCTGTTGGCAATTTTCTGCACCCAAGATGATGGGATATGAAAAATACAACAACGATAATTAAATATAAAAACGACATACATTCTATATGCATATTGAAAATACAGAAAAAAATGTGGTTTGCTTGGCAAACAAATTGCAATTTAGATTTTGCAGAACCTAACGAAACGGAACTATAACTATCTATAAATATATTTTAACGTTTTTTAAATTGGTTTTGCAATTTGGTAGCGCTGCGGCGCAGTGTTATTGGTGCCACCGCAACGCTGTCGAGATACTCATACTTGAAGATACACAGCACGCGATATGCAAAAGATACAACCCATCCACACACACACACACACACACAGGCAGAGACATGGGACAGAGCAAATAACGGTAGCTAGGTAGATGAATCCAACTGAATTGGTAGCTGGTTGGCAAGCTCCTCTTACTATTGCCCTCCTTCTCCTCCATCTCCTTCTGCTGCCATCTTCGTCTGCCGTCGTCCGTCAGGTCGTAGATGTTAATCGCTGCAGCACTTTGGAGTAAGTGGCATTTTGCAGCGTCCACAACGACAACGACCAGCCAAGAGGAAGAGGAGGAGAAGATGCAGATGGCAATTGCAAAAGGAGAGGTGGAGGAGCAAGAGATGGAGCAACACTGTTGGAATCGACTCTTGATATGGCCAGCCCACTGTCCCTTACCTAGCCGGTTAGTTGGGTGGGCGTGGCTCATGTCAGTCCAACGAACGTTCGTGGCAAATGTTTGCGGATTTGAATTTAAATTGAAATAGGATGTTGTATATTCAAATGAATTTTAACTTAAGGGCAAATAGGTGGGGGAGGGAGAAGACCGTAGTGCAGTGTGCGGGAAGCCGTTGTTCAGATTAACATCATCAGTTGTGGCATTGATTGGTCGTAGATAGCACACGAAATCGCCGCCGGGCTGCACATGTAACCGCAGCCGAAAAAATTTCACAGAAATTCGTCAAACGATGCCTGAATACTCTAACACAATTTTAGACAAGAAAGAAAACTAAAATAGAACTTTAGTAAAATTTTGTTTCTACTTCTTTTACATGCCAAAAAATAATGCCCAAAAATAATGCATACAAAAGTGAAACACATAATTTAATTAAATTTATTTTCCCATTTTAATAAGACAAAAAGAAGTAAAACAGAAACTTAATTAAATTTATTATGAAATCCTTTGTATGTGAAGCAAAAAAGTAATTTAAAATCCCAAATAAAATATGCATATGTATAAAGTTTTTTAACTGCATCGAAAATAGGTAATTATTTTATTTGATGGTGAAAGTAATCATAATTTTTAAAATGTAATTTAATATTTTTTCATAATTTGGCAAAACAGTAGATAACATTCAATATATATTTTATAAACTATATACCAACAGAATATATTTTTTTAGAAAATAAATTTCATTTTAGGTTTACCAACTCATCTTCCAACTTTCCCATCAAATCAGTTTTTCAATAAAATTGATATTCCCGAGAGAGTGCAGCAAAAAATAATATATCACAGTGTGATAAAACGAAACAAAAAATCTAATGGATTTTGTAATAAGTTTTAGTTTTCATGTTTATATTAGCATGCTAATAGTGGCAATTGCTCTGACTCTACAACGAGGAGCCGAGGTTGAATAGACCCCCACTTAAAACAGTGGTTAGTGTACTATGCACACTCTGCACAGCTGAAGCCTCAATATTGGCATAGGCAATTTGCTTTTCATTTGATTGGAGTGAACAACCAACCCTCGACATCTCGCCACAGGTAAAAGGTAAGGTGACTTGTTATCTAAGGTTACTTTCATGGGAAAACTGGTAACTGGAAACTGTTTGTTCGGCCGTGTTTTTAAACGCCCCCAAGAACTAGGAGAAAAAACTCGAACTTTGCTGATAAGCAACTATTATAATAAACAAAATAGCTGACAATATGCTGCACCCTAGCGGCAAACAAACCATAAACGATAATTAATAGAGAGATAATCTAAGCTGTGCAATGGATTTGGCTTTGACAAATCTCCAGGCATGGCAATCGAAATGAATTATTTTCCCAAACGAAAACGGGGCCCGTAGCTGCAATTTCCATGGAAATTCCCCCACAAAACGTTCTGCTGACAGCGACTGAGAGGCAACAAGAGACAACAACAACAACAACAACTCTAGAGACCCTGTAACCATAAATCTTTTAGTTTTTCGTTATTTTTTTGTTGTATTTTTTTGGTTTCCCATTTACTAGAACTAGAACTCTTTGCCAAGGCAAAGGCAAAGTGACATTTTGCTGTGGCAGTCAGACAGACAAAAGGCTTCGTCTTCATTTGCAGCCCAGCTTCATTTTATTAAAACCATTTAAAAGTACACGATCTGGAAAATAAACTAGAGGCTTGTCTCTGGAGCGCGCACAGCCAGCGAGGCAGGCCCAAGCACGATTTTTATTCAAACCCAAACGGAACCCAAACGAAGCGAGACACTTTTTAGAATGCAATCGAACTGCGAGAGTCAGAGACCTCTGGGGCACAAGCTACAGGTGGTTAATCACCAATTAAGCGCTACATCATACAAATTTGTAGCCCCACAACTGAACCCTTTTTTTCTTGGTCTTTTTTTTGTTATTATGTCACACTATTTGTCACTTGTCGCTGGGCGCCAAAAGTGACCCCAAAAAACGGGTTCCCAACCACAAAGAATCTCTTGAAGCTCTCATGCCGTGCGGAAAAAAATTAAATTGATTAATAAATGTGCTTGGGCTTATGAAGCTCTGTTGTTGCTCGCTTATTGAAGAACTTTTTTGGTTACGTTTTTTCGATTTTTTTGTGTTGAACTTGTAACGCATAAATCTCAACTAATTTTGTGTAATTAGTTTGCATAATCTGTCACGGTCGGTTTTTCTTTTTCCTCTTTCCTCCTTCTTCTTTTTCTTTTTTTTTTTTAGCAACATAATGAAGTTTCGTTTTGGGTTCTGGTCTTGCATGCTTGATGTGATTATTTTAATAAATGATTTTCTATTGATTTTTAAATGCCGAAGAAACCGCGGCATTTTGTCAAAGTATAAAAAAGATAAGAAGGGAAAGAACATGAGGAACGAGCCAAGTTTTATGGAAGTTATGCAATTAATTTTCAGCCAGATCAAAGTGTTCACAACTTATTAAGTGTTCAAAGTTCAGACTTGAAGTGAGGTGCAACGAATTCCAGAACATTGGGACACGGCAGTTACGGTAGCTGAAGAGAGTTGAATGAAGACGTTGATTAGTGGATAGTTGTACGATATAGAGATCAATAACATTTAAAATAAACAGTTAATTAACCAAGGCAGAGATTGATCTTTTAATTTAATCTTGATCTTCGGGTAATCAACCATCAATACTATTTGAAAAGCTGAATAATCACTAACCAATTAAGCATTTCTAATTTGTATTTAAGCACTTACCAAAACGGACTGTTATAATCACTATTCACACTTTTCCCTCCTACAACAAAATGTTATTTGTTCGTATTTCGAATCGAGCGAAAGTTCATTCAAAGATCTGAACTCAATTTGCTAAAATGCGTCAAAACGGCAAACTGCAAACAAAATACGAAATTTATAGAATTTCAAACTCCATTTTCCATTTCCCATTTTTCATTTGCACAATCGCCATGGAAAATCAAAGGCCCAACGCACACAAACACACGAACACACACACACAGAGTCAGAGTCAAACAGACAAAATAAACCGCAAGCCAAAAACAGAAAAAAAGAGAGTTGCGAGAGAGGAAAGAGATTTTTCATCTAAATTCAAATCAGCCGAAAACGTTTAATAACGAATTTAAAAACTCATCAGAGCAGTCAAACAATGGCGAGTTCGTTGTCGCTTCTATGGATACATTTTTGACAAAACTCGTTCGAAAATAGCCGCCACTGCAGCAAAGTTGCACTTTGATGATGGCCAAACAACAACGTCAAAATCAACATCAGCAACAACGGCAACAGCAATAACAACAACTACAGCTGAAATTGTGAAACAATTCACATGGCGTTTCACAAATGTATTCGTCAATCAAGAGGCCAGCGGCGAATGCACTCATAATTGAATTTTACCTGCCCAGTTGGAGTTTGGAGTTTGGGAAGTTTGGCAAGTGTTTTGTGTATTATTGAAATTCATTTTGACGCACTCACTCACACTCGACCAGAGCTAGCAATAGACAGATCAAAACGCTTTCCACACAAAGGCGTGAAATGGCTGCAAAGTTAGGCACATTTAGAAAGCCGAATACTAAATACGCTGATCAAGGAAGTGCTACGTCGTTTAAATAGTAAATTTACATATTGTACCTACTAACTTATTTATGAAAAATAAACTTATTTTAAACATGCTAAAAAATACTATCATCTTTTTCTTTTTCACAAATCCTATCCTTAAATCAGACTTATTTTAAGGAAAGTATGCTTTAATATATTTTAAATAATAAATTGACAAAAGCATAAAATATTTATAATGAAATTATAAATTATCACACTAATACTAATTCTTTTCTACAAGTCTTGCCTCTTAAATGACATTAATTTTAATAATTATTACCATTAAAGGAGTTACACTGCGAATTGAATTTTATTCTTCATGCCTAATAAAAATATTTAGCTACCCTAATGCTTTGAGCATCGGCATGAGGGTGCAAATGTTGTTGCTTTTTTTTGGCGCAGCAGATAATGCTCCAATGAATGCTGTTTAAAATTCATTTCGTTTATCATCAAGTTTGGCAGACTGAAGTACAACTCGAACTCGGTATCAGACCCGGGGAATACCGGAGTTAGAGTTTGGGGTGCTACAATAGTATTTTGGAGGATGCCGTCTGTCGCTTCTCTTGTGCCGTCTGCTGACTGTCCGTGATGAGTTTTGCTGCCGATGAAACTTTTTAAATGGAATTTGCGCTGCAAAATCGCGTTTTCAACGAAATGAGTTTTAATTGCAAGTTTTCCTAATGCAGGCAACGCACGCAGTTCTCTTTCGAACATTGCGTGTATTCACTTTATTGTCGTTGTTTCTGCTCATGTTGTTTTTGTTGTCCCGTTTGTTTTTGTTGTTCTTGTTGCTGGTGCAATTTCGTTAAAATTTCTGTTCACGTTTCCCCTTAAATAGCGCAAAATTATGTTCTTTATGATAATTTGTATGTGTGCCCCGCGCTGTGCGCATTGCTGCCAGAGACCGAACCGACCGACCGACCGACCCTGACGTTAACTCGTTAGCTCGTGTCCCAGTGTTTAAAATTTCAATATTGCCAAGCAGCCAAATGTTACCAGGCATATAAACACACACTGGCCCCTTATTCCTATTCCTATTCCTCAATGAATTGTTGAACAGGCGCAGAGACCGCATATTTTGGGCATCAAACATGATTGTTCACTGTGTTTACCTTGGCGTAAAATGCTTATGTTACTCCATAGCCATGGGAAATCCTGGGCAAATATGAGCAAAATCTGCATAGTTAAAATGCATTTTGAATGATATTCGAGTTGCAATTAATTGCATACGCACATCTCTAGTCCAATAATTGTAGATGAGTCAAATTAAGCTGGATTTATTAGTGCAAAACTTTGTGTAGCAAAAACATTTCAATTACCGCATCTGCTGTGTTATTGTATTTACGTATCCCAAAGCTATAACCAATACTCGTAATGCAATTTAGTTTACTTTACCATCGCCAGAAGCAATAGCAAAATTACAAGGGGCAGTTTGTGTTTGCTACCAAAACAAAACATGCCTCCAAAACGTTTGCCTTTGCAGTTTGCATACAAATATTTTGACTAAAACTGTATTGTAATGAAATTAGTATCGTATTAGTAGAGAAATAGAAAATTTAATTGCGAAATTAATGCAAAATTTGTCTGTTCTTTTTATTTTCATTTATCATGCAGTTGTTATCAAATTGTTGTGATGCAATTCAGAGTAAAGTTTATCGTGAAACTCAATTTAAAAAGTTGTTGAGCTCTCCAGCACTCCACACCATTTTTGGTGCTCTACCTTTGCTGCTGCCGCTGCCGGAAAAATACCATAAACAATATTTCGCGGACCACTTCGCTTTGGGCCAAAGTCCTATACCGACCCACCCATGCCCATAAACAGATCCTGCCCCAAGCGAGTTGCCGGCGCACTCCAGTTTTGGGGCTGTACACAAAAAATTAACTGCTGTAATAATATTTTTGGTTTTTGTTGTTCACACCCTCTTCACATTGGAATCGAGCTGCATCGAGCATGATCATTTACATAGTACACATTTTGTAGGCAGACGCATTTTGAAAAGGCAAAGAGTCTGAAATACTCGTGGCATACTGATTGCTCGATAGAATACATAACATCAACATTATCGATAGTTTCTCTATTTGTTTTACAACACTGTTCTAGAAATTCAAAGCCGTGCTGAGCAGCGCCCTCTAGCGTTCATAGTCATCGAGTGGAAGGTGTGAAGTGGAATCACCATAAACGTGTAAAAGAGTATCTCATAGTTGATCAACAGCGGCTTTATTATTTGTACTTGCTTTTCGTATTTATTTGTTGCCTTATGTGTTGCAAATGAACCCAGTTTTCGTTTATCTCTTTTAATTTTTGTTGCTTTTACATGCGCGCATTTTTATGCAATGTGCATTGCACAAAAGAGCAGCAAAAACAAAAGCCAAAAAACGATAACAAAAACAAAAATAAAAGCACAAACCAATAAACTGTATAGCAGGATGCTGATGAGTCCTGTTTGGGCTCGCAGCGGATAGCTGGGAGTTGGAAGTTGGAAGCTGCTCTGGTTTCCATGTCTGCGAGTGTTCGTATTTGTTTTTAATTAAAATAAATATTACCATAACCTATAAAATAATTGAAAAACAATTTAACATTATTACGCGAATTTCACCTCTACCCCCTTCCATGATTCGCCACCATCAACTTCACCTCTAGACCACTGTCCACTCGACCCACTATTCAACTATCTGTCTGTCTCTCTGTCTGCTTGTGCGGTGGTCCCTCCGTTTCTGTTTATTCGGTTGGCTCTTTATGGCACTCCCGTTGCGGTTTGCACCTGCTGCATGTAAGGATGTTAAGGGTTATACCTTTGGCGCAGATTTACATGCATTTATTTGCCAACATGACCAGCTGCAGACGTTGGCTGCTGCTGCTGATGTTGCCCTGCTTCTAGAAGGGTTTACTGCACATTATTATGCGGGTTGAGCACATCCTGAGCAACCTTAAAGCTACTTTGAGTTCACTCAACTTTCGCATTAAGTTAATACAGCTAAGTAAGCAGATGGAATGACTTATAATTGTGACAGAAATTCTATTAATGATTAACTATACCTTTTTAATCCATTTTTACTTAAGTTAAGTTAAGTTGAACTTGAAATAATTCGTAATTATTGTAATGGAAAATTCTCCGCTTTATGTTCTTAATTTAAATTGAATGAACATCTTATGCGATACTCTTTTTATAGATAGAGTATTCCACAATTTAACTTTGCAAACTTTTTTATCCAACAGTCCGCCAGCCTCTTACACCCACATTCAGACACACACACACAAACACTCACACAGTTGCAGCTGGTTGCCGACACACATTTCGTGGTACAATTTTTTGGTTTATTATATTTTGGTATAATTATATTTTTAATTTTATTTTTATCATGCTTCTTGCCATTAAGTAAAGGCAAAAATATCTTGTGCTCTTGGGCGAAAAATTAAAATGAAAATCTTCTTAAGCTACAACAACAATTATAATAATTATTTAATTAAAAATGTTGCATACATTTTTTCCATTTTTTATTTTTATCAGAAAATTGCATTTATAAGTGTGCGCAGCTATTTGGTTTTTGTTGTCTGCTCTCAAGTGCTCGGGAAAAATAATTCTTTCTGAAGTGCGTGCGCTATAATAAGAGTGGAAACTGGTCTTTGGGGCGAAATAAGTAGAGCAGTATCATAAATATAGGTCATGGGGTCATTTGCAAAAGTGCGCAAAACTTTAAAGAGTACTTTTCGCAAAAAAGTTAAGTAAGCTTCAGTGATAGCAGCTTAATGTTGTTCATGACTATTAAACCATCAATTGAGATACTTCAATTGAATGCAGAAAAAAGGTCATAATACTGAATTATAAGCACTGCACTACTTTTAAGCCTTCAAAGTTCATAAGCCTCAATAGCCAAGTTGCTCGCATTAGGGACCATGAAAATGCAGCCGAGAAAAAAGCAGATATGAACACACAAAAAAGTAGCTATGAAATCTATGATAATGTACAACAATTTCAAGCAAATCATTTGGCGGTTAACGGCTGATACAAATAACCAAGCCCCAAGCCTATGTTATTTATACAATTAAAAAGTCGATTGCTGAGCTGGAAAAAAAATGAAAAGAAAAAGTAAAGATAAAAAAACGGAAAAAAAATCAGAACACAAGTAGAGGCATGTACTATAATAACAATAAATAAATAACAAAGGTAAATAGCGGCAAAGGCAAAGCCTCAAATGGCCAACAATAAAAGCGGTTGAGTTGTGCGGTGCGGTGCTTAAAGTAGCATTTCAAGAATTCAGACGCAGTTGAATCAAGTTGACTGCTGCGGAATCGAGTTGAGTTGATGCTCAGTTTGAGCTTGAGTTTGAGAATTCATCATCAAATTTCGATTAAAAGGCGCGTGGTGCGGTGCGATTGTGTTGGCCCCGAGGGGCCAACGGCCAACGGGCCAACTGTGTGGAGTCATTCGCACTATTCAAGCTTCATTAGGAGCTAAAGTAACGAAAACATTTTGATTTCGATCATTACAATTTCCTTTCATGAAAGCAGACCCAAGCCCAAGCCCAAGCCCATGACGATGCCGTTGCCGCTGCCGCTGCTTCAGTTTAGACTCAAGACTCAAAATGAAAGAGCTACCGAGAGCGAGTTTCGGTTACTGGCACTGAGAATTTGGCCTGTGTGTTTGCATTAAAGGGTTACTGGATCAAGCCACAAAACCGGCCACGGCCCAGCATACAAAACGTGGCCCAACATTACGAGAACGTAATCATTAATTCCCCAAAGCTCAGAGCTCAGACAACGTCGTCTCTCAGATGCTCAGAGATACGCATTCAATACATCTACAGATTGTTTCCGAGTCTTTTCGGTTTTCGGCTTACGGTTTTTGGGGCCATTCTGATAGAGGCAGACAGTTGGGAAAGACAGGCAGACAGACAGAGAGACGGGTAGTCAGAATACAAGCGAAAAGAAAACTATGCTCAAGGCAGTAATTATGACGAGCCATGGTCCAAATATTGGAGCCATTGTAATGCGCTTCGAGTGTATGGTACATGCTGTGCTTTCGATTGTTGCTGCTGCTTCGGCTGCTGCTGCTCGGACTGCTGCTGATTGTATGATGACCATGTTGAAAATGCTCATTAAAGGCACTTCAGGAATTAAAGCATTTCACAATTGTGTTTATGGGCAGGTTAACGCGCCTCCAACGTGTATCCAGCTTGCTTTCGATTTGACGCGCTATTTATCAGCCGTTGTTATCTATTGGCCAGAGAAAGAAATACACAGTACACAAAAAGCTTTTGGGGGCAATTAAGTTGAACGTGCCACGATTTTGGGGGCACAACTACCTAGTAGTCAGTTTTTCAGTTTTTAGGGGGCGGTTTGACACAACCGCTGAAAGATCTATCCGTATAAAAATATCTTTCTCTTTTTGAGGTCGAACTTGGGTTCGAAAAGTAGCAAAAGAAATGGAAATCACTTCAATTTTGAGAGGTGTTACTCACATTTTTGAGGTCAGCCTAAAAAAACAAAAATGAACAAAATATTAATGGAAAGTTTACAAATTTATTTATTTGTAGTCAGAGAACAGTTTGATTTGTTTAACTAGCTATTAGAAGTAGCTTTGACACTAAATATACACGTTGTTTTATATGCTCATATCATATGGAAATTCGAAGACTCTTTTATAATGTAAATAATGTTATAAATTCCATTGTTGAAATGTTAATTTGTCGCTTATAAAAAAAACATACAAAAGAAATTTATAAACCTACCATTTGAATTGTTAATTCACTAAACGATTTAAATTGCTTTCAAAGCAAAAGAATTTTATACATATTTTTACTAATTGATTGGGAGTGTAAAAACGTGTTTTAGTTATGCGAAAACAAAATGTATTTGGCGAATATTTTCTTGCTTTGTCTAATAAATTGCTCAATGCATAGTTAGTGTCTATTTGTTACTTGTAGATTTGTCGTTAGCATTACGATCAGTTCCGTTTCGGTTAGTGTTACTTCGTGTAACAGGTAAATCCGAGGGGCGTGAAAATGCTAAGCCGCAAGAGAGCTCTGCGGATGCACAGAGCTCGAAGTCGAAGGCGAAGTCGATGTCTTAGCCGCAGCCGCAGCCACAGCGGGAAAACAGCCCATAAACTGTGCGCTCTAACGACAATTTTCATTTGACAAAATTGTATCTTTGGGTTTTTTGTTACACCTTGCAATGATCGCAGCCAAACGACAACGACAATGCTGCGGACCCCGTGCAGAGCGCCATGAAATTTCCCAACAATGGTTAGCACTTTGTCCCGCTGAGCGAGCGGCGCAGCCGTGACGCTCTTGCCCAGGCTCACGCTGTGCCTCTGCCTGGTTATTGGGCTCTGGGCTTAGGTACGAGTATGAGTATGGAAGTAGGGAATGGCTGGGTATCTGTGAAATTGTGTACGCACATTAATTTCTCATCATTGGCATTGGCATTGGACGAGGCCTAAAACAGGGTGACTACCGCTGCGTATTAATGGAAATGTTATAAGAGATTAGAAGGCAAAGAAGATACAAGATACAATTGCAACTGTTTTGTGATTTTTAATGCGAATTTTTATGCTTTGCTCATACAAATGTTATTTACGAGGCATTGGGTTGCATTCGGTTCCTGCAACACAATAACAGTTTGTTTTCGCCTTAAGGGAACCTTGTTCTCTAGGCGTGAGCTACCTAAACTCCTCTCATTATGGTCAAATAGGAAGAGAGATCTTTTTACATTTTTGCAAGGCGAGTTGCCTTTTCAGGCTTTAGGGCGACTTTCCCAAGGAAATCAATATCAGTTTTGCCCGTTTTGTACAATCGCTTTGTGATTGCAGCGTTTATGAGGTAGAAAATTATATTACACAGAGATTAATGAAAGCATTGACAATGGCACTTTCATATCTTAAAAGTATAATATGTAGTAGACAAATAGTTAAATCTTTTAATTACACAATGTTATTCTACACCATAGAAAAAAATAATATGCAGGGAAATTTATGGTTAATGCTACAAAATTATATAATATAAAATTAGCAAGGAAATACTGAAGGGATGAAATAATATTAAAATTCCTCTTTTATAATGAATTTGAAAATATCTGTAAGTAATGTGAATTAAACGAAAGAAAACATTCCGCAATTGAATTTAGAGCAACAAAATAATGAATATATATGTAAGTTAGATAAATTTAAACATTAACGCTGCGAAATTCATCCCATTAATATATTCAATATTACCAATATAACACTTAACAAGCTAAAATATTTGATATTCCCATTTTGAATACTTTTTTAACATCAGCAAATAATGAGAATACTCTTTAAATAGAAAAGATAACACAACTAAATCACGCAGCTCACATAAAGTATTATTTATAATTACGTTACGCTTCAACTAAGATAAATTAAAAAAAAAAAACAATGAACTAAGTCTCTTCATAAATCGTAAGTACACAATTATTATTTAAGTTTTCAAAAGCACTTTACTGTGTAGACTGCAAAAAGCTGGCAAAAAGAACATGTCAAGGCATAACCTTAACTTTTTTATATCTGAGCACTTTTGCTCTTTGTCATTGCGCGTAGAAAAAGCAACTTTAATTATGCCGCGAACGTCAACAAATAAGTATATATGGCATATAAATCTGAACATTCATAGTTACTATAGTTGCAACTTTTTTGCTACCTTTTTGCCGTGCTATGTGTGTTTGTGTGTGTGTCAATTTGCCTTTGGCTTTATGTGCGGCGACATTTACAACATTTTCCCTTTTCATCTGGGATAATAAAATGAGATACAAAAATACGAAAAAATGTACGCAACTTTTGACTTTCAATTTAATTAAAAGTCAGTTGAGAAAAAGTAAAATTAATGCGCTATTATTCAATAGTAACATGCGACGAAACTTTTGCAGAGTTTGTGTGCGCCGCCAAGCGAAGCGTGCCACTCTGACGCTGCAACGTCCCACAGTCTGACAGTGTATCTAACAGATACTATCTATAGCTGTGCTACAAAGCGAAAGAGACAGACAGACAGAGAGATAGAGGGAGAGAGCCAGAGCAAGTGCTGCCTCTTTGTGTGCGTACATAATTTTCAATTCAATGCGTTGCACTACCCCTTTTTTTCCTGTTAGTTAGTGTGTGTGTGTGTGTGCAGCTGCCACCTGCCACACATAGTCATGGTAAACTAGGCAGAAAGTTGCAAGCTCATCGCTACAAAGTACGACAAAAAAATGGAAGAAATTGAATCGAGAATTGTTTTTCAGTTTTTCAAAGTAGTTTTCTTTGTTGCATATATTTTTTTACGATATTTGCTTAAATTTGAATAAATTTTTTAACTAACTAATAAATACATAGTTTTTGCTTACAAACTAGTTTATCTTCACGTACTAATTTTACTTGATGCTTGGATGCTTCTTGCTTTAACAATAATTTCAATAATTTAAATTAAACTTACAAGTGACTCTCAGTGCTTTGTGGTGTTTGTTTGTTGTTTTTTACAATTTATGCTCCTAATACTAAATGCGACTTACAAGCTAAATAAATACAATTTGCGTTTATGAAAAAATAGTAGTAGAAAGACAGTAAGTACATAAGTAAGTAAGTAGTTGAGTGCAAGAGATCGCTTTAAGTTTTGCTTTTTTGGTGCTTATGTACAGAACGATAGAAGTTTGTTGGCTTATACAAAATGTTACTTATTATTTTACCTAGTTTACACGTGTCAAATGCTATTTATGCTCTGTTTTTTATACAAAAAGTGTCATAAATTGATATACTATTCTTACGTTATATGAAATTTAGTATACAAAAAATTCAATACTATTTAATTTGCTGGGGAAAGTGAACTGTCTGTGGACACGTGCAAACTTCTTTTGTCTTTTGTGCTTTACTACTACTATAATTTCTTCGATTAGGTTTCTTTTATGCTGAATTTTGGCATCACAGTTGACAAGCGACACTAAGCATAGATGCTCAGCTGCCGGCGACGATAGTGCTCCGAGGATCAGTGCGTGAACTGACGCATTGTGCTCGTCGCGTTGTTGTTGTGCGTCGCCTTCTGCTGGAACGAACGACGTCCGGTTGTGGCACACAGTCCGTTGCGCAGAGGCAACGCTGGCGGCAGTGGCGGCGGTGTCGGTGTCTTGCTGCGTCCCAGCTGCTCAAGGGGCAGGGAGTAGTGCGCATTGCTGTAGATGTAATTGGGATCCATCATCTCGCTGCTGCTCGCGTCGTTGTCAAAGTCACGTTGTTCGCGCTGCTCGCGTGGCTTGAAGTGTTCGTGGGTGATGCGCAGCTGCTGTGGGGCATGCACCATGGGCACATCGGCATACGAGTAACAGGATGAATCGGCAACAGTTGCTGTGGCCGACAGGAATTGTGGCTTTGTATAGTGATTGAGTTTCTGTTGATTTTGTTGTGGCAACTGCTGTTGCGACTGTGGCTGCTGTTGATGTTGTTGCAACGGATCGCGTCCCATGGTGGCGTTCTTCATGTGCAGCACAAAGTTGGCGCTGTCATCGATGCTGCCAGCCATGTTCTTGTTGTTGTTCAGCTTCTTTTCGTGCATCAGAGTGGCGGAGATGGGAACCTGCAGCTGCTGGAACTTGTGTTGACCACCATCAACTGCATTCAAGTCGTTGATGGGCATGGGGCACATGCCGTAGTGGTGATGCGCCGCAGCATTGCCTTGATGTGGTGCGGTGTAGGTGTTGGGGAAGGTGGAGTGAATGCCCAGGGAGCAGGGATGATGCTGCAGACGGGACATGTAATCCTCATCGCAGAAAGTCTTTTGATACTCGCGTTCCTTGCGGCCCAGCGCTGAGTTGCCCCACAGTCCACCCTTGAGATACTCGCGTATCTTGTGACGGCAACGATACAGTACCAAAGCCAAGGCAGTAATTGTGGCAGCTGAACCAACCAGGAGAGCACCAATTAAAGCCTGCTTGCGTGGATCAGTGTGTGAGCAGCCCATGAGTGTGGGATTCAGATGTTTGAGTGCTTCGCCACGCAGACGTTCGGGGAACTCGCAGAGCAGCTCCGACAGCTGATCCTCTTGGGTGGCATTCTTGGCAATCAGCAGATTACGCAGCCACATCACACGGCAATCGCAGGACAGCGGATTCTCCGACAGATCCAATGTGGTCAAATCCTTCCAGGGGAAGAGTCCCTCAGCCAGCGAAGTCAAAGCATTTGCCTTCAGCACCACATGACGCAGATGAGGCAATCCGCTGAGTGCGCCTTCTTGCACTTCAACAAGCATTTTGTTGGACGACAAATTCAGATACTCGAGATTGGCATTGGCAGCAAAGGCACCAGTCATAACACGCTTTAGTTTCAACGCTCCATTGATGTCCAAACGCTTGAGCTGCTTCAGACCAACAAAGGCGCCTTCGCTAATCAGTTCAAAGTCATTTTGACCCAACGACAGCTGCTCCAGACGCACCAAGTGACTCAAACCCACGGAGGGAATGCGTGCCAAGCGATTGTCAGAGAGATCCAAGACGCGCAGCTCCTCGAGACCCAAGAAACTATCGTGCGAAATATTCTGCAGACTGGCGCCCTTCAGTTCCAAGCGTGTCAGACCCTTCAAATCTTGGAAAGCACCCGATTGAATGGTCATGAGCGAGTTCATGCCGAGGAACAGTTCAGCCAAGCTGGGCATGGCCTGAAAGATGACAGGATCCGGCACAGAAGTCAACGCATTGTCATCCAGATACAAAATGCGCAGCTGTTTCAGGCCATCAAATGCCTTGGGATCCAGATACCCAATGCGATTCTCACCCAAATTCAATTCCTCAATTTTGAGTAAAGGCGAAAATGTGCCCTGATGCAGTTCGGAGATGAGATTGCCACGCAGATTCAACACGGTGACAGCTGAGAGACCAATGAAGGTCTTATTGCTAATCTGACCAATTTTATTGTGATTCAAATGCACCTCTTGCAGTTTCTTCTGGTATGCAAAAGTGCGCTGAGGAATGGTCATCAGATGATTCTGCGATAGATCCAAGAATGTCAATTCTGCATAGAATTGTATGGATGAATCGATGGTCTTGATTTTGTTGTTCTTAATGACCAATCGCTGGATCGAGGGATTCAATGCAATCGGCAACACATCCAGCTGCCCCTCACCGCATTGCACCACAAGGGTGTTATCATCGCACTGGCAGCCAGGTGGGCAATTAGCCAGCGCCTCTGTTTGACTGCCCATCAAGATGATGCAGATGCAGCTGCAGATGCAGATCAACTGTTGCAGTAATTTTTGCTGCATTTTGTATTGTTTCTTCTTTCTGTTTGTTGTTTGTAAGCGCCTTCTGGCGTCGATTTACGTTTTGCGGTTAATTTCGACGTTTAAATGTAGGTGTGTGTATTGGTGTGTTTGTGTGTGTGTTGACTGCTTTCAGTTGTCCATAATGCTAAGGGGCGAAAGAGAAGAAGGAAAAACTTCAGATTAGCTTGATGGAACTATTTATGTGTGTTGCTTCGGTTGCAGTTTCAATTTATTGCATCTCAAAATTGTGTTGTGTTATTTTTAGCTTTGCTTTCAAATTTATTTTTAATAGCAACTCAACTATTTATGGAAATTTATAAAACAATTTATAAACAATTTCATATTTCTTTTCTGTAAATCTTCTTATTTAACATTTCTTTAAATTATTTCAACCAAAATGTAATATTTCAAACAATATTGTGAAATATGTGCAAACATATCGAAAAAACATATTTTTGCATAAATAGTATTTCAAATAAAATGTCAAACATTCTATTGTATAGAACGTGAGAAATTCCATATTTACAAAATATTTTACTTTTTGGATATATTTCACAATTTTGCAACATTTAACACACACTTTTTATTGTCTTCACTCAACTTACCTTTTTGTCTTTGAAATATGTGGAGCAACAATTTGTTGAAGCAGCTCGTTGATGATTTTCAAATTATAAAATTAAAATGAAAATGTTGTTTGGTGTTTTTTGTTTGTTTTGTTCAACCAATTTTTGTTCACTGCACTTTTGATGATTTTGTTTTGGAAACTTAAAAATTTCACATGCAGCTAATAAATTTTATTTAGCCAATTCATAACATTTTTTCGTTTTTGGTGTTTTAAATAAAAATATTTCGTTTGTAAACTGTGTGTGTTGTGTTTTTATATTTTGTATTTAGTTTGTTATATTTGTGCGTTTTTGATATTATGAAAATCGTGCGCGATAATCCAGTGGCTCGCTTTGCTGCACGCTTCAAGTTGTTGGTCACACGGCGTATTGCTAGTTTACGTTCTTTTTGCGATGTGTTTGGACATTTGTTTTGCCCAAGAGCAGAGAGAAACAGTCGGTGCTTGGCTTGGTGTACAACCGAACACGACGAAGCAACGAACTACACTGATTTTACTGAGCACAGAGCTCATTGACGATACCTCGGTTCGACTGTTTTCCGTACGACAAAACCGACAGCTGCAGGCAGGCGTAAATAATCCACGACACACGGCCTTGCATTGTGGCAACGAGATACACAGAGAGCGAGCGATAGAGAGAGAGAGAGAGAGCGAGTCATAGAGTGGTGCTCAGATAAACGCAGCTGAGAGCAAAACTGGTTTTGAGTTCACACAAATGCTTGCTAGATAAAGCACTAGAGAGCATATTTGAAGATGGAGAGAGACACAAATGAGAGTAAGTAGAATTCACTCAAGGAAACTCACTCATTTATCTGAAGCCACCCGACTCTTGTGTTTCGGCTGTTGCAATTGCAACATGCGGCACAGTTGAGGCCAGGCTGCCATCAACATAAACACGGCTAAAATGCTGCGAGTTTATGTGGCCAAAACCATAAAAAGAAATAAACGCTAAGTACTCGCCAAAATTTGTTGGCGAATTAAAAGCAAACTCACGTCAAACTAAAACACTTGGCACAATTAAGACGTAACACGAGAGACGAGAGTATGTAGGTGGCGACCGACAAAAACCAAAAAAACAATTTCATTAGAAAAATCAACACAGAAATCAACTCAAGTAGCATTAAAAGTGAAGAGGACATCGCTTAGTGTGGTTTATGCTATTTAAATGTAGCACTTGAGCGCAAAAAATGTTTCCCACTCTGGTCTGGTAATTGATATGCTGTATGGATAAAGTATCTTCTGGATACCCAGGACACGCACTTGACGCAATGTGGTGGTAATCGAAAACAACTTGAAATAGTCTTCAAATAGTTTGCTAGCTGATCCTTCGCTGCGCTGTTGTTGTAAAGTGTTAAACATTCAAGTGCTGAAAACCTTTATTTTTTACTTACTTCGGCATAAACACATCACACGGAGAAGGGGGGAAATAGCGAATAGTTATTTATAGTGTCATTTGATACTTGGGACATGCCTGTCCATTGCTTTGCTCGATGCATTTTTGAGTTATAACCCAGGCGAGCGAGGCTGCCGAGATGCAGAGATACAGATACAGCCACAACTATACAGATAGAGATACAAATACTACGTGCTGTTGGGGAAAAATACGTTGTATGCAGAGACCGTTAAACTATTTACAAACACACATACACACACACGCACAACAACAGTGACAACAAGAAAATCAACTATAAATGGCCATAACTTTGTGCCAACATGCCGAACGAGTTGTTGGGCTGTTGTATGGTGTGTGTTGTGGTGTGGCATGCCTCATGTATGTGTGTGTGTGCTTTTTGGGAGGTTTTTGTTGGTATTTGAACGAATGCATAACTTGCATATTTTTCCCATCTCTGCATATCTGAGCAAAAGTATGCCAAATATTGGTTGGCTGCGTGTCTCTGCTATGGAAAATCTCGGCAGTTTGTTGTCCCACAATTGCAAATACACAAATGTATCTAAATCTACATTTGGCATGTCCTGTCCTAGCTCCTCTTCTACCCTCTTAGTCCACACAGTAACCAATAATTATTTTTGTCTGTCGTCTGAAATCGTTGCCCAAACTCTGCGGTTACCAACGCAAAGTGTAAAGTAATTTATTTCATTTATGCCCAAAGAAATTGATGCGGCTTCAAATGCAATAAATATGAACAAAAAGAAATACAACTAAAACTGTTAATAGCATTGTCACTTCAATACATAAATCTCTGCTTATAAATCATACGTATTTTATGGAAATATGCAGAGCGAGAATAGAGATTGAAGCACAGTAAAAATATATATAAAACATTATTAAGTATTCATTGTTATAACTTTAATTGAATATCATTATTAAGTCTCTCATTTCGAAAATGATCTTTTAAAATATACATGAAAAAAGAAAAATAAATGTCTTACTTGCATTTCAACAAAATATAAAAATCATTATTAACAATTCAAATAAATTTAGATGTACTCGATTATTAAATTCCTTCTTTAAAAATGATTCCTTCTCTATTAGATAACTCTTCGAATTAAAGTAGGGCATAATAAATGCTCTAGCTGCATGTACTAATAGAATCTAGGTAGTCAGAAGAGATCTGCCACATTTAAATTAAAATATATCACTTACCCCCAATCATTTTATTCTGACATCTTTGACAACATAATTGCAATAATTATTTGTAAATTTTGAAAGTTTGTACCTATAGAAAGAAAATAGAGGGAATTGTTATAAAGGTTGCAGCAATTATGTCTTAATGACAACGGCAGCTTGCCGCTTGCCACTTGCCACATAGGAAACAACTGTCTCATAACTAATTACAACTCGCTCCATAAAACTTTGCACAATTTCCGTGGTGCATACAAAACAAAAACAAAAAAACGAAAAAAGCGATTGAAATAGAAATAAAACCAGAAATGCACCGCAGCAGCAACTAAAGTGGTGCTAGATCTAAATCTAATGCCACAAATAGTTGTAGCAGGTGTACATTAAGTATTTGTTTTCGGGCTCTCACGTTACACATACCGTCAAAGCACAACTCGGGGCAATACTCTTTCGTCTCTCGTCTCTCTTGCCCCTCTTGCCGCTCAAGCTTGTAGCAAGTATAGCGAGTGGCAACGTCACTTTTGACGGGACTTTCAATTTGCGGCAATGTGTGAGAATTTCTTGGCAATAAATTTTAACAACATTTGACGCAAGTTTCTTTTGTGTGGCAACAACAAGAAACAAAAAAACACAAAAATAAAGGGTAAGGTAAGGTAATCGCAACTAAACAATAACTGGAAATGTTTGTTTTCGTTTCGCTATGAAAATTGTTTAGTAAAATGCGAAAAGCACTTAAACAATTAGAGAGATTTTCGGGGGACGCCAGCCGTGTGTAATTAGGTAAAACACAACTACCGTTGCATTCGACAAAGCATAAATGCAAATAATGCATAGACAATGACTTCGAATGCAGCCAAGCCAACAGGCGAAACAACAGCAACAACAACAACAGCACCGAAAACAACAGCAACAACATCTGGCAAACAACAAGCAACGAAGCACTTTTAAGCAAACATAAACGAAGGGCGAGGTAACTTATGGGAACGCTTAAAGTGACCAGCCATCCATCCAAATCGTCAGGCCAAAAGCAGATGGATACTTGACTAAGAGATGCCCTGTAAAGCAACTTTTAATGTAGATTTATATAGTAGACTCGGGACTTGAGGAATAAGAAAATAAAATATAGTTTTTTTATAGCATTAAAAGACGTAAAATATGAGGATTATATTTTGTAAATGTATGCTTTTCAACAAATATAAACTCTCGGCTATAACATGTTCATATTGATTTGACATCTGTTATTCGCATGTTGTGTGAAAAGAATGTTAAAACATTTGAAATCAAGGATACAGAATATCTACTGGATTTAGAATTTCATAAGAAAATGTTGTATAATATATTAATATAATATATGTTTTAAAATGAATTCTTTGTATTTGAAAGAAATATTTTTATGGATTATCTATATTTATTATTAAATTTCACATCCTGCAATATGAAAACTGGATTTTTCTATATTGTTTTAACTTTAGAATTCAGACAATAAATTTATTACACATTAAGGAATTTATTACTTAAAATACTATTATTATTTTATACGTACCGATTATTTACAAAGTTAGCTGAGTACTTTAAAATCCCTAAAGCCTAATCCCAAATTTCCTTTGTCTTCCGCTCTATCCATTTTATTTACTTTTCATCCCAGGGTATTCATAACATATCATTGCAGCTGGCTGCGCATGCGCCGCGAGCCATGGACGTTGCCGTCTTGATGTTGTTGGTTTATTAGAGCCGTTGTCTTAACAAGAAACTTGTTAGTTGCAACGGGTTAACAGCTAACAAATAAAATGAGGAAAATCTTTGTTTGCGCGTCGCGACGACTTTGCCTCATCTCTCGACTTGCGTCGCCTCGTCAGTCGGTCGGTCACTTTGAACATACAATATATATTTTCCAGCTGCCGTCTTTGCCCAAGCCTATTTGTCAGTATTTAGGCAAACATTTTAACAAGCTCTGTTCGGAATCCTAGACACAAAACGAACCAAAGTCAAAGGGTCGTAGACTCAGTTCCGGTGTCAGTGTGGACCATGTTAAATGCAACTTCCGCACCTCTATTCTCTGCTCTGTGTTCTGTGCCTATTTCCTATGGCACATTGTCTTCAATCCAATAAAATATCAATTGACTCGCAATTAATCATATTCCAAATGTGCAAGGGCCAGTTAGTTGTAGAATGGTAGCTAAAGAATTGTTTCTCGTATCCATTGCAATCTGGGCAACCGGAAAAAGTCTCATTGTGCCATTGTATTGCGAGCATTGTACTTACTTCACTTCTTATTTTCCTACCATTTTTCTCTTCACACTTTTTTCTCTCTGCATTCTTACCTCCGCTTTAAAGTCGTCCTCTGGTGCTACTCGTTTTTAGAGAAATCACAATAAATAATGAATCAAAAAATGAGCGTTAAATGCAATACAAGACAGAGAAAGAGCGAGCAAGCGAGAGAAGTAGGAAAGGAAGCCTGACGGACTGACAACAACAAAAAAGCAGCAACGGAAGTGAGTACACAATGGACCAAAGACCTCGACACACAATGGAGCTCAAAGACTGCGTATATCGTATGCTATGCCTACCCCCTGCTAAAGGTTAAGTTTAAATCGATGGCATGAAAAGTAAGTAAATACCATGCCCATACCTTACTCTGTCAGTACTACAATCTCAGTTTGCGTCTGTGATTGCTTTAAAGGTAGCTGACCGTTTGCTGACTTGTGATATTTTTCCTCTGTCTTTTTGTCTGTCTACCCATTCAAGTTGTTTGTGTTGTGTGTTGTACGTTGAAGTTGAGCTTTGCTAATGCATCGCAGCAGGGTGGGAACCGAAAGCGTCATCATCAAGTGTGTGGCATTTGAGGAGAGATCACAGAAGCTCTCCACATAAAAACAGTAAGCAGACTTTCAGTACTTATGTTAAGCCCTGAATACTTTACAGAATTATGATGAGCACACATAGATATCAAAAGCGACCGCTACATGAAAATTCACAGAATGCTCAAAGAATGCTCCAAAAAGTAGAGCACATTCTTTAATCATATGTCATTTTAGACTTTAATCTAATTAAGTGAAAAGTGTAATAGAAAATTAGAGGAGGAAAACTAAGAACTTAAAAAAACTAAAACTCTGAAATTATGATAGGTCAATAGTAACAAATAGAAGGATAAATAAATTTAGAAATTAAGTTACAGGGTTAGTATATGTTTATTCTATATATTTGTGTAAATACTACAAAGTTGTTATATAGCATATAATATATACTTCAAATATATACTAAAGCTTCAAAATTAAATTTCAAACAAAAAATTCCAATCGATGAACTATTAAACGATTCTCAACTCTGTTCTATTTGTTTTAGTTTTTACTATTCAACGGAATTCGAACTTTTCTGTTTATTTTTAACTTCTTTCTTATAAACTGTGCTTATCATTTAAATGGCGTGCGATAACTCTTCTTTTATAACTTTTCTATAGCTTGTAATCGATCCGTGCCTAAAGTCCAACTTAATAGAAACCACTTTGCATATTGGAGAGCTGCGAGATCTAGATACTTAACTCATCTTTGGCAGCTTGAAGAACTCACTTTCTTTGCTCAAAAGTTCCGCCCATATCGAAAGACACACACACACACCTCAGATGATCAGCCCACACTTTTGTTTTCCGTTGAACTGTGACTCATAAGAAAAACTAAAACTGAACTCCAAGCGAACCTACACCTGATGCTTCAACTGATAATTTCAGTGTGAAATTGAAGATACTCTCGGGGAAATGAGAAACTTAGATTTCGAAACGATTAGGCCGCACAACATGCCTTTTACCACCACTTGTAACCCCAACACAAAAATTAAGTTCAAATCTTGGGTAATTCCAATGAAATGAAAAACTGAGGCGCCAGTCGAAGATCTTTTGGTTTTTTCCAATGAAAACACAAGTTGACCACAGGAGTGTGCGCGCCATATAATTACCTTTGAGAGAAACTAACAGAAAACAAAAGCTGGAGAATATCTTGGAGGCATATTAACATTGGATTCAATTAATAAATGACGTTAACGTGCTGTCAAAATATGAAATTGTTGTTGATGATGCAGTGCCATGTGAAGCCAGCATGTGGCACCAAAAAACCAATGCGTCTCTTCTCTCTGTGAGATACAGATACCAAAAACAAAATAAAACGAAAACGTAAGAGAGGCTCAGACTTTGGCTGTGGCACGCAAAGTGCAAGCTGATACCGTAAACTTCATAAATTATAATTTGCTGGGGCTTGGGTCATAAATAGCCGGCAGCAGCCTTAAAACCTGGACACTTGACTACCGATTATAATCAATCTTTGAGATAGATTTGCTATAGACCAGACCAGACCAGACTCAACCAGACCACAGACAGGGAAATGATGAGACTAAGCTTAAGACTGATCACGCAATGCACTCGCATAGCTGGCCCCCAATCAGTTTCGTATGTCCAGGCTGTGAACACTTGAATGTTACATGTGTCCATGTCCAGTCAGTCGCTGCTTCGCTACGCCAAGAACACAAACAAACAAACGATCCTTGCCTCGTCCGGTTGCCTGTCCATCGATCTCTACAAGTATGCAAAAAAAAAAACGAGAAGAATTCTTTATGCAAACATGTGTCTCCGCATTGTCTGTGCCTGACTGCGACACGCATTTATCAGGCGGCATTTATCACGATGATGATGATGAGGTGGACGATGACCAAGACGAAGCAACCAAGCAAGCGACCAAGACTGGCATATCAAGTTGCATTTGCAGTTGCAGTTACAATGTTGTCTCTGGCCACAGCCTGTTCTGGCTCATGATTTGTTTTTGCTCTGCCGTTCAGATAACTCAAATGCGATATGCGTATCTCATAGATTATATTTGCTGCATGTCAGTTGCCTTTATGTATTTTTTTTTGTTTTTTTGTTTTTCTTCTCTTCTATTTTTGGCATGAGCGCCGCGTAGTATTCAATTTAGCATTGCGTAGTATAAACAAATTTCTGGCTTTTCCGGCCACACGTTCGTTAAGCCATCGACGACTGTGTTTTGCGTTTTGTCTAAACAAATCTCTCATTGATAATTTTGCATAAATTATGCGCGCGAAATTAAATGAGCATTGCAATTACAACAACGTTGCGGATGTGAGGGGCATTCCAGGATCTGCACAGCGAGAATTGAATGGGTAAATAAAATACAATAAGACTTCTACGCACATCTGTTTGTGATTTGAGTTTTCCGGTCCAAGATATGCAAATATTTCGCAGATAATCAGAAGGTAATAAGAATGCGTGTAGACTGCTATAATATGCAAGCAATTACAGCAGCAAATGACCATTTAAAATGAAAGCATCGGAAACAAATTAAATTTAGAGAATAAATTTCGATAATTAAGAAGCACAATTCTATTGCTTTAATTTCATTTACATTAAATGTTTGTATTCATTTGCATTTGAAATGCAAATATAAGAAAGGAATTCAAATAATAATACAAATAAATATTTAAATAAAAAAACATTTAACTTTGGTGATGATGACCAATAAAATCAGAAAAAAGAACAAATTAACAATAAAATGTTTCGTAATTTCAACAACCATTGCAAAAGTACGAATTATTTAATACCATCAACTTCCTAAACTCTTTATAAATGCATTTTCAAAAGTTGTTTTTAAGTTGACAGCTAGGCGAAGTTGCAAGTCTTTATTAATCAAAAAATACACGAGCACACTTAAACGAGTTTATTAAAAAAATAAACTGCGTAGCTCTTCTGCACACCTGTAGTCTTAAATTATAAATTCGAAATTTGACTTAATTGTATTTAATCAAATCAGTAACGCAGGTCAAGGCGTCACTTAAAGTCAAGTTTGCGGCTAAGCTTGAGTGAGATTTCAGAGGCAATCCTGCAGCTCATAATGGGTGTCAAGTGGCATTAGGTAAGTCAAGCGATTCGCGTCAGAAAGTCTTCTTTTTTTTTGTTTTGGTTTTTTTGTGGCATCTCTCCATAGACGTATCTCGTTTAACCCGTTGCGGAACGCAAGTCAGCGACAGAAGCGCAGGTTAGCGTAAAAATTCAAAGCCGACTGGGCAAAACAGCGAACTGAGAAGGAGACAGCGGAGAGATTGGTGAGGGGAAAAGAGAGCAGCACATCCTCGACGGCAGCGATGCGTGTGTAAACATAGCCCAAAGGCAAGCCGCACACAAAACGCAACTCAAAGATACAGATACAGGTCGAGTGTCTGGGACTGAGGCAGCGACTGAGACTAGGCGCAATACACTAGCAGATCATCAGAGCAGGGTCTGGGTCTGGGTCTGGGCAGGTGTGTTTCTCACGCAACGAAAAACAGAAGGCAAAGGAACGAAGGAAGGCAGCAAAAACGCTGGCAACAACGTCCACGTCCAGGCTTCAGTTTCAAAGTGTGGCAACGTGTGGTAATTTTTTGACCGCCGGCTAGCTGCCACACAGCGCCACACATACGCCTGGCTGACTTCAGCTACATACAACAGAAGAGCTGCTCCCCAAGTTTCAACTTCAACTTGCCACAGCTTAGCATCCACATCCAGGTCTCAGCTACAGCATCAGCTTCGGCTTCAGCTCATTTCGCCAGAGATTCGGAAATGCGTTTGGCTCTCTCTGGTTTGGCATTATGTATTTTGCTAGAGCTCGAGCTGAGTTTGAGTTTCCCGCAGCCCTTTGCCACATTTTGATGGCATAAATCAAATGGGAAAATAATTACACTGCGGCTGCCGGTTGCTGGTTGTTGGCTGCAGCAATTTGCACGTGTATTCCCGTATTCATTTCTAGCTGCTTTTTGCTGACTGTTTTAAATCGTAGCAAAATGCTAGCCAACTTGCAATTATATACTTGCTGAGGGTGATTGGTAAAGCCGCGTGTTTCTCGCTGCAGCTTATCATTTAATACGCATCTCTCACACACTCAGAACAAAACGAGTAAGAAAGATACACATGAGTGTGCTCGACTGTGAAATACCCGATACCCATGTTTAATAGAAACCAAAAAGTGAGGTAATAAGTTATATCGAATGTGAGATATCTGCCACCCATATTCAATAGGATTAAATCACTGTAATACCACATCCTAAAAATATTCCAAAAAATTCCGAATACTATATAGAAGCAAAACAGTGATGTATTATTCTAAAAACATTCCAAATTTAAATACCAAAAAATATTGAATCATTCCAAAAACTATGTTATATTAATATACTATAGAATTAAAAATAAACCATATTCCTAAACAATCAAATCAGACCCGACCGCAGCGCTTATAATACCCTACCACCTTATAGGTATGGGTATGGGCTTAAAAAAGGTTCCTCTTTAATTGTAGTCTTCGGTATCAGCAAACAGGATACAAAGTTGCGGTTAAAACTTGCTCTCAGTCTTTGGCTTAGACTGACTTTTGATTATGGCTTTTGCGTATTTGGCGCTGCATAAAGCGTATCTTTAAGTTAATATTTCTTTTACGGTAGGCTGAACCCAGCTCACTTATTGTTTGTTTGCAAAAATATTATACTTTGCACTTCGATAGAGAATAGGCATGGGAATTCTTGGCAACTTATCTTGATAAATATGCTTGTTTTGATGCTGCACAACAATTATGCAAAGCCAAAACCCATTTGTAAATCCTTTAAATATTTTAATATGAAATGTTATTCAAAAATTAATAACCACTCATCGGCAGCTGTCAATATTAATATTCAGGCACACACTACAGCAAATCAGATATTTTGATGCAATTCAATTCCTGAAATATTTGAAAGTACTTGCATGTATCCAATAGTCGTATTCAGGCCATTAAAATCACATTAAAGCACGAATCAAATGCGTTAATACCGCACATAATTGCAGCTCATTTGTGCCTTAATTAAAATGTAATAAATAAATAGCAATGAAATCGTTGAGCCGTTAATAAATCATTCCGTTCTTGCTGAATTCGATTCGACGTACTCGTAAATGAAAGAATTTTACGATTATCTGAAAACAAATTTATCCAATCAAAACAAAACGCGATGAGGCCACAAGATATAAAGAGATATAACGATTTGCCTAACTGTAGATATGAATGTTCGTGTTGTTCTTTTCACAGAATCAATTCCCAGCTGGTTGCAGTCAGTTTGTCGCCAACGGACTACAACTTATTTCAATTTTTATTATAATCAAAAACGCTGACACTGCACATTAAAGAAAAAGGAATCAAAAGGTGCATCGCAGTGGGTTTCCTTTTCTCTCTTTCTCCCCCTCTCTGTAGCAGAAGAAAGATCATTCAACGAAAGAACCTCAGCAAGTGAAAATTTATAGAAGTCAACGCAGTCAGCGGAGGGAGCATTTATCTTTCATTAGAAAATTAGAATCTACGTGTGGCACACACACACTTGTACACACACACAATCAATGACCACAATCTTCAGGTTAAGATTTTTGGGTTTGGTCTTTTTTTTTGAGCCAATTGATTTCATTTTGGGCGACAGCAACGAAAAACCAAGTTGGGATCATAAAAATGCGTTTTATGTGATTCTGTGAAAATGCTCAACAAAAAACTCAAAACTGAAACTGAATCTCGGACGCAAGTCGCAAAGATTTATGTGTGTCCTGAGATTGTTTTGTAAATGCTGCGACAAGTTTTAAAACTAGTTGAAACTCCCTATCTGTATACATACATACATATATCCTTGCTGTAGGTCCACTTAGCTATTTCATTATAAATTAAATTGTTATCGCAACAACTTAATCATGCCATAAAGCTGACTGACCATTGCTTGCCCCTCGCTCTCCTCGCTCAGCCTCTCACTCTGTGTGGCAGCAACAAGAGCAGCAGCAGTGGCAACTTGATTCGCTCTTATCTCAATTTGAAATTTGTTAATTGCCGCGCACTTCAAGTACTTAGTTTATCTTTTAGGTCTTCATCTGCTGCTTTTTATTTTTATTTATTTTTTGCTCGTTGCCTTTTTGCTTTTTTTTTTTGTTGTTGTTGGTATTTTGGTGTTTTTTGTGTTTTAATGCGTGTTCTAAATGACTTTTAAATGCTTTCAAGTGTAATAAAGTTGTTCGCCTGCAATTGCGTAATGAGTTATTTTTCTTAGTGTGCCACATTTGGTGGCAATCTGCGCCTTGGCATCGCTGCTTTAGTGCGCCAGAGACACATTTTAATTAATTCTTGTTAGAGGGAAACGCAGCTCAAAGGCTAATAGACAACAAAGTGCCGAGATCACCAAAGGTGCTTTTTGATGGCGCCTTAGAAAGTTCTGCGGCTGCTTCTGTTGCTACAGCTCCTCAACTGGGTCAAGATGCGGCAATTATAAACTGCGAATTTTGGCAAGTTAATTACTTTTTGTGCAAGAGAAGAACACTTGTCTTAATGCGCGAAATTGTAAATAAATTCTTAGGAAAAATGATTCATATTTAAATATTTTTAGAGCTAATTCATCGCGTACTTTGATTTGCCTACTAAAAATGTAAATTTAAGAATTTAAAATTTGGATATTATTTTTATAATAAAATTCAATCATTTCACACAAAAGAAGAACACTTCTCTTAATGCGCATGAGCAAATTTAAATAAATTCTTAAGAAACATGATTCATATATAATATTAATATTATATACTAATTGTCTGTTTAATACAAAATCTGTTTGTGTCATATTTGATATATCTTTGAAAATAATGCAAAAAAAAAGTTCGCTTCATACTTTTAAGCAAAAGGAAAGCACTTGTCTTAATGTATAAAGTTTTAAATATATTATTTTTAAAAGTACTTCATATTACATTTTAAAACTAAAGAAACAACAAGTTTACAAGGTTCTTTGATTTTTCTTAACAATTCATTTTTAATTGTATACTTAATAAAAATGTCTTAATTTCATATTCCAATCATAGCTGCAAGCAGCTGCTTCATATACGTTTTAATTGAGTCACAAAATATTGATATCTTATTAAGGTTTTAAAGTGATCGAGATATTAAAGTCAGAAAATGAAGTTGCTGAACGACAGTTCAATCTGGCTGCAACTGTTGAACAAGCGATCGGCGCGTCGGCGTCGAAATAAACATGTTAAAAGGGCGAATCGAACGTGAAATGTAAACTTGCCTCTCTATGCTATGCTAAATAGCCGACAATAAATCAAAAATTTTACGATATTAAAAGCGAAGAGAAGCGTGTAGCGTACGCACAGCTGCCACGCGGAGACCTTGAAGTTCAAAGGAGAGCAGGCAAAAACCAAAAAAATATAAGAAGAAACCAAAAGCCAATATTATTATACTTATGTATTTCTGATATACAAGGCATAAAATATCAGCTGGAAAGTGCTGACAGGCCGCGCGGTTCGATGCACACACAAAAAGCTACCAAGGATGAGGGTAGAAATCGAAGATGAACCAGAACCCGAACCAGAACCAGAATGCCACGAATAAGCGCACTAAATTATTGGTAGGTAAAGGCGCTGACAATTCAATGCAAGGCCCATAAGGAAATGCTCGTAATACGACGATGTCTGTGTGTCGAAGAGGCTATGAAAATTTATGCAGCATGGCAGCGAAATACTAAAGAGGGGAGGCAATGTTGAGAAGGGAAATATTAGTCGTAGAGTAGGCAAAAGGCAAAGCAAAAGCAAAAGTCCTCAAAATCGACGACATGCACATGTGGCATCGAGTGCATTGCTGTTTGGTAATCCGTAAAAAATGATGTCATAATAAATTGTAATTTATGAGCGCAATGCACTCCACTCGCTGCCTTCCTCTCCCTCTCTCTCCCTCTCTATTCATCTATTTCTAGCTAGGAGCTGCAGCAAGTTGAAGTCAGGGAATCCGGCTAGCGACAAGTTAGGCCGTCTCGTTGACAGATGAAGGTTCGTTTCATGAGAGTCTGATGAAGCCATTATGATGACTTAAGCCGAACGCTTTTCTACACGATTAATTATATCAGAAGAGAACCGAACTGCACAGGAGAAATAAAGATAGATAGCGCTGGCTGCATTTGGGCATATTTATAAAAATACCTGGCGATCTGTCTGTCAGCTAGTAGCTAGTCAAAGACTTTGGTTTCCTGTGCGCCAGTTCCATAAAACAAATGTCAACTTTTATGCTTCAATGGCCTGGGAAATGGCAGACTGGCAGGCTAGAGAAGGGAGGCAGTCAGGTCGCTGTCTTAACAAGCTGACAAATAGATAAAGTGCAGTCAAGTTTTCTTCATCGTTTATAAGTAGCTACTACTGCCTTGTTGGTTGTTGTTCTTCCGAGTTGATGTATCGGCTGGTTGTTTTGATCTGACATTCGACTATTTAGTATGCAAATGTATGATAATGTCTAACGAACTGACAGCCAACCTGAAGAAAGAGAGTGACAACACATTGTAGTGGAAGATAGATAGTACAGAGCAGAGAGTAAGATCTGTTCTCAGATGTGTGGGTAAAGTTCAAAAATATTTTGGAAAACTTTCTTTTGCTCTAGCGCTTTTAAGATAAGTTTATTGGGTTTCTTCTCTAACCTGTAAATTAGCGTTAGCTATAAAAATATATATAATCTCTGAAAAAATTAGAACAGAATATATGTCAAATGTTTAAAAAGAATAAATATAAATAAGTTCACATTGATTTGTTTAATGAAAAAAGAGAATAGATTAAAGACAATTATAATATTAAAAGAGCAGAAGTATCTCCAAATCAATAATATGGAAATGGACAAAATAATGAGAAATAGATAAGTAATTGAGAATTGGAATTGTATAGAATAATAATAATAAGAAAATAAAATTAATTTAACTAACTATAAACTGAAGTTTATCAAGTAATCGGAAAAACCCCTACAATAAATACCACACTATAAACAACAATTATTCCAAAAAACTGTTATTTTCTTGTATATTACCAGCAAATTCCGCCCATTTTAAGAACAGGAAATTAAGCAATTTCACGCCTAATGCAGTATTTAAACGACAATGTTCGAAAACAATAAATATAAAGTGGCTTTAATTAAAAATTACAATTTAATTCAACGAAAATTCGGAAAAACTACCGCTGCATCTTAGTCAGAAAGAGGGGAAGAACTTTGAGGCGGAGTGAGACGGAAGCTAATATAAACATTTCTTGTTGGAAAAACTGCCAAACGCCAGCAGCATTGAAGCATAACAAACATTTTAATCATGGCAAGCATGCAGACAGACAGAAAGTATCTGTCAGATACTCGACGACAACAATACGCAACTGAATGCTGCAGCTCATTAGCGCCTGGCGACTGTGACAGCGACGAAGCGCAACGAGGAGCAGCGACAAATGCAACGAATGCAACGCCGGAAATCAATTTCCCCCCGCCGACGCGACTTTTTCTAACAAACTGTCATAGGCACAATGCTCGCAGTACCGTTTGGAGAAAATATGAGGTTTTTATTTTTGGGTTTTCGAGCAACAACAGTTACAACAACAACAACAATAACAACAGTTGCATAATCAATGTGTCGCCCCGCTGGTGAAAGGGTAAACACGCATTCACGCCTGCGCAGTGGAGCAACGCACCCCGCTGACTCCCCCTAGGGAGGGGGAAGAGGAGAGGCGACAAATTTATGAGCCGACAATATTTAGCAGACAGTGTAGTAGAGTGTAGAGAAGGTGTGCGCCAGAGCAATTTCGACAATTTAAACGACTTTCAAATTGAATTGTTATGCATTTTAAATTAAAGAAAATTTTCGTTGAAATTTCTGTACAAGAATGTTTCGAATGGAGATCAAATTAAATAAAAGTCAATTTATGGTCGAGTAACGATGTGTGGTTGGCTCTTGTTTTCATTGGGAAGGGGGGAGGGGAGGATAAAGAAAGGACCACCAGGATGATGCGTTCAGCCAGCAGATAAGATGAAGCCACTTAAATTTAGTTGTTCTCTTTGTTGTTGACGGGCCAGCATTTCAGGCAATGTATTTGTTATTTTCTTTTTTTTTGTATTTTTTTGGTTTCTTGGCCGTTTATTGTTTGCGCGCGAGCAACGAACAAAAGCTAAAATTGAAAATTGTTAAAATACACACACACACAGAGAGAGAAACATCCATCGAGCTACTTTCTTTTCTATCGTGTCTGTATTATTCTTGGCCTTTTTGCCTGGTTTACTTTCCTTTCCTCCTCGCTAGGTTGTTTTTTTGTATTTTTTGGCATCGCAAACAATGTGCAAGACGCCAATAAATAAGCACAGAGAAGGTTTTTTTTATTTTGGACACTGGACACAATGTAGGACGAGCACGTCGTAGATGTCGAGGAATGTGCTGCTGCTGCTGTTTGTTTGTTTGTTTGTGCTTGAAAATGGTTTTAATTGTTGTTGAATTTTTCCTTCTTCCCCTTCCAGGAGCTGTGGTGGTCTCCTTATATTGGCTCTCGCACATTGTTGACCAAATATAATAAGATAGCCGCATGCTGGCTGCGTCATTTGTGTGTGTGTGTGTTATTTTGGTTTGTTTTGGCTAAAAGTAAATTAAGTGCCAATGTTAATGGCAGTTATGGCCGGCATCTGGATCAGGATCTCGGCAGACAAACAAAGCTGGCCATTTGGGTGTCTTAATGTTGCAGTAATAATAGCTAAAAGTGTGTATTGTACTTGGGAGATAGTAGCTTAAGATTTATAGCTCAGTCACACAAACACAATTACTCTCCACGCACAGCTGAAACTAAATGGAAAAGAGTGGGAAATGTGTTGCGGCACTATTAGATGATCCAAATATCATGGGAAGAGACTAGAATTCAACTTAAATTCTATCATAATAAATCATTCAAATTCAATTATGCAATATAATATTAATTTACTTTTTATAGCAAGTAAAAACTCAATTATTGATCTAACAAAAAATGAGTTTAGCTCAAACTCAATTAAGAATTTGCAATTTTTATCTAAAAACCAATTCAGGAATAAGTCTTATGAAAATATCCAATAACTCCAAAGTCAGCTTCGTCATAATCTGCAGCCAAGTCAAAGAACTGCAATGAAAATTCGCTTTTTAACTGATTTAAAATGCAATCATAAGCATTGATGGTAAAGTCTTTAAAACTGGCCATAAAAGGGCGGCTATTCTGCCTGTGAGTATTTCCCTCCCTCCCCGCAAGACACACAATTCGATTAAAGTTAAGCCATTACAAGTCAAGACGCCAAGGAAGCAGCAAGAGGTTCCCATGTTCCCAAGCTTTAGCCAAAGCCACAAATAATATAACAATTTAAATAACAAGCATGGAGCAGGCAAACACCAAACGCGTTAGTTAGATAGATTGATCTACATGTACACGACAACAACGTGGCCAAGTGGCTGCGGCTTCGTCTTCGACTTTGGCTAAGACTTCGGCTTCATCTCCAGACTCTGGCCATGACTTTAGCTCCTTTGCCTCTCCGTTGCCATATAGACTGCTTACATTTCGCTGCAAGTGTCTGTGTGTCGTGTGTTTACTTGGCCCTGTCCTGGAGTTGGAGTACTGGACAACCGAAGCTGCCTCGCTGCTGGTTACAAGGCAACGAACGAGCCAGGCCAAGAGCATGTCAAAACAAAATAACATCTTTAGCGCGCAAACATGACAAAACATCAGAATTCCAGCAGATTAACGTCAATTTTAATTGCATTCACTTAGCCAAGGCAGGCACACAGGCTCTCTGTTCCTTGTCCATAAGAGCCTTAGAATAGAGCCACAGCAGCGTGACAACCACATGAAAATATGCATACCTTCATAGAGAAAAGGTAGGCAATTGTTCTAACAGTCTTGACGAAGAGTTGCTGCTCTTACAGAACAAGGGATAGTTGAGGAAATGCTTTAAGAAATTATTTGAATTTATATATAGCATAAACTTATTACTCAAATTGAAAATTCCTTATAGAGAATATAATTTCAAATAGGTTTCATTTCGTAGCCTAGAGTTTTTAATTACTATTTTTTACTACTCCATTATTTTTTATATAATTTTATAAATATATTTCAAATTGAAAACTACTTCTACGGAAAATAATTTAAACTAGTCTTCAATTTCTTACTAAATAAATACAATTTCTATAGTCACAACACTAAGAAAATATTTGATAATATGATCATATATATTTGTTTAGAGAACATGCATTTTGAATTAAAAATTGTAATACAAAAAAGAATTTAAAATAATATTTGTGATGTTAGGCACAAGAATTTTTTTTTATATAAACAAAATATATAATGAGAAGAAAATGTATTTTAAAATTTTAATTAAAAATAAAATATTCTTCAAGAAAATATTTTATAATAAAAAAAATACATTTGAAATAAAAATAACATATTCACAAAATAATGAATAATTAATTAAATAATTTATCTAAATAGTTGTTGTTCAAAAGTAAAGTACTTCACTGAAAAATAATAAATTTGCATCGTCTCTCCCTCTGATGCAAATATTTGTTATATCCACAACTTATATCATAATACTTTTTGCTAGTTATAGTAATGCAAAGTGCATTAAATAAAATTGAGTATAATCTCAATCCTTGGTAAGCTCGCATTAAAAGGAAGCCAACGGCATATCCATCTCTCTAAATTGGACAGGTGTTTTGCACAGAGGGAGCAAGGCTAACTGGGCAACTTAGTGATTATACCCGTGTGCAAGTGAATTGTGAATATATACAAAATCCACACACAACAAAAGGGTTTAAAGGCTGCTTGGCTCCAGCAGCAGCAGCAGCAACAACAGCAGCAGAAGCCGAAGCAGAAGCAACAACAGCAGCAAGCAGGAGCAAGGCAAACAAAGTTCCACAAGGTTGTGATTAACATGCGATAAAAAATGACCAGGCAGCCAGCGTATAGAAGTACTCCATGTAGCTAGGTAAGGCTCCTTTTGTGTGGACGCTGACTCTGACTCTGGCTCTCTGTTGACTGCTGCCTGCTGGCTCTGTTGTTTGGCTGTGTTTTGGCTCTGGAGAGCTGCTTGGTCAAGTTGGCTTACGTGTTTGCATTAGCAGAAATGCAACTGCGGGACCCTCTCAACTGAGCTCGTATCACATCGCCTCGCCTCGTCTCGGATGGAGTCTCTCAACTCTCGGCCACTCAGCGCACACAAAAGTTAAGTGTCTGGCTGTCACATGCGATTTGCACCTGCCGGATGAGCAATGGGCCAAGCGCGAGTCTCTCGGCTTCAGTTTCAGCCACAGCTTCGACTTCAACTTTGCGTGGATTATTTATCATCTACGCCACATCACAGAGCAAGGCAAAGTCTCGTTTTAAGCAACAACTACAGCGCGTGCAGTGGCTCAGATGCACGTTGCCAGATTCCTTTTTCTTTGCTGCTTTTCCGATCTGCCCATGGCCTATAATCAGGAGCCAGGACCTGGAGAATTCACGCGCAAACATTTGCACAACCAAAGTGCCAATGATGATGAAGAACAAAGAACTAAGAAAAAATCTCACAACAAAATTTGTGTGTTCATAAATTTTAATATTTTAATTTGAGCCAAGCCGATGAGCAGCACATAAAACGAGTCATTAAACGTCCAAATGGGCATTTCGTTGTGGGACTTTGTAAACACAAAGGCAAAATGCAATTTCTTGTTAAGCTCTCTGTTCCAGTTTTAGTTCTTGTTCTGGTTTTGCAGCCGGACACCAGCAACAAACACCGACGCCGTCGCCGTCCGTTTGTCGTTTCGATTGCTGTTGCTATTGCTGCTGCTATTGCTGTGGCTGCGGCTGTTCCTGTTGCCACAACGGGGTTTACATTTCCTGTGAATTTTGTGCTTTGATTTTAGGAAAATTAACAACAGCTCAAACAACCAACCAAGCAACCAACCAACCAACCAGTCGAGTCAACATTACGGCCCAAACGAATCAGCGTCATCATCAACAGCAGCAGCAGCAGTAACAGCAGCAGCAATTCAAGCAGCGATAACTACAAAATGAATCAAATTATCACGAACTGCAAATGCCCTGAAGAGGAATTTCCAATAGCAAATATTGCACTGAGAGAAAAAATTTACAGAAAAAAACTAAAAAATGTAAATAGAATAGATTCCCTCAAGAGAAAAGCAATTCAATTATTATTTAATTTTTGTCACCTCAATAAACTTTTTGAACAAAGCACGAAAATATGAAGATACGGATTGAACATAATTGGAATATACAATATAATAATAGTTTTATAGCTAAATAAAAATGCATAATTGATTCTATAAAAGAAGATCGAAGATTGTAGGTTGGATCTTTTTGAAGAACTTTTGTTCTTAAAATAAATCTTGTTTTAAGAATTGGCTAATGTAGTTTTTAAATTATCAATTTCAGAAGTTTTAGAGATATTTGGAGATATTGAACATTTTAATATTTTATTAAGTTTTATTATAATCTTATCAAGTAGTAATGGCCCATTTGAGTTGTACCATTTTATTATAATTTTAGTACAAATATAAATATTTTTCTGATATATAATAAATATAAAATTTTAAAATGATTTTCAATATATAACTAATTTAATAGTTTATATATATAATTTCTATTATCCACCATATATGTAAATTCAACTACCACAGAGCAACAAAGTCGTCAGAGTTTGGGATCACTAATTGTAGAATTGAAATGACAAATAGAGACATTCGAAATACATATAAATTTTATAGCAGTCGTTGCAAGCGTCGTGACAAAGTTAGAGTATTTCAACAGCGTGCAGTCAGTCGTATTGCAGCATGGCATGTTGTTTGCTTCGCTGGTTTCATTTGCCCCCAGCTCTCTCTGACGCTGCCTCTGACTCTGACTCTGATTCTGACTCTGAATGTGACTCTGACTCTGGCTATTGCTATTGCTATTGCTACGGCTCAGACTGAGGCTTGACAACAGGCCCCGAACGATGCCACTGCCATGGCACGCTGACTTGGCTTTGGCTACGCTTGTTTGGTTTAGCTTGGCCGCAACGGCTAAACAGGTTAAAATGTCGTTCAAAATGTCAAGTCAACACTTTGATGTTGTCCGTGTCCATGTCTGTCTTTGTCCGTGTCCGCTGTGTGCTGCAGTCGAGCGAGCAGCTAAAACCGCTGCCAACGTTGGCCGAACAGCTTCAGATTTAGCATCAGCATCAGCATCGGTATCAAACGAAGCAACAACTGCAGCTACTACAGCAACAACCAACTTCAGCTTTGTTTGCGTGTGATCTGCGCTTTATTTATGCAACATTCAGCACACGACGAAACATGCAACATTTCCCAAATTGTTAAGTGCAGACGTCGTGCTGTCGATGTCGCCACAGTCATCGTCCAATGCCCCAAACATTGTTCTTCTAATACAGGAAGAAGAACTTTTTGGTAATTGCACAAAATGAAAACAGTAGCGGTGCATCTGAGAATGAGGTCATCAATTGGAAAGGGCTTACCACAATAGTGAAAGGAGGCCCCCAAAATGTGAATTGACTGCCAAAAGTTCACAGCACGAGGAAAACTGTGTCACAAGAAAATTTAAACCATTTAAGAAAAACAATTCACAATCGGATCAATACTTAGAATATTATTTGTGATGGATCTATACAAATTTAAGAATAATTTTTATTTTATGTAAATTGACATATTAATAATATAATTAAATCCTAAATATTTTGCAAAAAATAAGTTAATGTTATAAGTAACAAATTGAAAAAGTACTTTTTTACAGTTATTAAATATAAGCTACATAATTATAATTATAATACATTTTAAATATATTTCTACCTTTCTAAGAACAAAACAAATAAATGATGTATTTATGTTTCCAAATGTGGTAATACAAAAAAAAAAATTGAAATTTCTAAGAAAAAAAATATTTTTTTATAAACTTTATAAATAAGTAAAACAAAAAAACTTGTTTAAAAATATTAAGCTTACTTAGGAAAACAATATACAAATTATAAATGTAAAAAAATTGTAAAATGTAAACATATTTCTGCTGTTTGAAAATAACAAAATATTAGATTCAAATTATCAATATATCAAATAAAAAGATCTTATTGCAATAATAAATATGTAAAGATTTCGTAAAGGTAAAGAATAAACATAGTTCGTAAATTTACAAAATTTATATTCACTACAAATTCCCAAACACAAAGTACACTCATATCATCAAATTGACTAGTAATTCCTATTCTTTCCCATTGCCAGCATTGGCGGATTAATACCCGTTTGTCGCACAGTTTGAGTGGGTCGCAATATTACAAAACTCACTAACAGATCGCTATTGACCACCATAATTGCACCCGAGTTGTCAAACATGCCACAATAATTGGGAGCCGAGAAGACCGTGACCAATTGCCGCCTCGCAAAGAACTCATAACCATCCTCGACCACTTGATGGGCACGACAGATGACATCGATGCCCATGCGATAGCAAAAGCTCTTCACCACATCCGCGCCGAATGTGACACTAACCCCACGATCATTTGAACTCCAACCCAGCACCCGGTCATCGGGATCACTCCAGAGCAAATCACAGACAAGACCTTGTTCCGGGATTTCACAAGGTCGCTTAATAGCTAGAATATCATCGAAGCTTCTCAGACTCGGACTCAGACCACCGTGAACACAAAAGATGCGTCCACCCACCACCGCAGCCAATGGCATGCAATCATAAGTGTCCACAAAGTAACGCCAGAGTTTCACAGAGTATCGACGCTTACACTCGTCATAGAATCCGTAAATGCGATTGATGTTGGCGCACTCATGATTGCCACGCAGCAGCCAAATTCCATGAGGATAACGCACTTTATAGGCGAGCAGTAGCGTTAGGGTTTCTATTGACTGCCTGCCACGATCCACATAGTCGCCGAGGAACAGATAAGTTGTACTCGGCGGATATCCCGATGAAGCTAATATACGCAATAGATCCTCAAACTGTCCGTGCACATCTCCGCATATCTTCACCGGCGGTTGTATCTCCAGCAATGTTTTCTCTCGCAGAAACAAAATTCTGGCCTCGGTGCACACATGTCGTATTTGTGACTCGTGGAGTCGAACGCCCTGGCCGGGATTCTCACAATTGATTAGTTGTGAAATTATATAATTGATGTCGAGATTCGCCGCCATCGCAAATTGTTGAAATCTGACGGACGAACGTGTGCTCGTGCCGTTTGCATCACTCT
This sequence comes from Drosophila nasuta, assembly GCF_023558535.2. Taxonomy (NCBI): domain Eukaryota; kingdom Metazoa; phylum Arthropoda; class Insecta; order Diptera; family Drosophilidae; genus Drosophila; species Drosophila nasuta. The sequence continues at coordinate 7,282,466 of NC_083457.1, forward strand.
TTTTTCGCATATTGTATTCTATAACTTCTGAAATTAATTTCGATTACAAATGCTATTCACTCTCGATTTTGAAAAAATGCTAAGGAAATTGAAAAAGAGCTTTAGATTTTAAATATATGAATATTTGTGGATGCATTCCTACATTCATCTTATAATTAAACAATTTTTAAATTCCGTTTGCATAATAAGACTTTGTGTAATTATTATTTATGTATAAATGTAAAAGGAACTTTAAAATAATGTATCAAATTTTCTGTATACAAAAAATTTAAAGACGAATAGGAATAAATATTCATTAAAAAGAAAATTAATAATTTATAATTGTAAATACATTTGATTATAATTATTTATATAAATTAAAACAATTCCTTCAATATTTTGTAAGAAACCAGCCTAATAAAAACTTATATATTCTGCATGCAGGAACTCAACCAATATCAATAATACTAATAATTTATATTACTATCTTAGAATAATAAAAAAGTCTATTTTTAAGCCAAATTGTCAAATTTCTCATGGTCATGATAAATCAAAGAAAAAACTTACATTTCAAAATATTTTAAAAATATATAATTCAAATACCTCTGCTGTAAATTTTATAATAATAGTTGAAAATAATATATTAAGATCTAAAATTTGAAAGTAACATATTTTAATGATATGTAACTGCTAAACGTCAAATTAATGTATTTGGATTTCAAAAACTATCCAATCTAAGCATTCCAAAATTAGAAATGATCATTTTTGAAGATCTGCAATGAATTTAAATTAAAATTAAACTGAAATTAAATTCCAGTCGCCCCATTTGGGCGCCTTTTACCGCAACGGACCTGCATAATGGCCAGCACGAGGCCAATGCTTGTCAAAATGTTGCCCAAAAGCCCGAACCTGAACTAAAGTTGTTGCAATTCTGAGAATATTTTACGCTTGTTGAAGCTGACGACAACGTTGAAGCCACCGCCAACGACGACGAAGACTACGACGACGTCGACAGCGTTGTCGATGTTAGTTACTTGAGTTTTGGGTTTGGGTTTGAGGTCTGGACGCGCTGCTTGCTAAGGCTACGTGCAGAGCGAGCGAGCGAGAGAGGGAGAGCGAGAAGAGCGTGGCAAAGAGCCGAGGTCTTGAGGCAGTACTACGGTTTCGTGTTTTGTTTTCTTTGCACTTCAGTTGTATCACATCAATGGCCATTGTGTACGTCAACTTTGATGTTTCGGCAAAAGTTGTGAAGTGTGAGGTTTTAGACGTTCTTATTGCACTTTGCCGCATTTGCCCCCACCGAGTGGTCAGAGACGTTTCAGTATCAGAGTGAGAGCGAAAGAGAGAGACCATACCACATACTACTGCCATGACAGGTGAAGAATGCCAAAAACGTTTCAAGTGCCTCTGTGTGTTGCCCGGCTTTGCTTGGCCAGTCAGCCTGACTGCCTGCCCGGCTGCCTGGTTGCCTGCCTTGCCGGGTTGGCCACTCCAAAATCAACTCAAGCCTTTTAGATGGAAAGCGCAACATCGCTGAACAGCTGAAGGCGGGAAAAATCGACAAGGCAAGCAAGCAAGCGAACTGAGCTGCGAGCTGCGAGCCAAGTCAAGACAGTCTCGACGACTGTTGCTTGATTTCGTATTTATTTTGTTTACACGTTTCCTTTGAATTTTCTGTTCTAATTGAGTGAGAAGTGCGGTGAGTGCGGTGAGCTTGCAGTTTTCCATCACACATCCAGAGAGCCTCGCCATCGCCTTCATCATTATCATCATCCTCATCATCTGTTGCTACGTTTAACGCGGCTTTAATTGGATTTTCATACCTGTCCCCCACACTGAACCCAAAACCGAACTGAACTGAACTGAACCCGCGATGTTTGATTGGTGTTTGTATAATGAACTTGCAATATTCTCCACGCAAACACACCAACCAGATGAACAGCTGCTATTGTTATTGTTATTGTTGCTGTTGTTACTTTTGTTGACTGGCTTTTGGCCTGGGACAAGGCGCTCCAAAATGTAACGCGTGAAATTTAACACACATCATCGCGTTTGCTCTTCAACACAAAATGTTTCCTCTCCTTTCTTTCCCAACGTTAAGAAAATAAAAGTTCTACAGTGTGCTCTGTGTGTATTATTGGTTGATTGTAGCTCGGACTTTGTTTATTTAATTTATGTTATTATTGCCTGATTAAGTATGGAAAGGGCCGCAAAAGAAAACGGGTTTATGTTATTTCATTAAAAATTGATTAATGTTAAGGTACACAAAATTGCTGAGCTAAATAACAATGTAATTACGCTTTCTTGGGTGTGGAATTCTCCTCTCATATATATTGGGAATAAATCAACAAAGAAAGCAGCATTCGAGAGGTAAGGATGGTTCAGTTTTTTTTTTTTAAGGTATGATCTACAATTGAAGTTACTCTAGCTTTATAACATATTGTGTCGGCAGGAAGCATGAGGTGACAGAAATGAAAGGGGTAGAAACATATGTTACTCGATGAATATTTAAAAATTAATTAGGAATAATGAAAATATACAGCGAACCACTTAAACCAATTTTTGGGTACTAGAGAAATTATATAAGGGAGTAATGAAAATAAACATAAATTTCCTTGAATAGATTGCAGGGTAATAACATAGACTGTAATTAATAAATAATTTCATTCAATTTGTATTGAGTTATATATTTGATTTGGTAAATGTTTACTTTAAGAAATATTTTTTCATTATTTAAATATGTTTATCAATATTAAAATTCATTTATAAATTAGTTCTTTAACTGTAACTTACTAAATATCTTTTCCATAAATATAAATTTTATTTAATACTCTTAGGGTACTTTAATTGAGTTGTATTTCATATTTGGAAAGTATTTAAATATATTTTGCGTAATATGTAAAATCATTTGTATATAAGTTGCTCAAACTTTAAACGAAAATAGTCCCTTCCCAAAGAAAAAAGTCATTAAATGAGATTAATTTGTTCACTAATTGTAAACTTAAAGCTTTAAACGAAAATAAAACAAAACCAACCCAAAAGTTGTAAAGCACATTAGGCGTCTAATTAACAGTTCACCAAAAAGTTGTGGAACCTTAAACAAATGTATAGACTGCGGATGAAGACCCCTCTCTCTTTCGGTTTAGGCCCTTATATACGAACTGCACCATCTAATTGCAATAAAAAATAGTTAAACAAAACACACACAGCCAGAGAAAAAGTAATAAACATGCTGCTGCTGCTGCCTGTGTTGGCCATTTTTACGAGCCTAATAAAGCAAACAGAAACAAAATTCATCATATCTGGAGCATAGAGACTCCTAATGAGCAGAGCTTGGCCAAGGAACTGCAACGGTTTTTAATGGTCTAATAAAAATGTGCCAAGTGGGCAGCGGTGCAGCGGCGCGGCAGCGGTGTTTATAATGGAAAGCAAAAAGCAAAAAATAAAAAAGGAAAATTAAATGGCTGCAATAATTAAAACACCTGTTTTAATTAGATAGAAATGCATGTACATGGTTTCTGGCTTCTGTGAGAATAAAGAGCACAAAACCAAGTGTAACAGAAACCGAAGTTAAAGACGAGAGCAGAGAGCAATGTTGAAAGTTCCTTTAGGTGTTAAACTGCAGACACAATTAATGACCCGTCGTCGTCTTCATCGTCTTCATCGTCGTTGTATGTAGTCGGCGGTGTCTTCAAAGTTGGGAGCGTACAACTTTATCATGTGAGAGGAGCTAGAAGAAGAACACAGCTGGAAGTTCGTTGGAAAAGTTGCCATGACGATTACCGATTTACCGCTATCGAGCAGTTTTTCCCAGTAACTGTAGACTACAGTGGAATTGTGGGCTGTGGCCTTTGACTGCGACCACAAAAATGCCAAAACATGATCATCAGCATTTGTCATTTGAATGTCTTTGCAAAGTCTTCTTTCTATGCATATGCACACACCCCCTAAAAACTAATCCTTTCGGTTTGACTGCAACTCTGCCCATCTGCCTGTCAATGTTGAAGTCTAACAATGAGCATTGCAGTCCATTTGATTTTTGTTCACTCGTCTTTTTTTCTTTAGCTAGGAGTTGTTGTCTGCCTCGCCTGCAGCCTGCCTTCGGCATCTATGTTTACGTCGGTCGTCGGTTGTCGGCTGTCTGTTGTCTGCTTCAAACTTCTACTTCAAATGAAGTGCATTCATCCGGTGGCAATCCTTTTTTTTCTGTTTTAGCTCTCTCTGTCTCTCTCTCTCTATGTCTTGTGCATCATTTCACTTGAATTTGCGTTGACATCCTGCAGACGAATGAATGGCCGCTTCGCTCCTGTTTTTCCTGCTTCTGTTGTCTGTCTTTATAACGAGCGACGCTGACATATCCTTTAACTATGATTAAAAACGCAAAAGTAAATGAAAATTGTTTTGTGCTTACGCCTCTTAGCACACCTTGAAAACAACAACAGCAGTGAGCTAAGAATGGAACTGCACTGAACTTGAGCTCAACTCAAAAAATAGAAGAAGGAGAGAGCTCAAACAGAGTTTTGAGGACAATAGAGACAACAACTGCGCCCTCTGTCTTCCTGTGTGTTGTAGGCTCCTCATACTCAGCTTCACATTCTCTGCTTCCACATGCACTTAAAATTCTACAGATTTTCCCACTTAGTGATAAAGTTGCCGTTGAATGGCCTGGCAGTTGCCTTTTGTCTAGGACTCCTCCAACCTCCTCTTTGGAAAATAAGCCCAAACAAGTATGTTTGCAGAGGGAAGCAGGCGAGAGGGGGAAGCGTCTTGCGATTTCACGCTTAAATGGAGTCGTTAAATTATTTTCTGAAATTGAGTCGAGCGTTTGTTGTTGTCCTGGTGTGTCATGTGTGAGTGTATGTGTGTGTGTGCGTGTGTGGCATTGGCATTGGCATTAGAGCTCCACTTTACTTAGAACTCGGCACGTCGAGCTGTAAACGGAAGTACTTCCCACTCTCCCTTAACACAAAGTCACTGCCAAGCATTAAATTAAAATATGTTGCGCGTACATTTCTTTATTTTCTTCCTTCGTTCTCATTTTTTGTTGGTTGTTCTTTAATTAAAACCAAAATGTTATTGTCTGCGCTTGGAGTTTCTGGTTTCATTTTTTTGTACTTTACTTTTTCTCTTGTGGCGTGGGGCATTTAAATGCATTTTGTATGTGATTTCACGGTTTTACGGCTGACACTTTTTTTCCTGCAGCTAAATGGCCTTCATGCCGCACGAAACACGCGCTCTTGAACTTGACATTGTTTTTGATTTCGTGGTGGTCTGTTCTAGATACTATAGAAACCATTTAGAGTATCAAAAATACACTTTCAAAAGCATAGATACGCTTTAAGAAACTATCACAAAAATCGCTTTAAATCTCCATATTTTTATTAGCAATCGATTTCAGATACTCTCAAAATAAATTTGAATAACAAAAATCATATTTTCGGTCTTTGTTTAGATACGAAAATATTATCAAGTAAATCGATTTGATAAAGTTGAGAATTTCACAAAATTGATGTGCTTTGATTTTGCTAATATTTTCTCAATGTTTATGAAACAAACATGACATTAAATTTCATTTTATTGCTCGATAGCAGGAGATGCAATATAATTTTTTATACAACATGCTCTGCTTGCTCAAACATTGTTTGTTTGCAAAACTAAAAACTTTAGCAGATTCTTTTAGTAAATTTGATCACCTTGTTAGCTGGTTTAGCACACATGTATAAACTCAACTCTCCAAAACCCATAATGCACTTCCAGCATTTCTCTTTCTTTCACTCTGGCGAACTGGGTCAAATTTGTTGCATATCTACACAATACTGCAATTTTCTCAAACAGCGTTTTCAACTTTAAACCACACATGGAACATGGAGCAGTAACAACAAAAATCCAGAACAAGGTCAGCTGTTAACCAGAGCAGGCCAAAAGCGGAGTCCAGATCGGGCCAAGCCCAAGCCCAGTCGCATATGCAAACATGCCCAATATGGACAATATATCACATGACGCCTACAATTTAAACTGCCAAAAAAATGAAATGCAAACAGGGCGAACGAAGAGAAATGACAAACATTTATATAAATAACACCATCGACTCCAATTAAAGCAGCTCAGTGGCATGAGCTGAGGATGCTGCGAATGCTGCTTCAGCTGCTGTTGGCGGCTCTTTCGCTGTTTGCCTCTGTTCGCCTGTCTCTGATAAAAACCGCAAAGCGAAATGATGGTCTGTGTGTGTGTTTCTCTGTGTGTGTGTGTGAGTATAATAAAAATGCAAAACAAAAGCGGTCAAATATGTTTTTTGGCGACCACGGGGGCGTGGCAGCCAGAGCGGCCAAAGACAGGCAACAACAACAACGACGATGACGACGAGCAGCCTTCAACGAACGACAACCGAACCACTTCCAACTGTCATTCGCATGGCAAACGATGACGTACCGATGCACTGAACAACAACAGCATCTGCAACAGCACCAACAACAACAACAACAATATCAACTCTGAATGAGAGCTAACTTTGATCTAGATACCCTGGTAAATTCTATAAATAATTAATTTATATTTCAGATTAATAAAAAAAAAACAACCTTTGGATTCTCTTCTACATGCAGATATAATTTATTTAAATTCTTAGCTGAATCTTGACTTAATAGCTAAATAATTAATCAATTCAAAAGTTTACCTTACTCAAGTTATCAAGCAAATAAAAAATTTATTGATTTAAATAAACTTTGTGTTGATACCCAACCGCGAAGCAAAAATATATTTATATGGTAGTTAAGTTTATTTTGTTTTTGTAGTACTGTCCATCTTACTTACTTTTTTCCATTATTTTTTAATAACTATTCCTACCACCACAATCTACCAAAAGTAGGCGAATGAAGACGATAGTCAAGCTAAAATTTTGGTCAAACTCTTATTGCACACTTTATAGAATTGAAATATTGGAAGAAAAGAAGTTACAATTTTGGTGAAAATATTCTCTTCTTTTAGGATTCACGTAAAAAAAGAGAGTAACCTATAAATGACCTAAATATATTGTTGAATAATTGAAATATGGTAACCAAATTTTTGAAACTTATAACAAGCGGATTACCAAAGCTTATATATTGAGGGAGATATGTCGTTAATACTTCATATAATAAATATTGATCTATTAGGTGTGGGCTGATGATAGATAAATCATTCTAAGAAGGAAGTGTTAATCCGTTACTCGACAGGAAATGATAAATGGTTGAACTTTAGAACTTGATTGAATAGAACATAATTCAAAATCATCTCTAATTATAGTACTTTTTTGAAAAGACAACAGCACACAAAAGTTTTGTTTATTTAAAAGTAATTAATAAAGCCATCCGGTTGATTTAGATTGTTTTATTTATTGTCTTTATTTATTTAGAATTATAATTATACATAAGTTTTATTATAAAAACTTCAAAATATAGAACATTTATATATAATTTAAGTTAACCGATTTCTAATACTTTTTGTTGTTGTATCAAATTCGAGCAGATGTTTAAAATGTGTTAGAACGCGTCTCAGGTGCAGCTCCTGAGTTAGAACGAAACTTATTACGCAAACTTAATCAGCAAACTAATATACCCCTATATAAGTTATGCTTCACAAAACATTGCAGCATTTGGCTGCAAGTGGCGAGCGACGGCAAATAATAATTTATGCATGCGTTGCGGTTGCCGGAGACAGTCCCAGGCTGAGAGGGAGGAAGAAAGAGAGAGGAGCAAGCTGGTGGGGCGAGAAATGTTTGCGGGGCATAACCGCAAAATGTTCGCTTTGCTCTTGTTATTGTTGCGCACTTCTGTTGATGTTGCTGTTGTTGTTGTTGCTATTTACTGGATGTACCCCTGATACTGCCCCTCTTCTCCGCTGCCGAAGCAATATGCATACACAATATGCAATGCAAAAAGTGAATCTGAGCTGCAGCCCGAAAACGGAAATTGTGGCAAACGCGCCGCGTGGTCCGCTTGCCCCGCTTTCAACACAACGCTGTTCGCGTGGAACATTACCAGTTGCAGTTGCAGTTGCAACTCGCTGTGTGTCGTATCCCGATCTGCAAAAACCACATGACTTGCGACCACGCTGCACTCAAGGATTTATGCATCGCCACCGTTTAAGTCAGGCCAATCTGCTGTTCGCTTCCTCAGCTGAATCCGTTTATTCCTCTCTTTTTTTTGGCTGAAGGGCGTTCTTCGCGCGCGCTTAAGCAATTTTTGGCTTTGGCTTTGGCTTTGGCTTTCAATTTGCAATTGCAATGGCGATGGAGAGCAGAGACAGAAACAGAGAGAGAGAATCTGCAAATTACATGCACACACAATGCGAAAGGCGGCTTAGACAAATTGTCATTGTAGTGCCATGTCTCTGTCATTGAGTTACGAGTGCGCTTGGCAAACTCTCACCACAGCGATGCCAGCTGCCGTTTTTTGCGGTTTTTATTGAATGCTGCCACACACAGTTCGCGTCATCGCGTGGCTGCTACACACCTCCCACTCCCCATCTTGCTTCTCATCCAACCATCACCCCACGCAATCTGCCCCACGTATTCGGAGATTAATCGCGTTTTGCATTCGGTCTGGCATCCGCAACATTGACCACAATCGAGGGGGGAACATTTTACGATTGGGATTGAGAGACTCTTTAGTGCTGAGTGAATCCTGGATCTCAGACAAGGACACTGATAGCTCAGCTTAGTGGCAAAGATGCGCGTCAGCTTCAAATCAAGTAAATGAAAACAAGTTTACGTTTATTTGATTAAAAAAAATTTCAAATCTCAGAGAATATTACAAATTCGTAAATTATTTAAATTTGAGAAAAATCTATAACCATAAAATGAAGAATTCTGAAAAGATTTTATAAGTGCAGATAACATAAAATCTCCTTCATCTTGTATAATTGCAAGTATTTACAGAGACAGTAAGAGAAAGACAATACGAAAAACCTAAATTCTTGTTTTCCAATATGATCTAATGAATAATTAGATGAAGAAAATGAAGCGTTTTCAAAAACTGTTAAAAATGATAAAAGAACATGATTTAACAAGAACTTATTTATAAAGTTTTTAAATTTTCAAAGATCTATAGTTTTAAATAAATATTCATAATTCGATTTTATTATTGCTGACAATATCTCTTTGAACTTTATATTTTCGATGTTACCTAATGGAAACTTATTTGAGAAAATTCTATACTAACAATAATATAATTTTTATACGATTTTGTCATAAGTTTAAAGAATGACTATTTAACGACAGCCAGAGATGTGGAAAGATTGTTCAAATTAAGAATTTTTTAAATAAGAAGTACAGAAAAAAACTAAAATTTGAATAAACATTTTGTAAGAGATTGTATTAGTGTAGATGAAACGAAAATCTCTACTGCTTTTATATTTCTCATGTCATGTCAAGTATTTAACAAACAACACTCAATATCCCTTTAAATTTTACATTTCCGATACTTCCGATATGATCTAATGAACAAGTTATGTGATGGCTTGATTTAGCAATAATCCCAGATCGACAGCAAGTTATCAGCCACCCCAGACTACAGGCCATTTAACAAACCCATTAAACCAACTGTACCCAAAGCCTGTGTGCCATTAAAACCTCATCATGCAGGCAACTCAAACGACCAAACAAAAAAAAAAAAAGAAGAAAATGTCAAAAAAAAAATATATAGAGGGAAATTGCGGAAAAATCGACATATGAATTTAATTGCCTAAATAATCCTAATCAAAGCGCGGAAATCAAACCGAACAAATGTTGACAATTGACAGGGAAGTAAAGGAAACAGAATGAGGCAACGCTGATTGCTTTTAATAAAAATATAATGTATCCGCACTTGAGGGAGCCAGGCGAATGCGCAAAACGAGAATGAAATCGAAATCAAAATGAAAATGAAAATCGACATCTAGCATTGAAATGAATGCGAATTGAACAATGGTAACTTAATTTTTGCGCCATAGAAAGTGGCCGCAAAGGAGCAGCTAAAATTGACATATTGACAGCCAGACAAAAGGCGACACACGAGTCAATTCATAGGGTGGATTTTTGCCAAACTGCAGTTCGTCCTGCGGTGGCGGTGTCAAAAATAACAAACATTGCGACAGCAATAAAATATCACAAGAACATGTCAGTCTACGTCTGTGTGTTTGTGTTGTTTAATTGAAGCTGCAGCAGCTATAGAAAAATCCAATCAAAACGCAATGAAAATCAAGAGAATAACACTAGGCAGCTGTGCCTCCTCTGCTCAACATTTACCCCTCTCACTCTGACTCTGTGTCAGTTGAACGCACACTCGACATGGCTGTTGATGTTATTCTGGCAAATAATCACAACAAGGCACAACAAGAAGCTTGTCAAATAGACGTAAGCGATATATAGATACAGATACGGATAGAGATACAGATACAGCTGTAGAGGGAGCGAGATATTGAGATATAGATACAGCCGCAGATAAAACCCGGCTGCAAACAAACAGCACTCAATATCAGAGTCGGAGTCGGAGCCCCGGCAAAGGACATCAAGGCTGCAACGTGCAGTGGAGCGTGCATAAGCGCCCTTTCTTTTATTCGCTGTAACTCGACCAAATTGCAGTCACCCCGGGCACCCAAACAAGCAAATCCAATTTAAGCCACAATACACAAAATCCTGTTTTTGTTTTCTTTCGCTTCGGAGTCGCAGTCGCATTCGTCCTTGCCATTCCTTCACATTCACCCATTAATAAATCCTTTTGCGCAACAAAACATGCTCAAAATAAATACATCAAATTTTATTTCCTTTTGTGTGTGGTGCAAATAGTTTTCCCCTGCCTCCCGCCTAATAGTTTTCCTTTTTTTTGTGTATTTTTGGTTAAGATTAGCCTAAAATACCAGACACCTCTGCAGCCCTTAAACAAAGGAGTGAGCGTCTGCCCTACTTTCCATCTCAGTCTGTCAGCCTGTTTGTTATGATTATGGCTCAGTCTGAATGTTAAGGTTGTCGAGAAGGAGCTGCAGCTGCTTTTGTTTGAAATTGTTTTGGACAATTTGCTTGGTTTTGCGGTCTGGTAATGAAGTCTTGGGGAATTGCGCAATGTGTTGCACAAAAAATATGATGAGAGCTGAAGGCTGGAGCAGCAGCAAATACATAACTAAAAGGGTTTAATTGAATAAGTCTGAAATGCAATTGTTACTGTACAAAAACATAAGAGCTATAATTGCATTATTAATATTTCGTTTTCTATATATGAATTTTCAGACGTATTACAATAAAATTACAAAACAAATAAAGACAGTAAAAAGGTAAGCATTATTTTTTTAAAGGTTAGGGCTTCATAAAGTAAAATATTCCATTGAAAGTAAATAGTCAAATTTAAGGACATAATGAAGTAAATTATTTTTGAGTTCCCCTTAATTTTCTTAAAGTCAATTGAAAGTTTGAAGAACTATCTTACATAGTTGCCTTGAGTTGGCCTAGTTAAAGATGATTTTGTTTTATGACCGATATTAGTCTGCTGCACTTCAGGAATATAAAGTTGTAATCCGCAACCACATGAACCATTAAGCTGGCAAAGCTCTTAAGCTATTAATAAGCACAGCTCCATGTCGTAACCCCAAGCTCCCTTCCCCTAAAGCTGACAACTAATTTTATGGCCATCACATCAACCAACAAACAACAACAACAGCATCAACTACCAGGCCAATCAAACATGACCCCCTCACACATACGCGCACACATTCACACTGACACCGTGGGGAAACCCCCGCAAGCACATAAAAAACGCCCACATGACAAATAAGACAAAGCACACATAAACCACGCCCCCACTCCAGCCCCCACCAAAGCGCCTAAAACTCATTCCGCTGATCAACAAGGGCAAAAGAAAGGAAGGCGAAAAAAAAATGAAGGAAAATATAAGAATTTGTTAGCTGTGTTATGTAAATTGCACACAAGAGTGTCGAAGACACACACACAGAGTCAACCTACAAATTTATATACACACACATACATATGTATATAAATATATATTATGTAAATAAAAGAAATAATAAGCTTCGCCGAGCCGCAGAAAAATCCTTAGACGACCCGACAAAAACAACGAGATCCAAAAAGAAAAAAACCCAAGCCAAAATTATTTTCATGATGCGTTGATGATGTTTATATTTACGATACGACAAATATGCAGTAGGTGGTTGACATGATATGATTGAGGGGGGAGAATGGGAAGTGAAGGGAGTCAGTGAAATCATTTTGTAATATAATTTGTGTTGTTGTTGCTGTTGCTGTTGCTGGGGATACACTTTTATGGGCGCCGGAGCATAATCAACATTATCCAAAAACCGCAAAAACCGCCTACAAAATGTTGAGGCGCGCCCTCCTGTGGCGGGCCAAAGCCTTGGTCGGCATTATCATCTCATTGCACAGGACTTAATCCTGCGGCAAGTTATTAAAGCGTAACGCACAGCGTTTGCTTTGCCTTTGCCTTCATTGCCCCGGGTTGTCCGTGTCGTCCTTGTGTTGTCGTCGCTACCATTTTATTGTTCGCGCTGCGCTTAACTTGTTTCGCATTGTGCGAATGGAGGCGCTGCCTTAATGCTAAATGATCCAATATCCTGTTTCCTGCATTTGTCTGTGCACCAGCAGCAGCGCCCCACGTTAAAAGGTCCTTTGTGGCCTCATCCTTGCCTCGACTCGTTTGTTGGCCATTATTTACCCTCTCGGTGCTCGGTGCTCTGTGCGAACTTAAAGATGCCGCCACTGAAAGCAACTCCTTCGCAGTTCGCTCAAGAAATATGTAAGGCATACAAAGGGTCTGGCGAATAATAAAATAAAATACAAAAAAAATATTGTATGTTGTACTCGCATCTGATTCTTTGCACACGGCAAGTTAAATAGCAAAATGTAAAGTTTTTAATTATGCAGCTCGACATCGTCATCGTCGTTGTCCTCAGACTGGGCACTAAGTCTTTTCATTTCATCTACTAAAGATGCTATGCCCAAAAGTTAAAATACACATAATTAGCAGTAGTTTTGTGTCGTTTGCACAGCGTACTTTCCGTCTTTCACAATTTTTTTTTTATTTTGGCACAACTCCCAATTCACCCAGCTATTCATTGTGAATAGGGAACTGTGTATCTTTGAGATACAGCCATCCGCCTGTCAGACTGTAGTGTCCAAAAAACTAGGCCAGCAGTGCCTATAAGTACTTGATGTTTAGTTTAGCTTTGCTGAACTGTTGACAAGGCCTGACGACAACGACAACGACAACCAAGATGAGGACAACGACGATGATGACGAGGCCTTAGCTAATTAAATGAAAATATTAATTATGACAAAGACATAAAATAGGCTTTCAAAAGATTTTAACGAACAGCAGGCAGAAAATTTTGCGGGTGAAATAAACTCCTATTTAATATAAAATGCAATTTTATATTATTTGGTATTAAGTAAGGGGAGAATTATCGCAGATAATTTAAATATAAAATGTGGCTAACAATATACTAAAATAAATCTAAAATATAAAATAAAATAAATAAAAATGATAAGCACTTATGTTATAACTTTTTTAATGTTCTATCTTTTTTTCTAAAAACACAATAATTTTCACTCGTACATGGGAAGTAAAAGTACAAGTTTTCTATACATCAAAATTATATAACTTGACACGAAACTTGAAAGTTTTCTACTTCAAGATACTTTAAGGAATCTTTTTCCTTTTTCAGTTTTTATATATTTTTTTCGTCAGTTTTCCTTACGATATGATTTCATATTGCTATCAAGAGCAAACTCAAAATTGCAATAAATTTTCACCTTCAGTACAAATGATACCGAATGTGGTTGAAACAATACGTTTCCTTAAAAAAGTGGCAATATAATATATAATTATTTTTTCATTTGTTTCGAAAAGAACAGCACTCCCAGAGGCCGTAAACTTTGGCACCGCCTTCAAGTATGCTTTAAAAACACGCTGCAAAAAAAGTTTCATTTTAGCCGGCAACTTTTTAACACCGCCGCCTTTTGTGTCGATGCGGCAAGTGTGACAAAACACGTTCCCCCAAACTGGTGGGGAGAGGGGAATTTAGCTTGAAGCAAGGCATGCGCATAAATGTTACATGTCGTAATATTCGCCACTAACAACAAGAAATTAACAAAAATAAAAAAGAAGCGAGGAACAAAATAAAAACATCGAAAACATGCCACAAACATGACATTGAAAGCCATTGCCAAAAAAAAAAACTGGCACAAAAAAACAGCAGCCGCAACAATGAATGAAAAAGCAAAAATTTAGCTTCAGTTTTTGTTTTTTTTTGCCAGCCAAAACATAATCTTGTTAACAATTTCAGTGCGTGTGCCCGAGTGTGTGGATATGACACATGTAAAAACAAAACAACAACAAAAAAACTGAGAAGAGAATTCCTCAAGTCAATGCCAAAACATGCAGCATTTGTTTTGTTCTACATAATCCTGTAGGTGTGACATTCGCATGTATAAATTTCAACTTTGATCCTTTAAGGATAACTCGAAGCGCTCTGGGACTCTGCTGAGCCAATTGCCGACTGGCACGCAATACAAAATAAACAACAACAAAAATTGTATATGAATACATATAACAGACGAGTGTATATAAAAGAAAATTGTGGCCACATCTCTGACAACCCGTGTGTGTGTGTGTGTGTGTGTGCAGCACTTGAGGCGTTTGTCATGTCCCAGGTCCCTACTTGCCCCTTCCCCTTCGGTGAGCACTCGAGAAACTCCTACTGGCAACTTAAGTTGTCAAAATCAGCAACGTTTTTTTTTTGCTTTCCTTCTGTTGCTGCCTCATATTATTTTCCTTTCATTTAACTGTCATGCTCTTTGCATACACACGCTTTTCCTACTGTTTGTCTTTGTTTGCTGGGTGCCAAAAAAAAAAAGAAAGAAGAGAAAATGTTCACAATGTTCGAGCGTAGGTGTTGTGACATTTGACCGCGGCACATCATCAAAGAAGTTAAGGATGCCTTGAGCATTCTCTAATCACACCTCCATGCTTTACTCGCACTTCTATTTGTTGTTCATTGTGTTTTCTTTCGCATGGCATTTAAAATAGGAATTAGCATAGGCTGATAACGAAAGTGTCAACAATTATTATGTCGCACTCGCAAAACGAGATTTCCTTGTTATAACAAAGAACAACATAAATGTGTTATTTGCGTGAGGCGGCAACCAAAAGAATTTCAATTAACAATGGCTGCGAATGTCGTCAACAAATTCTATTTTATTTTTTATTATTGTCACAGCTTGTCAGAAAAAAACACTGATGCACAAATTCTTATATTTATTTGCCAGTTTATGCTGTTGGAAATCTTTTCTTCTTTAACAACAAAATCTAATTCAAGATTGCCAAACTAAAATTACTGTCAAAGAAACAGTTATAATAAGAGTCCTTTGCGAGCAATACATATTTTCTTTTTTGTATTTTTGTTATACTTTAACAATCAAAGATAATCCGAGATTGCCAAGCTTAGATTATTACCAAAGTGTATGAAAACTTAAAAAAAATACAGTGTTAAAGAATATTTATTTGTTTTTTCTGTTCCCTTTAAAAATCGACTTCAAGATATTTAAATTTAGATTATTTATATATTGTTATTATTTCAACTTTCAACTTCTTACTTTCCTTTATTTTTTATAGTTTAAAAAACAAATACAATCAAAGATTATCAAGCTTAGATTATCCTCAAATCTTGAGAAAAATAACAAAAACCATAAATGTGTATATATTTGTTCTGATCTTCTTCATATATAATACTTTCGAAATCAAATATAATCCAAGACTTCTAAATTTAGATTATTCTCAAAAAGAGTTTTACAATGTTAACAATACTAATACTAATAAAAATAAATATTTTTATTTGCCAATTTTTACTATTTTTTTGAACAGGACGATTCAATATCTGATTTTTACTTTTAGTAAATTCTTAATCAATATTCTGTAAACTAAAATCTAATTTGAGATTGTCAAATTCAGATACTATAATGATAATGCAATGACTCAACCATGAGGGCAATGCGAATGCATTTTGCTCTTTAATCCTTTAACATGCACAAACCCTTTCTTTTATTTGGCTAAGCACCCTCAGCAGAACCGCAAGCATATCAACACCTACTAAACCTGACCTACCAGCACTATATAAACTAGAAGTAGTGCAGCTGAGTCCTTCGCAAATCAACCCCAGAATCAAGTACAGCTCGAAAGACCCTTCGATAACTACACTAAACAAACAAACAAGGGTATCATGACAGCCCACAAAAAGAATAAAAATGGTAGGAAAAACAACAACAACATAACAACATGTACAAAAACAAACACAACCCCCAAAAAAGGAAATGCACTTGAACTGCCCGCAACATATGCACTTCCTCGTTTATTTACTTTCTCGATCCCTGCCTATATATTTTTTTTCGCTCTCTTTTTTTTTGCAAAGTGTAGCAAATTTTTGTAGTGAAACAGCGGGGAGAAAATATCTAAATTATGAACTATGACAAATATTATATTGCATTGTGTTTGACAACCCCGAAACGGATGTGTGTGCAACAAAAAACGGCACATAAAATGGGCGCGTTCTTGGCTCGCAATCGGTGATTAATCATTGTAGTAAATTGAAAAACGAAAAACCTCGAAAAAAAGGAGGAAATAGAGGAGTATTGGAAAATAGAAAAAAATAGGGGCTGCAACATGCGGCGGCAACTGTTGCCAGCCGATCCATTTTGCTAGCTGGCAAACGTTGCATTTTGTTGGTCATTTTGTCAACTTAGTTGCCACGCAAACGCCGAGCGTGAGGCGCGTCCACGGCCGTGCCATGAAAAATTTATTGCTTTAAGCCGATTACGACATAGTAGTCGCCGATTCCCCTGATTCCTCCATCACTAGACGGTAGCTGGTATTGTTGGTAAGCAGCAACATTTGCCGGGATCCGACTCAGTCTCGGACTCTTCTGCTTCTGGTTTTGCTTGTGACCGGGGCAATAGCAGGCAACTCGGTGTTGACACCCCTCAAAGTGGTCACATTAAGTAAGCTTAGGTCTTAGTAGTTTTTAGCCTTTGTTGATAGTCTCCTCGTCGTCTGCAACTATAGCTACGTATTTGACTCTGACTATCTGGCTCCGTCTCCGGTAAGGAGTTAGTGCCCCGAGTTCACAACATGTTGGAAAATAGTTGGAAAAAAATAAAATCAACAGAATGGAGAAGGTGTTGGCAACGCTTGTTAAGTCGCAAAGATTGCTGCTGAGCGGATTGTAAATGATTTAAGCGGAGTTAAGTAATTAAAAATTGTTTAATCAATGCAGTAATCAGCTGAACTCAGCACTGCTTAGTTGGGTATTGCTTTTAATGCGAGTATAAGTCGTAAGTAAAGGAAATCAATGCACAATAATAGTATTTAGGGTGGAGCAATATAAATTGTTGTTTAAAATAATAAATGTAATAAAAAAAATTACATGAAAATTGACAAAATGTATTTATAATACGAAATGCTTTACATAAAGCCGTAAACAATATTTTTATTGATTAAGTAAAATAAAATAATCTAAGTATTTGTAGGAAAACCATTAAAGGTAAAAAAGTATATTGATAAATTAAAATGCTTTACTTCAACTCATCGACTTTTCTCTTCATAAAATATCTTGTTTCAGATACTAAAATATACAACCATTTGTAGAAAAAATCTTTGAGATATGAAATAGCGTTTAATCAAAAACGAAATGGTTTCTATCAACTTTACCTTTATAGAAATATAGAAATATTGGATATTCGAAGGAAAAAGCTTTCAAATAATATTTATAATGTGAAATAATTTCCATCAACTTTTGATCTTTAATCTTTATAAGTGATCTTTAATCATTATAAAGTATGTATAGAAATTATTTGTAGCAAAAACCTTGAAACCTTTAATTTCAAATAATTTTTATAATACGAATTACTTTACATGAACTTATTGCTATATTTATTACTTAATTATGAAATATCTTGCTTTAAATGCATAATAATATATTTTCATTTATAATAGGCATAAATTGCTTCAGCCGGATAATAAAATATACAAATTATTAGTAGGAAAAACTAGAACAGTTTTGTAGCGGAAATGCTAAACAAATGGAGCAAATCGTTACACAACTGACCTTCTTTGTCCCTGTCATCCTCGCAGACAATCTACCCACATTATTTGCTAAGAAATATTGAACTAAAGTGCACGACATTTTTGGGATATCAAAACTGAAAATAGAAATTATTGCAAACGTTCGACATATCGAGACAAGGCTAATGCTTTTACTGCACACAATTGTTGCCAGCAGGGGAACTCATAAATTTGCTCAAATGCACTTCAAAAACTGACCAAACTGAAATCGATAAGTGCCTCCATGCGGGACACATTAAATGTCCACGAAAAACAGGCAACAGGCATTTTCTATAGTTTGGTGCACTTCAGGGTAAATCGATACGCAATTCCACTCTAAAGTGCGCAGCGTAATGAAAACTGAACTGAACTGAAAAGTGAAAATTATTTAAGCGCATTTAATGCAGTTTGACGCATGCGCCACCGTTTGTTGTCTGAATGAACTGCGCAGTAGCAGCTGCTGTGGCACACTCTAGGGAGGGGGGAAATCACCACCCCTAGTTTACCCCTCGTTCATCGTTCGAGTCACCCCAGCATCATTATCCTTTTTTTGCCCTAGACACACGCAAATGTGTTAATTCCGCGTGGTGTTCTTCCTCTCTCAGTTTTCTTTGCAATCTGCCACTTTATCTACCACTCGACTTTGCCTCGTGCAACATTTGTGTGCCACATGGTGAAACCTTTTGCCCGTCCATTATTATGAATTTGTAATTTATGCTACGAAAATACTCGCATCCATTATGAAAACATCAACACACGTTGTGCAAATCAAGTAATTATCATTAGAGAGACGTTCTACATAATTATCGGACGTTCGTGTTGGATTTGGGTTTCTGAATGTCTGGGTGGGTCGCATTATGGGTTTGGCAGAATGTTGAAATATTTTGATTTATGGCTGACTAGGGAAATGCAACTGCCAACAGTTGATTGTAATGCATATGCGCGGTAGTTAAGCTCTGTGAGAAATTTGAGAACTTATTCAATCAGAAAATTTACTTCGAACTCTAAAATATTCCATAATTACATTTCAGACAAAATCGAACTGTAATAAAAATTAAAACCATTTTGAATAGTACAATAAAGTTTGTTATGTTGTTCGGCAAATGTGTGAAATTATCATGACCTTTTGTACAAAGAATAGCACCAAATGTCTCAGGATTGCAAAGAATATTCAACATTTTTAGTGTGTGAAATTTCAAGCCTATATTTCACATGCTCATTCATATATTACACATTATTTACAATGCTTTCTCAATGACTTTTCACAGTATTTTAGACTTTTACAAGCTTACTCCTAGAACCCGCCCACGTGCCTCAATTCACATCTTCGGCTGGAAAATCCAAGCTGTAAAATTTCACTCAAAATTAAAATTTCTAAAATTTATCTAGCCTTGAAAAGTTACTCAATGAACTTGCTGCAGAAGATCATTTTATGATTGTCCTACCAAATCAAAAAACACATAAAGATATCAGCAT
Organism: Drosophila nasuta; assembly: GCF_023558535.2. Lineage (NCBI taxonomy): Eukaryota > Metazoa > Arthropoda > Insecta > Diptera > Drosophilidae > Drosophila > Drosophila nasuta. The sequence goes on from NC_083457.1 coordinate 7,302,055, forward strand.
AAAAGTACTGAAAGTTTCAAGGATCTTCGCAGTATCCTTACTTAACCTTGAGGCTGTGTCGTTATGTGTTTATTATCAGCACACGCCCGGTGATCTTGTCCTTCCATTTTGCATTGCGCATGCGCGACGCGTGTTAAGAGCAAATGGGCCAAGTCAAGCGGTGAAGGATAACGAGCAGGATGCGCTCAAGGTTGCAATTAGACCTTGAGTGCGGCCAAGGACGAACTCACTTATCCAACCCATTTTTTGGGCTAATTATGCGCGTGTTGTGTGTGTCCTGAAAGTCGCCATTGTTTGACATTAATTGCACTTTTCCAGCTGAGTGCGTGTCCTTCGCTAGCGCTCGCTACTTGCTCAACTGGGATAAGTCAAATTAATGCTCACCAGACTGAAGGACATTGCCAGTGTGTGTGTCTGTTGGTGTGAAAACTGACAAAGTGTGTGTCCTGTCCATGCACGATTCCCAAGAAGGTCCTTTAACTCATATCGCCTTGCAAATATAACAAAAACAACAACAAGCAGACGAAATACTTTGTGGCCTGCTGTGCGTTTCATGTATTAGATAAAAATTTAATTTTGTTTTTGCTTTGGCTTTTGTTTATTTTTGTTGCCTCTGACTTTGCTCATGTCCTTGGTGTGAACTGCCAATAAAAATCGCTTGTGTGTGTTCGCAATACCCTTGAGCATAGATACGTTGTAAAAATGCAATTATGATTGTATTATGGTCGCCTTTGTGTTTAGCTTAAACATTTTGCTTGTCCCTTTTGTTGAGAGCTGCTTTGCAGCCCGCATCCCAGTTGCAGTCGCAGTCGCAATCGCATCCTTATCCACAAGCATCCTCAGCTGCACACACTTCTTCTGCAGTTGTCATTCCGCGCCTGCACACGTCATCCACACACACATCTGAGCATATTCTCCTCCACTCGAGCATTGGATGCTGGTCAATAGCTAATAAATTATCCTCGTATTATACTTCCCCGTAACTTGGCCTTTGTCAGCTCTTCACAATGCCTTTTGCATTGTCTGCGACTCTTTATCTCTATGCGTTTCTCTCTCTATCGATATCTATACATCTCGCTCTATCTCTAAACCGCTATATAATTCGCTCCAGGTGCTTATAACACCTTGTGTGTGAATCTGCGTGTGTGTGGCATTCCTCAATAGGATGCCAATTAATAGAGCGAATGCATATTCTAGACAATCTCATTGAATTTGAAGCGAATTTATTGAAAGAAATATCTGGAAACATCCAAATTGGAATATTTCCTTAAGTTTGAGAATTTGTTCTTGTATCTTACTACAAAATAAATTTTAGGATTACAATATTGAATTATACTAGAAAGTAGCTAAGCTAAGACATCAAAGTAATTAGAATATGTAATAAAGTCAGCTTAATCATTAAACAACTTATTATTGAAAAGCTTATTCATTTACGACAGATTTTAGAGAATTCTTATTTTTGCATTTCTCTTTATATGACAATCATATAACTTTGTTTCCATCATTATAAGTCAACTATTATCGTTTGTATATAGAATTTGCTGATAAATTTTACAGAATATGATACATGTAATTCTAATACAGCATTAATAATCATAATTATTTATAATGCTTGTAACTTTTGGCTATTATAATTCGTTCAACCCTTTCCCAATCAGCAGTAGTTTAGCGGATTATTTCATTTTGATTGTTTAAAATCATAATTGATGGCAAATTAACACTTTTTAATTGATTTACAAACAATGTGATGAATTTTTAATTTCATTAGTTTATTGCGTGTTTCATTAATTATTTCTTTCTAAATTACATATTGTTTAGTCATAAATTAACATATTAAATTTGATGAGCCTAAACTTTGTTTATATATTTTTTTCAAATTTGTTGATGCATTGGTTTTCAATAAAAAGTTAAATAGTTTCGCATCCACTCAAAGTACGCTCAACTTTTCTGTGGTGAATCCTTCGTCAAATTTAATACCTTTCGCAGATCTTTGAAATAATCAATTTTCGTTTACATTGAATTCTTTAATTGCACAATCTAATGCATTAAGAGCTCTGACTAATCCCACAACAAACAGCAATCACTTGGCCAATTCACATGACACATTCACAATCAGTCTGAAGTGGCATGTCACAAAGTCGAATGCGCCACAAGTGCTGCACTTTTTGAAGATGCACTTAAGAGACAGCGAGAGAGCGAGATAAAGAGTGAGAGAGTTGAAGACACAGTTGGCAGTCAACATGCAAGTACTCATGTCAATTTTGCATTAAATAACTAAATCAACCTCAAACAAGACGCCCACAGACTGCAGCAAATACTTGGAGTCGACTCTTAGATGATGTGAAAAGATGCCCCAACTCTGCTTTGGGATCTGGTTGAGTCTATTTCAAGAGTAGACGTTAGTAGTAGGTCCAAAAATGTTTGTCCAGCTTTGCGTTGCTGTCAGCTGTGCAGAGAGCTGGTGGGCAAACAAATACGCGTAGTGGCATCCAAAGTGGATGCCAAATAACCATAATGGTGTTTATCCACAAGTTCATTTCGCTGTTTAAACATGCCTCCGAATTTACCGACACAATAAACAACGGCCAACGCGCAATGCGCGCGGCCAAAACCACGCGGCGCCCAGTTTTGTATTTTTATTCCCTCACTCTCCACTCCACTCTCTTTGCATTTGCCTTTGGGGCAAGCCGCGGGCCATAGACGGCTGACAGTGGTCGAAGTTGGGTCCACAGGTCCCACCAAGTCCTGGGGGTACCGTCATCATCGACATCAACGGTAGCCACTCTTCGTCGTCGTCAAACGAAATCGAAGTGCATTGCGCTGTTATTTTAACGATTATGCTGATGAGCATCGAGAAACGACGACGATTGCTACCAATACACATACGTAGTCAACGACGACGCGGGCGATGATCCATCAGAACTCTAGAGACATGGAAATGCAATTTGTGTAATTTATGCGGAGTTCGAGCTCAGTGATATGTTCGATTAGCTGAACGATCCGTCAGATACAATATGCTTGTTATCAGATGCAAGATGCTAGAGATGCCACAGCGGCACTTGTCTTCCAAGCACACACACACACACTCACACAGAGTCTCATTTTGATTTATGATTTCATCGGGTTCAGCACACAGTACAAATTAAAAGCATTCCCGGGTTAAGCATTCGACTACTGACTTTTTTATGTGTGTGTGTTTTCATTTATTCTTTGACCTGCAGCAAATGTTGTCATCATTGTCTAGACTGGCGCAGACGTAGATGGATAAATGTTTGCTTCTCACTGACTGACTGACTGGCAATCATCAATTAATAAAATGAGGCATCTAACTCAGAACTAAGCAGTCTCATAGAATTCTTGTTGTTCGTTTTTTGTTTGGGCACGTCAAGCTGCTTATCATTTGATTCGACTTGTGCAGACAATTTAAATGTCAATTAAAGGCAGGAAAAGTGCATCATTAAATATAAATTATGAGGGTATTAGCCCAAAGCCAAGTTTACAGCACGGTAGCCAACAGTTCACAGTTGGCCAGAATAGAATTAGAATTTGAGCACATTACAATACTTGGTTATTAACGAACTGCGCAGCGATTTGTTGAGAGGTCTTTAAAAAGTATTCTGAAAGTTTGCTTGCCCTTTAACAAAACTCCATTTGTTATTATTAAGCTAATCTTAATCTTTTCATAATTTGTATATATTTAATTACCTTTACATATTTAAAAATTGTAATAAATTTGTCTTGAAAACTTTTTTATTTTTCTAGTTCAACAGTTTCCCTCTAAAATATTAATCAATATTTGTCTTAGAAGCTATTTTCATTATCTACAACAATTTCATTTGATACTTTTTATAAAAAGTCTTAAAAAAGCTTAAACAGATTACTCATTGGTATTATAAAGCTATAGAAATGCTTTTTTACTACGAATTTAATTGTCATATTTTAATACATTATTATATAATCTATTTATTTTAAATGTACAATACATGATTTTAGATATGAAAACAGACAAATTTTTAGATATGTGAGTTTATTTTTAATTACAATATTATAATTAGCATACAAGCATCTGGAAATTGAATATTATTTCCAATTGAATTCATATCAATAAAAATGTGCATTGAGAACCAAATTGCCGGCAGCTCTTTTGAAATAATATGGCCATTCATAATTAAACAGTTCCCACAGCCAATGTCTGGAGAGTCATGAGTAAGCATCAGGCAATTAGTCATTGCACAATTTTGCACAAGTGCCGAAGCACTTCCGACTTTTGTGCTAACTACGATTGATTTTAGCGAGTCAAAGATTTAGTTCCCACACTCGCATCCTGGCACATCCTTGCCAGCTGCTGCTGCTGCGCGCAAGTCTGTGAAAAATTTGCCAACAAATAAAATTCCACTACAGCAAAAGGACGAACAAAAATAAGCAAACAAAAGCAGGAAGAAAAAAAAGAGGAGAAGCAAGCGAGCCAAGGCAAAAAGGGTGCGACGCTGCAGTAAACTTCCGGCTGACCAAAAATGCAACAGGACCTGGTCCATCGCCTACAATATACGAGACAGAGAGTCCTGGACATGCAGTTCTTTTTTTTCTTCTTTTTTCCGATTTGACGGTGCTGCTGCTGCTGCAGTTGCTGTTGTTGGTTCGTTTGTTTATTGCCACGCCATGGCAATGCCATCCAATGTCCTTCCGGTCATTTATTAACGTCAATGAAATGGGTCCAGTCCAATTGCAACTATGAGACGCTCTGATTTTTTTTCACTCTCTCCCACTATTTTCTCTCTTTGCCTTTTGACCATGTTTGCCAGTGGGGTGACGCTTGAGTTGGCAACGATTTGTCGCAGAGTCAACACAAATTTCACTCACTACATTTTGACACTCGAAGGTTGCGACCATGTGCTGTTCCCGTTCACATCCGCATAAAGCAAAATTATTGCCATAAACTATATTTCGAAAATCAACAACAAGAAAAAAATTGTGTCATATTCTTTACGGTCTGTGTTGGTTATTTAAGAGACTGAGTTCTCAATACAAAGTGAATATGGATTGAGAGCTTGGAGCAAGTGGGAAGGTTGCTTAAAGTGGTAAATCTATATTGATTATTTACAAAAAGTAATTGGATAATCTGATGATGTGTGTATTTTTTTTTTTAATAAGTTGGCTAAGATTGCTGTTTGTAAAGCAATCATATATATAAAATAGGTTAAACTGCAGATACATTGCCAACAGAAATATTCTCTGATCTCCTTCAAAAACATAAACATAAACAAAAACAAGTATGAAAGCTACAGTCGAGTGTACTCGACTGTGAGATACCCGCTACCCATTTTGAATAAAAGCAATATATTTTGCGGTATTATTTTCAAAATATACCAAATATACTGCAAAAATACTAAAAATATACCAAATGGTATATGTGGTATATCGATATAGTACCGCATTCAAAATATACCATAGACGGCACAATATACCAGATTGTCGGCCAAAGCACCTAAGACCCCTAGTAAGTAGGCGTTTTTGCCCATACAAAAGTACAAGTATTTCTTTAATAACTGCGACAATTTTAATCTGATCGCAACCAAATTTTCAGGGATCATAACTACTATAGTTATTACTGTATATACCAAAATTACGCTTGTTATTCGATTTTTTTGATTTGCAGGGGCGGAAGTGGGCGTGGCAAAAATTTGAAACAAACTTGATCTGCGTGCAAACATAACAAATGCTGTCGAAAAAAAATTATAGCTCTATCTCTTATAGTCTCTGAGATCTAGGTGTTCATACGGACAGACGGACAGACGGACGGACGGACAGACGGACATGGCTATATCGTCTCGGCTGTTGACGCTGATCAAGAATATATATACTTTATAGGGTCGGAGATGCCTCCTTCTACCTGTTACATACATTCCTGCCGGCACAAAGTTATAATACCCTTCTACCCTATGGGTAGCGGGTATAAAAATACACAAAAAAGAACTTGCTAAAATCAACAATAAAATCTTGAATCAAGATAAGATGATATCAAAATTTAACCAAAAAGGTAAATTCTTAAATCAAGATAACAATTCAAAAAATTCGTAAAATTTCAGATTAGATTCTTGTGTTAATAATGAAAAAATGTCGCCAAGAAGGCAAAATATCAAATCTGAAACTCTTATTTCATAATTCTTTTCAGGATCTTCTTAAGTCAAGACATGCAATCTACTATGTAGATTTTAAAATGCAATCTCCCTGAAAACATTTAAATGTAAAATTGTTTTACATTCAGAAATATTTTTTAACTCAGAACACTATTTAATGAAAACTTAAATATATACATATATTAAAAAACAATCGAATCTCAGTTCTTACATCTGAATGAAAATATCTTCAGTGTTCAGTGAAATTTCAAATTTTAAACATTTATAGAGTTGATATCAATAATATGAGAAAAGTACTAGCTTAAGCCTGATTTATGTCATTTAATTCCGCTGGCAACTTGTCTCATTACAGTTCCGCTTCATAGATCAATTCTTTTGGGTTGTCCACTTCCTGTCCTATACGCTAACAAAAGTCTTCCGCAAGACATTAGACACGCTTATTAGATACTGCTACCTGTAGCTGGCAGATTGTTGAAAGGTGGTAACATCTAACCGATGCAGTGCCACAAAATACGATTCTGTATGGCAAACCGTATAGCAATTGCGATTGCAATCGCAATCGCATGACAATGCATTGCTCATTGTTGGCCAATTTCATGACAATTTTTCAGCATCCAAGGGAGCGAGGAATGGGTATTGAAATAGGAATAGAATATACTCCCTGAGGATAGTCGTAGGAAATACAAGCAGCAAAGTCACCGTCGTAGACATTTGTTTCATATTTACTTAGTGCCAAAAGGAAACCCCGAAACAGCTGGGCAATTGGATTTGTTGCCTTTGCCTTTTGTTGCTTCAGTTATTGTGGCTGTCAGTCATCAATGTCATGCATACAATTGTGAATGACACATAAATATTGGCACAATGGCCAAGACGAACTCAGGCAAGGATTACATACGTATCGTATACACAGGCCGAGATTTTTCGGGCTCGAACCCACTTCCTTACATTGTTGTGCGGGTCTTGGCCAATCTTGCGACATTTCCGCTTCCTTGTCTTGGCCCGTTGTGCAATATTTGTCTTCGAGTGAGTGACACTTTTAGCCAGGACTGCGGCAAACATACAAAGCCAAATGGTTGGGCTAATCCTCATGTTTACGGGGCTATTTACAGCATGCCCCTGACAATTTTAACAATAACCAAAAATCGACAACGAAATACCAATTTCGAATACCCAAAATGCCATTAGAAAATTTCTACTTGTTTTTTTTTGTTATATATTTTTGCCACTGTTTGCTTATCTTTTGCAAAAGAAAAACTACTTTTGGGAAATTGCTTTAGAATAAAATTTAATTGAGGATTACGACAACATGGATCGCTGACACTCAGCAAGGTATGTGGGAGTATATATGAGTGTGTGTGTGTGTTGGTGTCTCCGACTGTGTCTGCGTCTGTGTCACATATAATGCCTGTTATCCTGCCTTAAGGCTACTTAGGGCCTGTCTCACATATTACATATATTACATTAGTTTGCTGCTCTGCTCTGCTCTGCCCGGTCTGGTCTGGTCTCGCCTCCTCAAATGGCTCCCTGGCAACAGCTACAACGAAGAGGATGTTGGCTCTTGCCTGGTTGCATTGCCAGCTGCCATTTGAACATGTGTAATCATCGTACGTGTCGGCAATTGACAATTATTATTACGTAGTTTGTTGCCATTAGCAGGAAGTGCTGCCAATTTTACCAGCAGCTGCTAAAACCCGAAAGGTACTCTCCATCTTTAACTTGACTAGCGTGGCCTGCCAACTCTTGGCGAGACTAAAGCGAGTCGTTATTTTAATTTTAAAATCTTTCAACTAAATTAATACGTAGCCAAGCAATTTATGTATAAGTATAGCTTAGCTAAGCACACAGCTTGTTACCAATTTAAATACTTGTAAATTGGTAAAAGCATACCAATTGGTACATGGCTTTAAATTAATTTTGGTTAGGCATCATTTTTACGAGATAAAAGTATTATTTTATAAGATTTTATAAAATTTTGCGTGTTATTTGTGTAGCTTTCAATAATTTATTAACATTGTCACATACACATATTAAATAAATGGAAGCTATATATAATTGTGATTCTGATCGTACATATATAATACCATATTCAAATATTTTAAAATTAAATTATATACGTTCTGTAATTTTTCCCAAATTCAACTTAATTTAATCTGAAAATATTCCTAATGTGTTTGGAAAATTTGGAATTCATCCCAATGTGAATATATTAATTCTTGTAATCTTCTGCTTTCAGAAAACCAAGTTGGATATCTCAATTATTTCAATTCAATTTCAACAATTATTGTTGCAGTTTGTAAACTTAAGCTGTTCAAATTTATTTGAAAGTTTTTAAATTAAGGAAATAATTGATATGAGAATAAGCGTTAATGTCAAAGCGAATGGAATTTAAGCTGCAAAAATTACTAATGGTTTTCGAATGTTTATTTACCTCATCTCAACTTTTATATCAATTTACTTACAGCATTGTAATAATGCTAAGTGATTTCAGCTAGAATTTACAGTCATATTTATTTCTGCAGTCAACGTTAAGAATCATTATCCATGCTTTGTCTTTGTGAATAAAACATGCAAAGAAGTTCTTGACCTTTCGCATTGACTTTCAATCTAATTATAATGACTTGACTCCACGGAAATTGTTTAGCAAGGCATCAAATCGATCAATACCACTTTTTCAGTTGTTTTTTTTTTCTTCATAAAGTTCTGCATTGCCAACAAATTTCAGCAATTTTCCACAATTTACTCAAGCAGAGCACCACATAAATAGGACCATGGCATGAGGAAAAAAAAAAGACTACAAAAGCACACACAGAGATAGGTAATCATGGTTCTTGGCTCAGGCGAATCAAACTCAAATTACATTTAAATGCCATGAAATGCTATTTGATTTCTTTTCTCTAAAAACCCATAATTACAAACAATTGTCAGTTGCTTGTGTACTTCTCACCGCCGATTATGACGGCCCAAAAGAGCTGCGTGCTGGAAAATTATACGTTAGCCACAGCGGGGAGCCAGTGGGGAGGGGGAAGAAAGAGGAGCATATTCGATATACCCATACTCATCATCCAATACTTGGCAAACGGCATTTGGAGTGGTCTCTGGTCTCGCTGGCATTTGAGGGAATTCAAAGTCAAATGACATTTGTCACGCGAGCCTTTCGTTTTCAAATGCAGACGTCTATTAAATTTGATTTCTTATTGAACTTCTTTAGAATTATTATTTTTTTTTTTTGCCTGCCTGCCCTGCTTAATTATATTCACAGTTTTTTTGTTGGAAAGGTTAGACAACGCATCGTTGATTTTAATAACACTCAACGGGATGTAAGGAAGAAAAAAAGTTAGCGACTTCGTTTTTTTTTTTTTGCTGTGCATTGCATTTTATGCGCTTAAGGTAAAAGTTTTTAGCGGTCTTAGCTCATTAATCACACGGCACAAAAGCACCAAGCAGCATCGGGTGGAAGAAGAAAGATTAAGAAGTTCGGCATGGAAAATTTTTGGAAAATGTGAGTAGAAGAACTCTAAAGTAAAGGCAAATAAGTGAGGGAAGAGGACAGAGAGTGAAGCAAAGCAAAGTCGCATGCATTGAAGTCTAACAAATCAACGTGCAATTTGCTCATTGAACTATGATCGCTTCCAAAATTCAAGTTGAAAGTCTTTCCTTGGCCGGGACTTGCCAAACTTGATGACATAAAACTTATGCTGCGACTGCGTAAAGTTAGCAAAAACTTTACGTGATTTATAACGTACGTAGCGACAAAGAGAAAGAGAGAGACAAAGAGGAGAAATGCGAATTGAGAACTGTAAAGTGAGAAGTGAGAACTGCAACTGATGTGCGGGAGAAGTGGAGGTGGCAGTGGAGATACTTTTTTCAATAAACTTTTCGCCTAGACATATTCATATTTTATGCATAAATTCACAAAACTCACATTCAAGCGCTGTGTGGAAAGCTGCGATTGAAATATAAAATGCCTTAAAGATGTAAAAAAGTCAAAAAAACAAAAATGAATTAAACAATTATTAAAGTTTAATGGCTCAAAATGTACATGAAAAAGACAGACCTTATATCAACTACATCCTTTTGAAAATCTCTACTTCAGCAGGCTTTCTTTTGACAAACGTGTGAAATGGTTTTTAAAAAATTAATAAAGTTCGACGCTTAGAGTTCCTTACACATGAATGGAATTAATTTAGCAATTTGAAAATGTAGTTTTAGAAATCACGATTTCAAGAAAATGTTCTTTAAAGTTTGAAGTTTGAATAAGTTCACTTCCAGTTTTAATGATATAACAAATTATACAATACTTTAAAGGTGCTAAAGTTTTGCTAAAAGAAAATTAAAAGGCGTTTTGAGTATTCATTGGAAATTATACAAAAGCCTGAAAATGTTTATTAAACACATTCAGAATATATCAATTTATTACTCAAAAAATACAGTTTTCTTTTTGATAACAAACAAATTTAGCATTTTTATGTTGAAAACTTAAAATTAACATAAATAATGTTATCAATCGAAACTCGTGAAATTCGTCTAAATTGAGACAATGGTTGAAAGTATCCAAAGTAAACAATTTATATTTACAGTTTTCTTTGATAAACTCAATTTAAAGCAGGTTTTTATTTTGACAATTCAGCATTTTCAAATTTATTTACATTTAAAATATTATTTTAAGACTTTAGGATTATTCAAAAGGCTTGCAAAGTCAAATTGAAATTCGCCAAAGATAATATCCTGATCGGTGCTGGTCAAGCCTTGCCTCTGGCGCCCTTATAACACCGCCTTATACACGCCTCGCATTTACACAAAAAAACCACATTTTTTTCATTCTCTTTTTGTTCTTAAAAATCAGTTTCCACCTGCATCCTTTCAAGTGAAGTATCGCAGCGACAGGCAACTGTATCTTTTACCCTTACCTTTACCTTTCCCTATAGTCAATAACTTTTGATGCAGGTATAATACGCGTGCCCTTGTCCTGATGTATGGGTATCTCTCGCTCTTTCTTTCTATCTCTCTTTCTCTTTCTGTGCGATTAGCATTTGAAATCATTAGCCAGGTTCAGGTTCTCGTTCTGGTTCTCTGTGGCTGGTCTTTCGGACTGGTTATGGGCTGCAAGGTGCATTTTTGGAACCACATTCGTGGTCGACCAACATCGACATCATCATCGCCATCATCATCATGATTTTATCTGGCAATGTGCATCTTTCTCTACCTTTTGTTTCATTCTTTCACTCGGCCTGTTTTGCCTTTCAAAAGCCAGCGGCGTCAAATTTGTAAATGCACCTGGATTTTGTTCGTTTGTTCAGTTCCTTTGTCAGTCTTTCTTCTTGGACCGATATTTGTTGATTTTTGTGTTTCTCTCATTTTTTCCTCTCCCCGATGTTGGTGTAGTTATTTTCCTTGATATATGCGAGAATTACTCTACGTCTTGTTGGTTATCCTTTTGGCATTGCTGGTCGTGTGCAGCCGTTTTTCGTTTTCGGAAATCATCATCCATCAAAAATGATTGCCGAAAGATGTTTCATGTGATTTGAAATTCAAATACTCGTCATTCAATTAGTATAATTGCAGTTATTTTTGTACCCAGCAGGTGGAAAACTGTTTTTAGCAAATAGTCCCAGCAATTTGGCGAAGTTCTTTGAATTCCCAGTGTGTGTGGGCGTTGCAAACAAACAAATGAACAATTATACGAAATTTCATTAGTCGTTTGAAATAAATTACATAGCTCTCAATGAAAGACTCCATAGCACAATATTGTATTCCATTTCCTATAATGTGGTAAAGTGCCTCGAGATCATCATCTGATTGCTAGCTTCCATAACAATTCAACCGGCCGGCCAACATAAATTTAATATGGAAAGCTCATGTTAAGCGGCAGATAGAACAACCTGTTTTTTCGTTTTTGTTGATATCAAAAATCACATTATTAATGTCGCTTTGCGTCCCCACTAACTGAATTTTGGGCGAGCAACCACTGTCATTATACGGTCGTATTTCAATGATAACATACAAGTAAGTATATCAAATATATTCTTTCGTCCCCTCCCTTCGACCCAATCAACTTGAAATTGTCGATTGGGCCAGCACTCTATCTAGTCTGGCTTATCTAAACTGAAGTTTCTTTTAATTAAAAGCAAAGCCAAAGCCACAGAGTGGAGAGACTGTGCCAATGACCCGCATCAGTATCTTTAGTTCTCCACTTTTGCTTGTCTCTCTCTCTCGCTTCTCTGGCAAAGCGCCGAAGACCGTGGGGCCAAGACAAATGCAGTAATGCACCGGCACATTATTCATGCCGTTATCAGTGGAATGGTCTCAAATGCGGTCAACACACACACACACACACATGGAACTTGGCTGAGTCTCTGAGAAATGCGTGCCACGTTCGACCGGCAACTCTTTAAATATTTCAAGCTGCCTACGAACACTATTGGTTTTCAGTTTTCGGTTTTTTCCCGATTGCTGGTTGGCAATTGGCCAAGCGAGCAATTGAGTTCTAAAATGCTTTTGCAACTTTTATATGGCCCTCATGCACTTGGGCCAATTTGAAAAGTGGGCGTTGAATGAGCGATAAGCGTTAACCGCGCGCAAAACGTGCAAAAGTTGTACCAAAAAAAAGTAAAGAGAAGAAAATAAAAAATGTTTGGTCTGCTTAATTGCAGAGCAGGAAAAACACTTTCCCATTCGTTTGTTGAATCGCTTTCGCGTTTGCATCGAATTGCACCTGCATACGTCACAGCGCCAGGATAACGATCAAGGAAATGCCTTCACGCATTGTCCGCTGCCCGCTGCGAGGACTTCGAATTCCCTTCTATCCTACCCTATAATTTAAAGAAACGCTTGCGTGTGCGCTGCAGCATTAAAACCCGTCTTTAATAACGGTCAGCCACTTTTAATTTATAGGCGTAACTGTCTGGACCAACATATCCTTGAAGGTAATTCAACGGTGCCCCTCTTACTGTCGTCTAGCCATAAAAAATGAATCGACGTTGTCTCTGACATGCGCTGCCAAAGAAATGTATTAATTAAAGCAAAAAACAGGTTATACTTTGGCAGGTGATTGTTCTGAGTTCTGAGATGAGTTGAAGAAGAAAATAATGCTCATAATTGCAGTGATTCTTTTGCCCCTCATTGTTACAATTTAACCTTGATGAGTGGCTGTCAATTGCGGGTTTAAAATGATTGGCAAGTTGCTAAGTGTTTACATTTAACAGGTGAAAAACTAGCAGGAAAATGAAATTATCTGTGATGGTAAGAGAAAGTAAACATTACTAGAAAGAAAGAAAACATTCATATTAACTAGAGAAGTAGATAAAACGTAGTTGTAACAACAAATTGGCAATCAAATTATCATTGACTTTTAGAAAATATTAAAATTCCAAATAACATTATTATGTATCTGAAAATCAGATCTTACGCATTATTTATTTTACAGTTTATTTAAGAATTCATTTTTTAAGGTCTCATTCTACTAAAGATTTCAAAAGTTCTGCTTTAATTAAGTCAAAATTAGGTAAGCAATAGAAGTAATTAGAAAAACTTATTTGGATGCTAGTATATAAGATAATTGAACGTGCAATAGTTTAAATAGATTTGACTTAAGCAATTGGTATTCAGACTATGATTAAGGATAAGTAACATTTCCACTTTATATTTCTTAGAATATTACAATTCCAAATTTAATATTTATATAGAACAAACAAATTTTATTCATTATTTATTTTAATTTTTGTTTTTCAATGCATTTTTGAAGCTCTGCTTCATTCTAAAACGATTTTAAGAGTTCTACTTCAATAAAACCGCTCTTCTGAGTATCAAAGAAAATTTATACAATGAAGCTAATTACAATAACTTGTTTCTATCCTAGTAATAAACGACATTAATAGTTTAAGAGGTTTAGACTTCAAGGCCCTTGAAGCTTTTGTTTTGCCGCTAGAACACAGAAGCAGAAACTATCACTCTATCCCTATGTTGTGCTAAGTTGTTAAGCGGCTAAAATGTGTAAGACGATTTGGAAAAGTTTTAAGTTTGGCTCGTAAAACAGTCAAGACTACTGTTCGATTTGTTGGTCACTTCTTCACAGCTTCGTTTTATGACTGATGCAAAGTTAAACACAAGCAATCGTTGTCTATGGACAACGAAATCAATAACAATTTTTCACAACTTTTCTTCACACCTAACAAACGCTGGCCTTTTATAATGTCACACAAAGGAGTCCTAAATGATATTTATGTTGGCATTTATGTAAAAACCACGAAAATGCAATAAAGAAAGCCGAAAAGAAAAGTGATGCGCCTAACATGCGTGTAAATAAATGCGAATAAGTAAAGATCTGAGGTCCAAAAGCCTTTGAGTGACGCGTAAATTAAATAATTTCTTTGTCCGCTTCCCCAGACAAATTTACATAATAGCATAAAAACTGTGTATTGTGCCCAATGTCAGCAGGAGGGCTTACAGCCGAAGAAGAAGTGCTGCACCCTTTGATTAGCATAAAGAATAGAGAGAACCGCAGACTTAGTGTCGACCTATTGAACTCAAGAGCTGAAAGCTGAAAGCCGAAAGGCTCAATAGTCATTTAAATTTCATTAGCTGCAATGCATCAGGCAGCCGACAAAATGCTAATAAGTATTCCTTGGGGCACCTGCCTGAAGAAAGTCTTTTGTCAAAAGTGCCGTCCGCAGAATAAAATGCAGGACACTGCGCTCGCATTTTTAATAGCCTCTGCACTCATTTTGATTTCTAATTAAATGTTAATAAGTGCTTGAGGTTGCCAACTCTTCTACACTTTTCGTTTCGATATTATTTTTACCTTTGGCCAAGACACGGCACAGACATCGAGACGCGCTTCAAATCGGAGCGGAAATGTGACGGCCATTTAAATGCTAAGCAGCGCCCTCTAGTGTCAGCCGCATAAATTTTCAAACTCAAATGTGCACTCTACCATTTCCGGCGCCCATAAAGATAACGCTCATGTGTCGTTTCGGAAATCAAACTAAATTTCTTTTCTTTTTTGTTTTTGTTTTTTTGTTTAAGTGAAATGCCGTGTCTATTGAACTATTTCTGTTGTCAAAATGTTTAAGGTTTCTCGGCTTTTGTATTTCTTTCACTCTTTTTGATTATTATTATTATTATTACTATTGGTTTAAGTAACTTCCAGAGCTTGTTTTCATGCCCATTTATTTTGTCGGTTTTGGTCAGTTCTTTTTACTGTCTTTTAGTTTAATCAGAGGCAATTTACTTCATTGATTATCATAACAAATGTTTATTTTTAGTAACTCAATTAGGGTTTTGTTTTCGGAAAAGTTTCACAGTTTGATTTACTTTCCAAATGAAAATAATACTTCGAGAGATACTACAATAAAACAATAACGTGTGGTGGATCAATTTATTGTATATTATTTTTAAATGCAAAACATTGTATGCTGGACAAATTTGGATTGACAAATGTTTCATGTGCTGGAAATATAAAATATATTTTAATCATGTTTGTATACTAACAACTATGGTAACTTTTTATGGAAAGAAGAGAATTTTGAACATTTTGTTTTACAAAAGAAAGTTTAAGAAATTAAACTACAAAATGTTAGAATTTGTATGGAAAGAAGAAAGTGATTTTATACTAAACTGCTCAAATTTCAATGTAGATGTTTATTAGGTAATATTATTTTTAATTCAAGCAAGACATTTCAATTTACGAAATGTTATGGCGCAAACATATTTGTAATATATGCACCTAGGGAGTTGTGTGTTTAGTTTACTCCCGCATATTAATGTAATTTCGAGTTTGCTTGCAATTATTATGATTTGGGAGCAATTTAAATTGGCATAAAACTCAAACAGACCTGGAGCCTGTTGATTTTCGCGACATTGGCAGCTGCTTGGACTCTCACAGGGAAAATGCAAACAAACGGCGGGGTATTCATAACAAAAGTTGGCTTAAATTAATGCCCTGGGCCCGGGCTATCAGCTATCAGCTGCCTGTCGCTTGTCGCCTGTCGCCGTGTGACACATCAAAATAATCCCGACAGCTTAATTATGTACGGTTTAATGTGCGGCTCATTGCCAGAGACAAACAATGACCAAAATGGCAGGCCAAAGCAGCCACATCCTTTCCTCTATACTATACTATACCTCTCTTTTTTGTGTGAAAAGGATTTATGCACAAAAACGTTGCCACCCGCACATAACCGGGCACACACACACACACACACAGAGCGAGAGCATCCAAAATATGCAGCCGGGGACGTTTTTATGAATTTCCATAACGCTTGGCTGAGTGGTTTAAGCGATGGCCCGTCGGCATGTGAAAATTTCGAGGTAATTATTTGCAAACAAAAAATAAAAAATAAAGAGAAGAATAAACCGTCAGCACATGGCAATAATTTTCCGGCCGGGCCGCAACTTTTTTAATGAGAAAATTTAACGCGTCAAAAAAGAGAAAAAATAACAAAACGAGAAAAGGAAAAAAAATGTAAATAATTCTTATCAGTCGAGTGAGGCGCGGAAGGCAGCAACTGTCAAATATCACACCCCAGTTAGAACCGCAACAAAGCCCAGCTCTGGGTGTGGAAACTAACACCTCCATCGTTGTCTATGCAAACGTCGCTGAATCGTTGCTTATCTGCGAGGATGTCAGGATTCCTTTGCATCGCAGCATCAATCAGTGTGGCGGGCACACACACACACACAGGAAGTTGCTTATCGTCGCACAAATAATCACACTTTAAGTATATATCAAACGTTCGGCTGAAAAATGAAAGCAAAAGCCCGACGCGACATGTGTCTCTCTGTCTCTGTCTCTGTTGTTTTCCACGGAAAAACGAGTGTAGGTGTTGTACAAATGTTTGTTGGGGATTTTCTTCTATGACAAACACAACAAACGCAACATTGACACAAGTTTTCGTTTCATTTCTCAGTTCGGTTGTTGTGAGCTAATCCCAAGCGATAATTTTCGTGGCGAGCTCCCCCCGCTGCCCCCTTGAGACACGCAAGTGAAATAATAAGAGCTGACATTGACATTGCGCAGCCAACGCGATAAGTTTCAAGTAACACATGCCGGTAATGGTTCTCATTTTGGATGCTGATGAATGTGTGGAGTGGCAACTTTAACGGGCACGCGTGATATATGTATTTCTTCGTCTTAAAACTGAGCTGTCTCAAAGGAGGAGGGTGTGGCTGAGGAAGTTTAGCTCGTGCTAATACGACATCAGATAGCCAAGATACTTGAGGAGTGGGTGTCACTGAGCTGAGCTGTTAAGAACTGAATTGCGTGAGCTTATTTGCTTATTTTGCTTAGGCATCAGTTTCAATCAAAAGCAGCTAAAGATGTTGGCATTAATATTTTATTTCGAATGAGTTCTATTACTAAAGGTGACAGATTCAGCAGGTAGAGCAAGTGTTTCTTTTTCATTTATTTACTTGGGTAATCCTTGAAGTTAATACTTTTTAATTATGATGTGATATTCATCTATATTTAAAGTTATTTAATATAATTTATGTTTCCAAATCTTGTATTTAATGATTTGTGCTTAATATTATCTAGTTTAATTTATTTTAATCTTCATTTTGTTTGTTAACTTTCGTAGGAGATATTACTTTGCCGTCTTGTGAAAACAGTTACACGCTAAGCTTAAATTTCTTACTAATAGTGCAATTGTGCATTTCCAAAGTCTTACAAGATAATTGCCAAGCATTTGAAATCATCTTCAACTCATACTAATTCCAAAGTCGAAACTTATTGTCAAAAAAATTGTCCATCTAACTATCATTATATTATTTGTTTTCTGAAAGAAGTTGTATAAAAAATTAAGCTGTTTAATATATTACCCTATTCACTTTATTTGTCAAAATAGTTCAGTTTTTACATTAAGCTAGGAATCTATATTCAACTTAAATACTTTCAGAGCATACTTCTTTGTTCACATTTCTTTTTTGTAACTGTCTAACCTGAACTCTTATTTTATACATTTGTTAACTTTTTATTAAGGAGATTATTTCCTTGTATCTTCCCTTGATCTTACAATATTCTTTTGTCCTGTACGTTTCGCCCCTTCACACATTTTTCAATAAATATGTCATTGTCTCGCCCTCGTCGACATTAATATCAAGATAATTTATAAGAAATCTGTTAAAGTCTTATTAACAATGTAACACTGTAGCGCCATCTGGCGTCAGCTGCTTAACAAATTGAGATCTTGGCTTGCATGCAACTTGTAGATGAGTTGGCACCTTTAGCTGTAAACCGCATCGCGACACGAACATAAATAAACGAAATGAAAAGCGCATCGAATGTGCCACAGCTGTGGCCATCAAACAATTTGCAATGCCTCGCGCCACGCCCTCCGCACATCCCATCCCCCTTCAGGGCACAGTATATATTTTTATTGCACAATCAGCGCACAAGTGTTGCACTCGAGGCGCCTCGCTTAATGATGAAGGGCAATGCCAAAGCCAAAGCCAATGCCAATGCCATGGCCAAGTCTAGAGGGCCGCACACATGCATCCACACCCACTTCACACACACTCTCGTCCATGCCACAGTAACGAATTGGAATCGGTGAGATCGCCCACCTTTTTTTTCGTTTTTGGAAAATGTGCGGCACTTCACACCCGGTCCACAAATAGAACCGTGTAGAGAGTCTGAGATCTCAGAATGTGGTTCTGAGGGAATGACTGTGCCTAATGCGCTATGCACTTGAGAGCGCTGTTTGCTCAAAGTTCCAGCTGATGATGACTCTACGCTTGATGCTCGCTCTTCGCTGTCTGCCTCAAATAAATTACGAATTTTAATGCGGAGAAAAAACAAAGGGATTTTCGAAGACCAATAATGCCCGATGTTCAGAAACCAGTCAGTCCGGCGGCGTCGACACGACTTCATGCTTAATCAAAATGTGTTGTAGGCTCGCCGCTCGGATCCTTTTGAAATGCCGCTGCCACTGTAATATTTAAACCAGATCAGTTCCATGCCGCCGCCGACTAAGAAATCAACCATTGAGAACTGAGTCTCAGCTTCAGCTTGTTCTAGGGAAAATTACCACAGCTTCGCTAATGAAAGGCAAACGAATGAAATTTTAACGAGCTACGCATTCCTTCGACTGCCTGGCTATCCTGGCAATCCTGTTTTGTGTGCGCCCAAGGACCTCCTGTGTTGTTTGTCCCTAAAAGGTGATAACGCCGCGGACCCTTTTCCTCTTTTTCTTACGTAACGAATTGACAATTTATGCAGCGCGCTATTGCCTTTTGCCGATTATTAACATCCTTTTAGCGCAATTGTTCTAAGACAGAACTCAATTCACGCCCAATAAAGTAGGCTCTTAGTTTGCTAAATGGTTTAGATGTGGGAAAATATTGCTAGGATAGTAGCTCTAAGCTGAAGGAAATCCTTTTAGGAAGTGTGTTTCCGTCTTAAAGGTTTTCAGGTATGGTATTGCCTTGAAAAGTTGTGAGTTAAATGTAAGTAACGTAATGTAAAATTATGATAATATATTTGTATACAGTAAAAATTAAAATTAATTCAAGGAAAAAGTACATTAGAAAGTACTTTTCCGTCTTAAAAGTTTTCAGCTATGATCTTCAATTCAAAAATGTGAAGACAAGTCTAAAAATATTGTGCTAAAAAAATAATTAATTAATATTCCATTTAAATCAAATATTTTAGCAAAAATGTAATTTTTCATACCATATTCAAAGTATATTTCCGTCTTAAAGATTTTCGCTATCAAATGTAATGAAATAACATTATTATAACAACAAACATTTAAAATATTTTTATCTTATAAATACTGAATATATCTGAAAATAATTTGAGTACAATTTTCTAAGTAATTCTTCCTCTAACAACATAATTTCCAGTATACAACTAATGAAGTTAAGGTCTGTTAAAAAAGTTATGACGATAAAGACCCCCTTTAAAGACTCTCTTAGAAGACACTTTACAATGTAACTCTGTTATGAACAGAAGATTTAATTAAAAGTCAAAGTTATGCTTAGCAGCTAAAAATAGAATCGCTCAAGATAGAAGCTGAAAAGCAAACACAAGGAACTCAAGCATAGGTGAGCACATTGAATGTGAATATGAATGAGTGACGAGAAAAGAAGTGGAAGAAGAGAGAGAGAGAGAGAGACATAGAAGAGCTTAAGAAATGGGTAGACAAATGTTTGCATGTGCTTAGAAAATGCGCTGAAGTATGCAAAGGCAGGTTACTGAATGCCAATGACAAATTTATGTATAAACTTTAGCGCTAAAGTGCCACTAACTAACCCATACAAACACACCCACATCCACACACATGTACAAACACGCACAGACATGCAGAAACTTGCATACATTGAAAGACGAGTGCAATGGCACAGCCTGAGCTGAGCCCGGCGCCTGGGCGTATGCTTTATGAATAGCGCATACAAAGTGCAATCTATGAATAGCGAGGCGCATGAAGAGGAGGAGCGGAGGGAAAACGCGGCCTCAGGCTCGCCTGAGCACTTACAATAAGCACTCCCGCGTTGATTATTATTAAAGGCGCCTTTTCAAAAAGGGGAGCGCGGAGCGGCATTTTCTCTCTCTCTCTGACAATGTCAATGTGCTCTGGCGCAGCTTTTAATGATTTATTTGAGAAAATTTACACGTGAGCGCCAGTCCAAAAGCAAACAGATGAATGGAATGCCCCCGCACACATATGAAAGAGGAAAGATTCTTTTTTTGGATAGAAGATACAGATACGGAACGCGCCTGTATTAAGTTGCCAGACCATGAAATGCTTTGGCACGTACGTAGCGCCAATTTTGCGAAGCTTCTTTTTTTTTATTTGCATAAACAAAAGGCGAGGTGAGAAGCAACTGAACCCCAACTGCTTTTCCTTCACTTTTCTCTGTGTGTGTGTTATTTCAGTTACAATTCGCGCTTTTTCATATTCTTTTAACGATTTATCATGCGAAAATTGTCTGGGCCACGGCTACGCTCACTTTGCATATGCAAACCAGAGTTGCTATTATTATTTTACTGCCCGCTTTTCACATCTTTTTTTTGTTCCACTTGTTGTTGGTTGCTCGTCGTCGCTATTACCCTTATGGCACTACGTAAATTTAGTCACGTTGTTTAAATAATAATAAACTGCAGCTCACCCACCCACACATTTGCACATGAAAATTATGCAAAAATATCATCAGATTCCGATTCAGACAATGGGCAAAGTTATGATGACAATGCGCATACGACATGTGGTCTGCAGCGGAGGGGAGGACAAAACACGCTCTCACGCTCTCACGGTTCGGAACTGAAACTGAAAAACTGATGCCACATCAGATACAACTTAATCAGTAAGCCGTTAAGTGTGTCTGTTGGGGACAGGTGTATTCAGGTTCAGCGATAAAAAATTAAACGCAATTAATTATTCCACATATCATGATGTGGATATCTTTTGATTTCTAATTAGCATGAAATATACACACACAAAATACACAGAGATATCAGCGATAAGATGTGTAATTTAATGACTGCAATCAAACCCTTGAATGGGTAAATGAGTTTGATAAACCGTTAAGACTACCCAACGCTATCGATCCACATTTGCCGATGTGATGCGACTTTACAACAACGAAACAAGAAAAAACTTGTGGTCTGAGACCGTAATGACAGCAATTCGTACTCATATACGACTATTTTTGGTTTAATAACATACAATAAAGATGTAAAAATGTTTCAAGATACTACTTACTTGCTGGGAATCAAAAAAAGAAGCTGATGACTTAATATGTTAGTTCGCTGCTGTAAAATAGAAAATAAAATTGAAATTTATGTCAGCTTTTTATGTTTTTATTAAAACTTGCTTAAAACTAATTTGAGTAAACGAAAAACAACATAAGCTATTAGAAATATTAATTTAATTATATTTTGCATTTAGTTGCTAAAATAAAAACAAATTAAAAATGGTGATGGCTTTAGTTTGTTGTGAATAAGAAATATGATTGAATTTCATGTTTACTAGCAGAGTATTTAAAAAATTAAAATTTACATTTTATTTTGTGTTTAGTCGTTAACGCTTTCTTGAGCATTTGCTTTAAATGTTAGGTCTCAACATAAATAAATTAAGGAATTATTGTTTGCACAAAGATGAGCAGCATAAAAAACTGAAAAATAATTATAAAAATTATCTAAAAGTTGCGGTTTAGTCGCAAATTTTAATACCTCTTTAACAAGCAAGGAAAGTTAACTTCTAGTTAAACTTACAACCTTGCATTCTTACTTAGAGTACCAAACTTTACCCAAATTCTCACATATCAATTTCAGAAACTGCATTAAAAATCGTCATGGCCACATAATTAGCATAGCCAGAGTTCTTGTTGTTGTCGAAGTTGTTAACTTACCATATAACTACCATACCAACAAGCAACTACAACAATAAAACAGAGAGCATTGCAGACCACCTTAGGTCCTGGTTACCAAGCCCGGCCTCGACCTATAGCTATTTGTTACATTTTAGCCAGAGAGCTAAAAATTATTACAGCCGTTGCCAAGTTTGGGCAGCAAGAAACAAAACTCCGGGACCTACTTTCGCCAGAGGCAAATATAAAAGGGGTAACCAAAAATAGCCATGGACCATGGACCATATAAAGAAGCCCCAGCCAGGCAGACACTATTATCCTCCTCCAACTCCTTCTCAAGCAGTCCGCATATAAGGTCATAAAATAGTTGTCGCAACCTGGCGGGATAAGCATCTGACTCTCTGGGTATTCATCTCTGCCTTTGCGACTACTACCACAATTCCTGCAACACACACACACTAACATACTGATTACTTCGTTAAGTTGCATGTTGCTACAAATTGTTTCCAAAGAAAGGCAATGGAAATAAAAATTATTGCCCCAAAACAAAGTGGCAAGGGTTAAAGGTAATCACAACAACATGAAAACTTGTGAAAGGTGCTTTTCGGGGATTGTGGAGAAACTATTAAGCTACACTAAAAAAACCAGAACTGCCATCATCACCATGCTCATCATCTTGCTGCGATTATCTCTAGCAGAGATTCTAGTTTATGGCTGATCCTACGATCCAAACGACAGCAGACCCATTCACTAGACTCCTGTCAAATCTACAGCTCTTATCACATGTTGTCATCGGTTTCCGAATGATGCGCACAAGTGTACCAGAATCACAACAGACAACAAATTAAAAGCCACTCGCTGGGAACTTCATTAGAGAAAGTCACAGACGATGACCCGCAGATCCCCAGATACAGTCGGAGTCGCAGTCGCAGTCGCAGTCTCGGTTGCAGTCCGAGTTGACTCTCGATCCCAACTAATTTTTTAGTAGCTATGTTGTTTTGTGTTTTGTCAAAGCTAATTAGTACGTAAAAACATTAACAATGAATCGGTTGGGCAGTGACGAATATACGAGTGACTCTGAGGCAAGCGCTCGACTGCATTTCAAGTGTGAAAAGCATATTCTCAAGTCCCAAAAGTCTCAAAGTTTTGAGCCCAGTCATTATTACATCGCCATTTGCATAATACGCGTATTATGCGTATTAATTACAGCGCGGACATTTGCATTTAAACGCCTATTTGTTAGCCAGACTCAAAGTCGGTGGTGGGTCTTAAGACCCAGTAGCTAATGCCAGCCATGACTCCAACAATAATTATTAAATTAGAAGACAATGCATTGGCCATGACAGAGGCTAAAGACCTGCAAGATGCGTACGTTTTGATAGGTTGAAATAAAACTGAAGAAAAAATTTGAAAACAACACAAAAAAAAAGTAGCGACCACCCGAGCGTAGAGAAAGAGCCCAAAGATGGAGTTTGCCATGAGATGGATATGGAGAGTTTATAAGATGAGGCTGGCACATAAACAGAAAACAAAAAGAGTTATTATGTTCAAATTTGCATAAATTTCACGCTTCACAGTGAAATGATGCAGAGAGGAAGTTGTTAGAATGCCTGGAACGTTGTATAAGATACTCTTACCAATTCATTCCAAAGTATGTAAGACTAATTTCTTAATCACTGTTTGCTGTTCAATGTGTGTGTTCCACCAAGGGAAGTTATCTATTTTCTTCTACTCTAGTTTCCTAATAGATTCCCCAGATAAGGAAGCATCTGGGAAAAAAAGTTCTCAGCAAAAGAATTTAATTACACATTAGAAGAAGTCGTAATGACAATGCAACTCTATGAATTTATTATCTTCACATACTATCTGACAAGTATACATTTAATTCATAATTCTAATGAATAATTGATCAAAGAATTTAGAAATAATAATAATTCAAGAACTCAATTTACATGTTTAATTAATATTTTTAACATTACAATCAAAATTAATGTAAGAAAATTTTTAAAAGTACCTAAAAGTTACTAACTTATTAAAATAGGCAAAACAATTTATTAATGAAACGTATGATTAAAAAATTCAATTTTAATATACGCAATAGTATTTTTAAAGTATCAAATATATAATTTAAATTATTAATAATTATTGCTTGACAACAATATTTATAAAATTTTTCAAATGAATTATAGAATTCATATAATATATTTTACATATCTAGCTAAATTAATTTAGAAAGAAAAATATTTCTCAAAGTGGAAAAATTCCAACTAAATTGGCAATTTTTAAAACCTCCAAAAAACAATTCTAGAGAAATATTGGTCATATATTATAATTAACATTAATATTAGCTTAGTATAAAATTTAATAAATATTCTTTAAATGTATTTACTATACATAAGAATAGGAATAATAATTGGTTCTTATTCACGATGATTATAGATAATCTCTCTTTTCAAATGCTTTAAAAACTTTAGCCCAACATTTTGAGAAATTCACTACCTATATGATGCACATCAGTAAAGTGTTCCAACAAAGATTTCTCGCACTTTGGATAAACCGTATCACAACTGACACCCGCATGGCCAAAACGTTCAGCCTGCAGATAATCGTTATCCGTGTGCTCTGAGAGCGTATCCTTTGAACTAGAAGGACTATAAATATGCAGTTAGTTTATGCGTCTTTAGTGCCATTTAGTGCACTCAACTCACGTTAGGAGTATGTGCAAAAGTTCTCCCAGCAAACCGTTGCGTTCATCAAACGGCGCTGCAGAACTTTCGCAAATACTTTTCAACACACACTGGCGTCCATTTAGTTTCATGCGTAGAGCAAGATTCTCAAAGCACTGATAGACAGCCCAACGATAACCATCCCAGGGCTTTGTAGAGGCTTCTACGACTCTAGAAGCAACTCCCAGTTCCTCGTCAGTCTTTCGTAGCATTTGCTGAAATATGGTGGCATTATCCTTCAGCGATCGATCATCGATATCGACCACATTCTTTGTGCGTATATGTTCGGCTCTGTTGGGCAAAAAATACTGCGCCTTGAACACATAACCTGTGGTTATAGACTCAATATCAAGATCGTCTACTGCTATACCGAAACCTGCTATCAACTGCAAGGCGAAGATATTGAATTACAAACTCACAAGAATTCACATTAAATACCCACTTTAAATCTCGCTGGATGACTGCGTGGATAAATCAAAGGCAGCCAACGCGCTTTTCGCACCAACAAATCACTTTCATCATGATGAGCGTAACTATAGCTTTCATTGTAAGCGGACACAACAGCCAAACACACTAAGCTCACAGTAAACAACAAGAAAACATTCCTAAAAGACATTATCCTTTAAATATTCGCACAATAGTTTTGTAGACCGCACAGTTTGAATGTTATTTCTTGACTATACTGTTTGAAATTGGCATGTGATATCTTCTTACTTTCTTTTATTAGAAGTAGCAAAGCGTAAAAAAAAAGCGAAAGTGCCAAACTGATTAATTAGTTAGACAAATCCACAGATATAAACAGCATTGAGACAAATATTTCGGACGCCACTGTGTGCTCATTTCGACATATCACTAAAATAAATGAGAGTTTCGGTTTTCTAGCTAAAACCGTAAAGTTCGCGTTCTATCAATTAACACCTGACTAGACTGTAAAGACTGTAAGTACACTGAACAAAATTTCAAAGGAACTACAAGAAAAATACTAAAAAATATAAATGGTCTACAAAAATTGTAAAGTAATTCCTAAAAAATTCCTTTTTCCGAAATAAAAAAATAAATCTATCTTCTTTTAGTTACTAATAGTTTATTGTCATTAGCAGTTTATCCACATTGTCATATAGTGAGCTAAAATGTTGCAACAAACTGCGACTGCACTCTTTGAAGACACGATTACAGCCGGCGCCTGTTTGGCCCACCTTCTCGGCATAATAATACTCATTATCGGCATGCTCCGAAAGCTTATCCACCGATGACGAGGGCCTATAAATAATTCGTTAACTGAGAGCAACTACTCAAAAAAGTTGAACTTACGTTAAAATTATGTGAAGCAGTTCGGCAACCAAACCATTGGTGTAATGGAAAGGCTCCTCAGCAGCTTCACAAATGCTTTTCAGCACACAAATTCGACCCTGATAGCCCAGACGCTGTGCCAATCCCTCCAGACCCTTGTACAATGTCCAGCGATAACTGCTAAGCACTTTGTTCGTTCGCGTCAGCAGCTTTTTGGTGCTCTTGCCCAGATCATCGGCACCCACGAGAAAGTTCTCAAACATGGGCCGATGGCGACGTGCACCCGTGGAACCAGCTGTGGGCACCTGATTGATGGGCATAGATGTTGGCGTACGTAATGCATCCGGCGTTTCAGGCAACCAATATTCCGCCTTAAGCACATAGCCAGTTGTCACTGCCTCATAATCGAGATCCTCCAGTGGTATACCAAAACCGACAACAATCTGATTGAAGATAAAATCAGTTCCAGTTCGCGCCGCCATCAATTTAGATTACGATTACGCACCTGGACACGAGTAGGTGATGTCGTTGGAAATATAAGCCACGGTATAGGAGCTCTTTTACTGCGCTGGTGTTTTGAGAGACTGCCATAATCAGCGGCCACAATTGATAACATACTAGAGACAATGCTCAGATATAGACCACAATTTATTCTCGATTTCATTTTCAATTTGTGTTTTGATAGAATATACAACTGTTGACGACTTGACTTGCGCACGTTGTTAATGCGTTGCCCAGCAGCGCGATACTGACTCTCTCAGCATACACAAAATAATAAAGAATTTCAATATAAAATAGAAAGAATTCTATAACGCGTTCTGGCCTCACACATTTATTAACAAACAAAAGTTAAAAGACGTTGTCTTACTTTTAATCGAAACTACATAGAAAGAATCATGTTGATCTCTTACTTTCTGTCGGCTCCATAGAGAAATGTTACAGATTCCAATAATTAGCACCAACCAATTGACGCTTCCCAGACACACACACAGAGACAAACATACATAAGACTCTCGAGATGACCAAGTTACTAGGCTAGGTCGGTCATGCGGAAACTGTGTAAATCTTGCATATTCCAGTTTTAGCTAAGCTCGACATGGTTCTTTCCTCAATTTCATTCATAATTTCTCTGCTCATACAGGGTTGGGCAAAAAATTCACCAAATTTAAGTTTAAATTTTTGGAGAAATTAAAGACTATTATATAGCTATTATAAAAAAAAAAAATTATAATTGCAAAATGATTATTCTATGAAAATTTAACAACAAAAAAAATTCTGTTTCCCAAATAATGTTTAGCAAAATGTTTAATTTAATTTGCATAGAATAAATATTTTTCAATTAGATAGAAAAATTATATATTTTTATATAAATAATTTATAATATAATAACTTTACATCGCAAATAAGTTTATGAAAGGTGTTATGATTATATAATTATATACTTTGTATAAATAATTCATAATTTGAATATAATTTAAAATGGAAAATATATTATTCTTTCTTAAATTTCTTAATTTATACAAAAAGGTTGGAAACACAATACATCTTGCTTTCATTCCTTAAAATTATACAATTTTATTACTGTATTTAACGCCATCTGAGACCTTTAATATTTTATTTAGCGTTGAAAGTACATTTGTTAAAAATGATGTATTCTTTTCTTTCTTTTTTAACTCCAAAATATCAATTAGTTACTGTAGTTGCTTATTATTATTGATAACATTATATTGTTCCATTGAACATTCATTAAAGTCGCCACCCTGTAGTTGAGTGCTTCTATTTGTTCACACCTATTAATGTTAGAAGCTTTCTACTGTTGATTCTTTGGTTGCACATGCCACCTGCAAATTTCCAGAGCTCAAGTGCAACTTGCAACTACAAGTGGCAAACAGTTGACTACGCGCCATGCTAGCGATGAGTTCTAACCGTTGGCGTTACTTTGACTTCATCCTTTCTGGATTATTATTTCTTTATGCCAGTGTTAAGCTCACAAGTGCTGTGCTGTTCTTTCCTCGTGGCGGTTCCATTGGAGTAACTAAGCCAAGCGATTTGCCACAGAATCCTGATTTAATTACGTGTGCTTTCAGTTATTATCTGCCGTGGCCATTCCCTTGGACCTGACGTATCGCAATGTGTACATGGCATTTAACTTTGAGTCCAACTATGGTTTGCCATCAAATAACTCATATAATGAGTGGATTGATAGGGTAAGTCAGGAAAGATTCTAATACAATGCACACACAATACGTTATCACATTTGACAGTGGGATCTGGATGAGGGATTTCTGGGCATTGGCAGCGATGTGACGCCCATAGATGGACGCAATGATGACCATGATAATGATAAGGACCACGACAACGATAACCTAGTGAAACGTTCAACTGGACAACCGCCTCGCTTTACGCGTCACGACTTCTATCGCGCGATTGTTAACTATCTGGGTCAGTATGGATACAATGGCAGCGCCTGTTTGCTGCGTACCATCTGTGAAGTGAGCGCCGAGCCGCTGGATGTCCACAACGGCGTATTGGGCAGCATATTCAAAATTCTGTTCATGTAAGTTACTTATTGGAGCAAGCATGTGGAGCTAGTAGCTGCCAGAGATGGGCCATTCTCGAACTAATTAGTGGCCTTTCACGCCTTTCGCACACACAAAAACACAGGCCAACGACAAGCGCCGCCGAGTTGCGACTTCAGCACGTGGACAGCATCTATGAGGCATCCGAGTTGGGCACGCGCTACTCGGACTGTGCTGATTACGTGGCTGGATGTGCACACAGCATGCTGGACATGATAAGCGTTTTGCTCTAAATCTAATGTGTGCATGCCTGCACTTAGAGAATGCATTTCGCACCGACTACATTACACCAATGTTCTTCAATGAAACTAGAGGATTCTGAAATTTTGTTTGCTCATAAATAATTAAAATACGTATGTAAATTATTATTAAAATAAGAATTAAAAAAAAAAAGTAACGCACGTCTAAGAAAATTCAGTTAAACAGGAAGAAATTTCCAATCTATTTTGTCAGCCCAATTTACCATAAATATTTATTGAACATATTTGAAGACAAACGACAAAATGAAACTCAATTATAATGCAAAAGTTTCCCACTTAACATATGTTGTGCAGAATTTCATCATAGAAAAAAACTTCGCACTCATAATGAAATTAAAAGCGTTTGCTTCAAAATACTTCAGTAAAAATCTAAGCGCAAATGAAATTTACCTAAAAATAACCATATGCGTAAATAAATATTTTTAAATTACAGTTTATAATTATATTACATATTATATAATATAAAAAATTGGCATGGGGAGTGTATTGTGATCCTTATATAAGGATATGAAAATATACCTCTAAAAACTCGAAACACAGAAAACCTTTTACTTTTACATTTTATTAAATTTCTTAATATTCTTCATTATAATAATTACTATAAAATTCTCATAATATAACTAAGAATGGTTATGGTCCCCTGCTCGATTCAACATATAACATTTTGTTAATAACAATGATACGCACTAGTTGCACTTATTTTCTACAGTGTTTTCCACATATTTTACAATAATAAATGCGATGGCAATGTTTGCATAACAAGCGAGCGAGCTAAAGAATAAGTGGAGTTGTCCGCCTGCTGCGTGAAATGTTTTAATTTCGCTTAAAGCGCTTAAGACACCACATTCAACATCCAACATCCACATGCACATTGCCACATATCGCCCTGGCAACAAAGGCAGATGATGTTGATGAGTAGGGTCCTAAGCTGGCCGCAAAGGAATCCGCAAAAAAAGAAAGAAGTACGAACACAGACAAGGGGATATGTGGTGTTGATGCCTCGCGTTTTGTTCGAGAACAAGGCAAAGAGTTTTGAGCGTCACATCGGTAGTATTTCATTCAGTCTTTCTTACACTTATCCTCAGGGTTCTGTTTGCAGTGTTTCGCCTCTTTGATCGCTTTTTCCGCTCCTTTTGAGCACTCTTTTTGTTTTCTTATTTTTTGTGGTTTAAGGCTGTCAACAATGCTCGTATTTTGGATTCTTTAGAGAACAGGATTTGAACTCCTTTTTTTTATTTAGATTTTATTATTATTATTTTGCTTGTTTGTTGTTTCTTTGATTTGATTTGCCGCCTTAAGGGCACCGAGGCATTGTTTAAGCAGAGACCTTAGGTCTTTGATGGACTGGTGAGAGCGAATTACGCCTTCTTTGATTTCGAAAAGCTATTGAAATCGTAATTAGAAGACAAATGCTTCACATCTTGGGGCACAATGGTCTGAAGAACTGCGTTGTTGCAGGGTCTCTAAAACTTAAGTGCCAATAAAGCCAGGGGTTAAATAAAGATCAGTGAAGCTGAAAGCTAAGCAAGCTAGTTTGAGTTGAAAAAAAGTAATATAAAAATAAATATGAGAAAGCCAACTAAAAACTGAAATTGAAATAGCGAATTTAATGTGCAATTAAAAGCTTCTGATATAAATTTCTTGAAATAAGAAAATCTGTTAATTTATAACTACTTAACTGATCTGCGACAACATATTCGAAGTCTGCTGAGAGCTATAACAGAATTGTAGATACACGCCTTGCAGGCTATAAAAACCACACTTTGAATGCATTCTTCTAGTCACATTTACGACTTTATTTTGTTGCCTCACTGCGCTGATTTATGACATAGTATTTCAGGACTTGCATAAAACATTTTAATTGACTTGTCAAAAAGGCAGGTGGCTGCCCATTCAGATGGGGCATGCCACAGCCGCAGACACTTCCTGTGGGGAATTGGTTTCTTCTGTGGCTTCTGGTTGTAAGTTCTGGGGCTGATACAAATTGATTTGTAATTAGTTGCAGTTGCAGTCAACAGTATGATTAACTTGGCAGTCGGACTAGCCTCCAAGCCAGCCAAGCGAGAATACCGCAGAAGTATACAAAAAAAATTAAATGCAAACCAGACAAAGTCTAAGGTTACAAACCAGATGTGCGCAGGCGTGGACGTGCCTCAAGGAATTACATATCCACTTGAGCATTGCTTGGCATAAATTACACTAAAGGTCTGCATTATCCTTAGCAATTGACAGTTCCTTTAAGTAGTATACGCTCAATGACAGATGGGGGCGTAAATGTGACTTGTAAACGCGTCTGTTTGAGGCTCCTGTGGTTCACCCAAACCCAACAAGCATATGTCAACAAATGTTGTGGAGTATCTCTAACATATCATAGCACACACATATAGTATAGCATAATACTCTGTGGCAGTTGACAGTTGGGCACAGTTCGTGTCATAAATCAGTGGACGGATAAGTGTATTAGTATCTCGATTTCAAACAACATTCTCTGCTCTCTCTCTCTCTCTCCCTCGCATTGATTGTTTATTTGCAGAAATTCCACTAGTCAGTTATTAAATTAGACTTTAATCTACTTTGACACGCGCATATGAACATTAATTGAATTCACAAATGAGCAGTTTATATGAAATTTATAAATTAACTAATTACCGTGTCGGTTTTATTATTGTTATTATTATTATCATTGTTGCTGTTGCTATCGCAACGCTTTTACACGCCCCAACAATTGGATTAAGTGCATAAAATGAAATGGCATTTAAAATGCCGCTTTTAATAAAAACTCATTGCAAGCAATCCATTTTACTGTTTGCGGATTTTCAGGTTTATTTTAATTAAGTTAATGAAATGTTTTTACGTGTTTGTGGCTAGAGTGTGTGTAAGTGTGTGAGTGTGTGCTTTTCAATGGTTTTGGTTAACCAGAAAGATTAGGCCTACAAATTGTTTGAGCTGTAGATATTAATTAATAACTATAATTATTTATAACTTTGATGCTGGATTAAGAAGTACAGAATCAAAGCTGGGCAACCAAAGGCTTTATTTCATTATAAAATTTTCTAATTCCAAAAAAAGCTACAAAAGTTTAAAAAATGTAATTAAAAGTAATAAAACATATAAAAGAGTATAATCATAAATACCTGCAAGTGGTTTCTAATTCAAAAATAACTGATAAAAATCATTTACAACCTGGATTATGCTTTACATTTTATTTATTGCGTATCCATCATCATCAAATATATTCTCTCCCATGAATGTTTCGATTAGTTTCATTTGAGTGAACTATCTAAGAATCTTAACTATCTTCCGCATATGAGCGTATCAAATTTTGATGAGAAATTCTACAGCGTCTAATCATTAGCTGTTGTCACTGTTCCCACCAAGAATAAAATACAAGTCTTCACTCGCAGGCTTCCTTCCTTGTGCTTATCGCTAACATCAACACCTAGCTTCACCTGCTTAATCAAAAGTCATCATTTAGTTTGCATAATTCAAATAAAAAAAGGTCACATCCAAGACATCATCATTCATATTCATGTATGTCATAGGAAAAACTGCCCCATAATTTTCATTGCACCAACAACTCGTACTGCATTTATAATTTGATCGATTGCAGCGTTTCCAAACTGCTTTGACATTAATTGACTCCAAATATGCACAAGCGCATGAAATTATGAAAATCTTATTAAAGTCAACCAGCCAGGCGAGCACTGAACGCGCCTTTTGTTGGATTTTTCGGGTACAGGAATAAAAATATGGAAAAGAAGAAAAACGAACAGAATTCACCGGGCAAACTTCATAAATGCTAATGTAGCTGGCTGCCTTGACGGGCCAGGCTAAGAAATGATTGATGGACTTAGTCGAGGCGATGAAAAAAAAAAAACTTTGGTAGATTCGTCTTCTTCTGCTTTCTGCTTGTCGGAGTTTGAGGTTTCTATTTACAATTGAGTGCAAAATTATGCGGTGCACACCTCTAACGCCCAACTGCAAAAGGGATCAATTTCCCGCAAAGAGAAAGAAAATAAAATAAAAAACCGCCTTAGGCCCAAAAATTTTTCGCCTTTTACCTTTGAGGCGTCTTTCGGTAACTCTCTCTGAGCCAATTTAATCCCCACGGCTTAGACACAACGAGCTAGGCTTAAGCGCCTTAACGCATGTTGCAATATGTGTTTACTAGAACCTAACATAGATTTAGCTATTATACTTCAGGGGCCGGATTGCAAATATTTTGAGGTTGCCGCCTTTATTTGCAATTTTGTTCCGTAAGAGCGGATTTCGCAATGATCTAAGGACAGGAAGAAAAACATGTTAAGCCAATATCTTTCGAGATTTGTGGGTGGATTTTTTTGAATGACATCTAATTTCAATGAGTTTCCCTAGAAATTGTTATCCAATTTTATTTCATAAAATTAAAAATTTTAGGAACAGAATTTGTATTTACTATTTAGAACTAAAAAACTATTTTGTTATTTAACATCTTAAGCTTAAACAATGTACAATCAAAGGACACACAATACCCTAAAGATTCTATATTGATACCCAATTTTAAGTTATAAAATGCAGAACTCTGAAAATATAACTTATTTTGAATACAAATAATAAACAATTTTATTATTCTAAGGAAAATTTCAAATCTAAAGCAGCCATTAAAGCAATCTTAAAAATAATCCCTAGCAATTCAATAATGTAATCCAAATTTATTTGACAAAATTAAAAATTCTAAAAATGCATTTTTCAGGATAATTGTATATCGCAATCGACTAAAAAATACTGCAGTATAGTTTCCAATTTTAAGAACTTTTCCATTATTTTTAACAAAGTTTTATTTCATAAAAACTCACAAGGAATACTTTCTAATGCCTAGATACTTTTGTAAATGAATTTATTGCTTTGCTGATGATACACCCAAAAATTATACTAATGCTCATAATATGTACTAACTTCTGATTTAGTAAGTGGGCTGCATTTTGTACTACACTATATTACTCAGCCAATCCACACATGAAAACCAATTTGCTTTTTGCTCGCACGAATGTCTAGAGGCCGAGAATAAATGTATGCTCGACTCTTTTGTACATTATTCGTATCAGACAAACTGTCTAGAGGTTCCTGCCTGGCAGCTTTTGTTTGGGGATCGAGTGCGTGTGGCGCCCGTAAAAAGCATTTTGTGTAAATGCGGCGCAAACAAGCTCGAGACTAATTACAGCAAAAGATAACACCAGAAAACAAACCGCACCAGGATAATAATCTAAGCAAATTTATCAACAGCAGTCGAAACGACGAACGCACACAAAAACACACACGCACTTCAAGATTCAAATGGAAATGCCCATGTGGGTGTGCACAACAACAACAAGAATATCAACATACAGCAACAAGAACAAAAAAGGCAGCAAGAAATAAAAATAAAAGGCAACATAAAAATATATAAGCCTGGTGCTTTGCATGTGTGTGCAACGCAAGAAGACATAGAACACAAAAGGATACAAGTGAAAAATTATGCGATAGAGACTCGTACTTGGTAACAGACAAAAAGCAAACAAACGCCAGGCTACGAATAGGCCAAAGGGCAGGCCAAGCATTCAGTTCAGTTGTTTGTTAAGTGTGAACTTCAAGCAAAAACATGCCACGTGCCGCAGGCCAACAAAAAGGACGTATCAAGCTCACGAGCTGGCAACCAAGAGTGTTGGAAAACGAGAGAAAAATACAAACCTACATTTCAAATACATACCTGAAATTAATACCCTCTAAGTAAAAGAAGTGGAAATATGCACGTAAAATTTGAAAATTATATTTATTTTAAAATGATCACTGATCTTAGCGATGAAATTTACATTCCTTTTTTATAACAAGCTGAATACTACGAGTACTATATATATGTATTATTATACTACTCAAAAACGAAGAGAATGTCGTTTATATTGTAGAATATAAATGTGTGTAAATTATGAATGTAAATAATAAAATCCTGCATCTCACCCGATAATCCAATCCATTGTTGTATGTATTATAGTACAATGATTTTGAAACAGTAAACTGTTAAACAAATGGAATAATCTCTTTAATTCTACACCAATACCGCATTGCCAAACTGTTGTCACATCCAATCCAACAAAGTGATTGTACCCTTGGCAATAAGGGAAGCATTGATATGACTACCAAATCGCATGTTACTTGAGTAAATCAAGAAAAATTTGTTTTCCACATAAATAACTGGAGGGGCCTGAAATGCGAGGAGGCCTCGGTGTAATATACGTGTACGAGTATCGCCGCCTGACAGTCTGGCAGCCACCTTATTTGAACCCGGTCGGAGCGTAACAGCTTTTTAGCATAAATTTCGAGTAACACGGCAGGAAGTCGTCGTCGTCGTCGACGTCGTGCGTCAGTTTGCTTGCCACAATTTCCATTAGCGCGAAGTGAAGCCAAGCGCCACACACACAGAAACATGCATACATACATACATATGTGACGTTGCACAGAACGTTTGACATTTTAAGGAGCGCCAAGCGAGTAAGACCCACAGGTAAACCCCAGAAGTCGTGCCGTACCCAGTTTAACTAAACTCGACTCGACTCCGCCCGGGTTCTGACTGACATGTCAACTGTGTGTTTAGCACGCACAATTTGAGGTAAAATTCTCAAAGGCAAAATGAATATATAAACGATGGACTAGCGTTAAATACACATAAGTGAATAGCGTGGCCAAAGAGCAAACAAAATGCAGAACGAACCTGCAGAACGATGCCAGTCACCAGTTCCAAGTCCCAATGCTCAGCTCTCACACAGTTCACCCCAAACAGCAAGCAGTATCCTTGCTGCTCCCCTTACACACAAGCACACACACACCTGTGGGAAGCTCTCAAATTTCAATGCAATGTTGAAATAGAAATTAAATGCCAGACCGCATTTTAGACTAATGCCAAAAATTGCGCGCTACCAACGTGTTCTCGTATCGGCTTACAGCATCCCTCCTCTCTGCGAGTTTTCCACTCTTCCTGCTGCTGCTAGTTACTGCTCCTCTTCCCTTCTAAAAGGACAGGTATCCCTAGTGTGTGTGTGTGTGTATATGGCAGGCAGCCTAAATCAACCACAACATATACACCTACTTCCTCTGTGCAGAGCTATGTCACATGAGACGCTTGCCAAAATACAAAAATTGAATACACCCGAGCACCAAGCACCGTTGAACTCGAGCCCTAACCACAATGCCAAGGAAGTGGCTGTGACAGTGACGCTGGCGGGTGACGGTGACGGTGGCGGTAGTCCTGTTGCAGGAACAGGAACAACCCAACACTTAGTTTCGGAAATGGCTCATAGCTGAATTACCTCTTGATGTATCTCTGATAGATAGCTGTTAGTCTGTGGCCTGAAACTCCTCCTCGGTCTCTTCCTCTGCGTTGGCTAAGTGTTTTTGAATTTGCAATGCACAAAGGTCCTTTTGGCAAGTGCAAAATTTTGATGGTTTCTCGATAAGTTACCAAAGCGATTATAAACGATTCGATTTTGTCAAAGGCAAATGGTAAATTGAGTGCATGCAGGCATTGAACCTAAGCCTGCAAGACCTAAGTCATCAAACTAAACAAAGAGAAGAGTTAAACTGAAAATCAGCCATAAGATAAGGTAAGATAAGTGCACTGAACTGAGAGGGAAATGGGTCAGAAAAAAGTAGATACTCTCAGAAAAAAGGGCTTTTATTTGTCATTTTCGATTAGATTTTGAACGACAAAATCATGAGCATAATGTATACTAAAAGTTAATTAAGTAATACTGAATATTAAGAATGGTTTTTATTTTTCATTAATCTTCTCACCATAACGCTTATGTTATTATTAAAAATTTCTTCTATTATATATGAGAATGGAAATTCGAATGCTGAGAGAACGAAATGGGTAAAGAAATATATAGATACTTTTATAAAGAAAAATATTCTGATAATGTTAGAAAAATATCAGTATATTCTTATTTAATATTTTAGATTAATTTCTAATGTGAATTTTATAGAAATGAGTGGAAGCTTACAATGGTGAATTGGGCAAAAAAACATTTATATACTTTTACAATGAAAAATATTTTTATTATGTTGGAAAAATGTCAGAATACTTCAATATACTATCTTAGCTTAATTTGTAATCGAAAAATTTAGCAGGATATTTCACTTTAAAGTATTATTACTTTTAGGATATTTCATAATTGAAATATAAGCGTAAATTTCTACAATTAACTACTTACGAATTGTATTAACCAACATGTGAATTCTAGAGAACTCGTTAATCAAGCGCCAAACGCACTCGCAAACTCTGAAGAATTTTCCACGTATTTTCAGCTGTCAAATCATTCCCAATCGCACAAATCAAACGTTGTTCTACTTGGGAACTACTTTTGGACAGCGAGCGACCAACATTAATAACGCTTCAGTAGCGCCGCTCGATTGACAATAGAGAACCGGGCTTGGAATCCAGAACAAAACGACGCAAAGCCAATGCCGATGCCGATGCCGATGCTTTTCAATAAAAGTTCCGACAAAGGCAGCCAAAACAATTGTACGCTGCACAAAAGAGGCACAAAATTACAGCACACCGTTGAGTCCATGCATTTGATTACGTGGAAGCAGTGCAAAGGACCCTGGACACTGGACGCTTAACATTTTTCGGTAGAGTTGTGAGTCCGCATTGCGAGTCCTGCCCATTGCATTTGTCATGCGTGCAGAGGAAAAGAGAACAAGAGTGAGAGACGCAAGAAGAGTCCTGGACACAAGGCACATGCATTTCGCAAGTTGGACCGAGTCGAACAATTAGTCCACGCCCTTGAGCATTTTTACACCTGGTAATTGCTCCACAAAACGATGTGTAATTTTTCTTTAACGAATCTCAAATGACTTTTGGCATTGACCCTTGGCCGCATTGTTCACCAATGTTGACCACATGAAGAAGACGATGATGCTGTGAGGAACTCTAAAAACATTCGCATTACTTTATTTAAGCATTTTGGAGACATTTATGACCTTGGCTGCAGTTCCTTTTGGGTTGATTTTGATTAATGTTTCCTGCCACAATGCTCTGTCAATTGGGTTTTGTTTCTATTGAGGCATTGTGCAGCTGTAGGCGTTCTGAACTGATCTCTTTGTCGGCAGAGCACCTTTCTTTACACCTTGAGACAATCGTCGTAAATGCATTTACAATGAGCTGACTTTTGTGAAGATATTGTTCCAAGGAATTGGCGGCCCTTTTACAACAATGTGGGTATTTGGCCAGCTGAAAAATTGGGTCAGTATGATTTAAACAAAATGAGTTTAAGTGCTGTTTGTGCGTGTATTATAATAAGCACTGTGCAAAACTTTTACCCATTCAACTGATGGCTTTTCAATAAACCATTCAGCTAAATCGCTGTGCCATCAGCTTGATGACGACACAACCTCATTATGGACCACTTTCCGGGCCCAATTAGTGAGAGTCGATGGCGATGGTGAGTTGTCTGAGTAGCGAGTGGCGAGTGGCGCAAGTGATCTTAAATTCAATTTAAAATGCATCAGCCTGTTTACCGTAATAATATCAACACATTTATGGATGCTTGCCTGCTCGCAGTTTAATCTTATAAATATCCACAATATCACCCTCAAGCGCTTCTCCATTCGATTGATGCGTTTGCCCATTTGTCCGTATCCAGACTTGCGACCAAGTCGCTGGCGCACAGTCCACAGTCCAGAGCCAGGACCAGTTTCAGTTTCAGTTTAAGCTCTTCTCTCTCTTCCACAGATGCACCAGGTGCAATACTTTAATGAGCTTTTGTTGTTGCTGCCGCTGCTGTTGCTGTTGCCTTTGCTGCTGCTGTCGAGCTTAACAAGTGACCGACGTCGTCTGCGCCTGCGGCTGCTGCGTTTTTCTGCGTGACTGCAGCTTAAATAAATTTCAACTTGGCACTTTTTTGCGTGCAATGCCAAGGATTTTTTTCAGCGGAACAGCTGCTTATACCCTGTTTCAGAAGCCCTCAAAAGGAAGCTGAATTGAGTCGATAAGCTTTAAGTAGTCAAGCAAACTCCAATATCAGAATTGGAGACAAAAATACTCAAAGATACTACCGCAATTGGTAATCTAAATAAAATTGTAATAAGTGCATGTAATACGAAAAGTTACAGATAGCAATTATAATCTTCTTTTCAATTCAATTTATCATATAAATTGGTATATCTAAGCACATTGGCAATTGCAATCAGAAATATTGTTAGTTAGGATTACACTTGATGGCGATATAAAACCAGAATTTATACATAATACTAAAAAAAAAACAAGTAAGAAAGTTACAGTCGAGTGTGCTCGACTGTGAGATACCCGCTACCCATTTGTAATAAAGGCAAAATATTGCGGTATCATTTTCAAAATATACAGAAAATACTAAAAAATACTAAAAATATACCAAATTGTATGTTTGGTATATCGATATAGTACACCATTCAAAATATACCATAGACGGCACAATGTGCCAGATTGTCGGTCAAAGCAACTCAGACCCCTACGAAGTAGGCGTTTTTGCCAATACAAAAGAATTTCTTTAATAACTTCCACAATTTTTATCTGATCGCAACCAAATTTTCAGGAATCATAACTACTACAGTAATTATTGCATATACCAAAATTCGTAACACTTTAAAATTACGCTTGTTATTCGATTTTTTTTGATTTGCGGGGGCGGAAGTGGGCGTGGCAAAAATTTGAAACAAACTTGATCTGCGTGCAAACATAACAAATGCTGTCGAACAAAAATTATAGCTCTATCTCTTGTAGTCTCTGAGATCCAGTGTTTCATACGGACGGACGGACAGACGGACAGACACACAGACGGACATGGCTATATCGTCTCGGCTGTTGACGCTGATCAAGAATATATATACTTTATAGGGTCGGAGATGCCTCCTTCTACCTGTTACATACATTTCCTGCCGGCACAAAGTTATAATACCCTTCTACCCTATGGGTAGCGGGTATAATGATTGCAGCACTAAGAAGCAATTTCTCAACCTCGAGTTAACTTTTCAATTTTTTTTCGAAATAATAAATATAATGCTCTGATCTTAAGTTTTCATTTCTAAGTTTAGCATTAACAATCAGATAGACTGTTAAATTATTGAAAAACGAATTGTTTTCATGTGGCTAATAAATTTATTCAACTGATAACATATAACTGATAACTATCACTTTAACTTGCGGATAAAAAAGCAACCCTGAATTACAGAGCATCTCGAAGTCGAGCTTTCAAACTTACAGCTTCTCAGTTGCATATTATTTATGATAAGGTCTGGCTTGAATTTTTATTTTGTAGCTGTTTTGGCTGGCGCAGTTCATGTTGTTAACTGATATTTTTGCATGCCAGACAAAAATGCTGTGCTCTGAGTACTGTGTGCTGTGTGCTGTATGTTGTGTGCTGTACTCGTACCTGTGCGCATCTGTTATCCTGACAGCAGGCAGGTGGGATGAGGCGAGTTGATGTGCAGCGAGTCCTGTCGGAGTCGCTGTCGCAGCTTGCTGCTCGCACGCTGGGGAGGTAATCGATCTCTTGTGGTTTATTTACATCCGTTATTGAAATTCGCCTTTTTGCCATTGTTGTTGTTGTTGTTGCTGCTCTTGCTGTTGCTGCTTTCGGTTGCCTTTGTTTTATGAATTGGCTTTGTAGTCCTTGCGCTTTATTGTTGTTGCTGTTCTTGGTGTATTGATGACAATTGCAGTTCAATGTGCAGCTGGGCTCCGTTTACATCCGGTGCGCGGCGCTTTTTAGCAGCAGATTTTTTTTTCTTCCGCTCTTATTAGTTTATATTGCAGCCGGCGGAAGTAAAGCACATCCCAATTGCTTTTATATTTATATCGATATTAGTGTACTGATAAATATGACAATAAAATGAGCGTCTAATTTGTGTACAATGAGTATGAGTATTCAACTTTTGCTAAAAAGCAACAGCAATATATATTACATTTATATATAATATTATATATGTATACACTTCTTTCCATTTCTTTTCACATTCTCACAAACTCCATTATGCAACCCTCACCTGTCCTTGCACATATTACCATCTCCTTGCATAATCTATACAATTTCACCAGCAATTCCAAATTATATGTCTGCTGAGAAGCAGGGGCGAGAAATTCACCTGTCCACACGGATTTCTAACTTTTAATACATAAATTAATGCTTTAAGCAAAATACAAAAGCAATCCACGACATTAAAAAGATAAAGACCTGCACACACAGTCCAGGTATGCATTCAGATTCCACCTGCAGTTGAACAACATTTCAAAAGCAACATATAATAATCCCATCAACATTTTTGGATACGCTTTGCAAATGAATTGTACCGCGGCCGCGTTCAATAAGTGAGCGGCAAAGGCGACCAAAAACTAAACTCAAGCTGACCAGAGGAGCGGGAACGATAATGGGAATGGGTGCGGGAGCGGTAGCGGGAGCGGGAACAAGATCAAGAACGGGCCACAAAGCGTGGATAATAATAATGTGGAACCGAAAATGAGCTGGGATCGGTCAGGACTGACGACTGGCAACCGGCGACGGGCGACTGGCGACGACTTCCACTTCGACTACAGACTGTGAAGTTCTGCATTTGCACCTGCAACGGTTGCTGCAGAAATTTTGATGAGCCGTGCGTGGCTTATAATTAAATTGAAGTTGTAGATACAATTTGATATCAGCGCCGTTGCGCTACATAAAACTTACATATGTTGGAATGTTCAAATGTATGGAT
Organism: Drosophila nasuta; assembly: GCF_023558535.2. Taxonomy (NCBI): domain Eukaryota; kingdom Metazoa; phylum Arthropoda; class Insecta; order Diptera; family Drosophilidae; genus Drosophila; species Drosophila nasuta. Next base: position 7,344,090 of record NC_083457.1, read on the forward strand.
GTCGGTTAAAAATTGTATAATAATGGCTAAGCGCGAGTTTTAAATGCCTCTGCCCTGGCATTTACATTTCTCGCGATGGTTTAATGTGAAAGGAACTAAAAAGGAAGATGCCGAAAACACACACTCATAAATGTCGTCATATTTGAACAAACTGTAACACAGCGTAGTAAATTACCTTCTTTTTCACATAATACTAAATGCGTGAAATCATAAAATATATTAAAAAGTATTATCTACCCTCCCTCGTCTTATTATTAATGTTTTTGTTCTAACATTGAATGCTTTTAATTATTTTTACTATCTGTAATAGTTCTGGATAAGAATAGTTATATCTCAGTAAAATAACGTGTTTATACATTACTGAAATAAAATATATTAAGTGTTATCTGTCCTCCCGCTTCAGCTCGATCATTAAATACATTTAATGACTCTAACAATCAGTAATAGCTTGGCTAAATATTGTGGATAAGAAAATATCTCAACGATTAAAGTGCTCTTAGTATTGTTATAAAATTTAAAATATTATATTTTTACATTTTTAAAAAATTTACAAACTCTATATTAAAATACCTCAAATATGATAATCATTTTCAAGTTAAAAATTAATTTAATACAATCAAGTAAATAAACATACTTTTTATATAAACATAGTATGTATATGGTATAAGTATGTACATATTCAACCATTTTCCATAACAATACCATACTTTTGTATGCAGCCGAAACTCTTTTATACCCACGCCGTAAGCAGATCGATCTCTCCAAGCAATCTCAAGCCTCTTAACAATTGAGCCGTTGTCATTTCTATTATAGACTTCATTTGACAGCTTATTTCGTTGCCTTACATTTACATTATTATTTTTCGCAGTGAGGGAAAAACTGCAAATTTAATGTGCACTTCGAAAATAAAGCAAAAAAAAACTGCATATAAATGCCGTTGTCATTGTCGAATAAATCAAAATTCACACACAAGCTCTCTTGGCCCAGTCGCGATTGTATGCAAAAAAAATCGAAACAAAAAAGATGAAATAAAGAAAAAATTCCGCAGGTGGCCACAAACCAGCGGCAGCCGGACATTTGTCCGCTCAACGTTTCAAGTGTTTGTCTTTGCATCCAGTTGGACAAATTTACATGCGCGCCTTGCACACAATGAGACAGCAGCGGCAGCAGCAGCGGCAGCAGGTAGGCCCCGTTGGGCCTTCGAGTCTGGTCTGGACACTGTGGACAATGGCCACACGTCGATATTCAAATAGTTTTTACATTTTCTTTTCGTGTGCGTTATGTTGGCTTTGTTGTTGTGCTCTGCCTTAAGCACTGACAAGGCACACACACTTTTGGCACATTAAACGAACTGGGTAAATATGTTTTAAATGAGAAAAAAAGGAAAAAAAGAAACTTGTACTCGTAAAGGATGCTTCATCGTGTGATTTCCGCTTTTGTAATGGTCATTATCCTTTATGCGTTTGTATGACAAACGGGCTGTACACAGCTGTAGGACAATTCGACTGATTCTCTGTGTGGGAGTCCCTCCTATTGTTAAAAATATTTTGTAATTAAAGTAAGGTGGCCTTAAGCCCTGTGAGAGAGAGAATCAATCAACACAACACGAAGCATATAGCCAAAAAACCGTTGCCATCAACTCGAATGACATTTTTCGTTTAAATCCTTTGACAGCTAGCCAAGTGCATTGATCTGGTAGAGATAAACTCTTAAGCACAACCTTTGATTGACGTAGTAAAACCAATTTACCATGTACTTTTTTGCAACATTCCCATGCATATCTTAAACCGAAATCGCAGCGAAGGAAAAACAATAACATAGAAACATGGCATGCATATCATAATGGCCGCAACGATTTTCGATTAATATTCAAATTCAGGCTTATCGATACACTAATATATCAAAGTAGTCTGGAAAAGTTGATAACAACAAGCAATAGTTGTCCCTTTCTAACATCATAAAGCGAGGTAGCGAAAAAAATTGCAAATCCCAAATAAAACGCAATAACAAATCTCCCCCACACTCGCATCTAGCGTAGCGACAGAAGTGCCGTTGTAATTGCAGGCTGAGTGCAATGCATTTGCATGCTGCTGAATATGCAAAGGACACTTCAATTTTCGCAGCATAAAACTAAAAACGTAAAACGTTCAAACAACTCCGCATCCAAAAACAGCGCCACCTGGTCACACCTGGGTGCCGAACGCTCATTTGCATGCGATTGACAGAGACAGACAGAGCGAAACGTTGTGGCGGGAGGAGCGGAATCAAAGTGCAATACGAATCAGCATAGAAAAACAAAGACAACAACCAATTGACAGCAGATTTTTGTGTTACTCCATTTGGTGGCTGCGTGGAAACGGGAACGGAAAGCAAGGGGGAACGGGCTAATTAAAAGCACATCAAAAGCGCCAAATTTGCATAGCAAACGAAACGAAACGTAGCAAAAATTAAATAAAAATTGTTAGTTTCACATTTTTTTCTCTTGTTCGTTTTCTTTTCACTTTTCATTCTGCCAATGCCAAAAAGTTTTTTGATGAGCGACCGTTGTTGCTGGTAGAGACTGATGCGGGAAGGGTGAGGAGCTGAGCTTATGGTGGCAACACGCCCAATAAATGTCAGCATACAAAACTTTTGTTGGCAAACTATTTTTATAATTAAACAAGCGCAATCTGATTGCGATAAGTAGTCAAATGACTTACCAATTTCAAAAATGCGAATCTTCGACTGCCGCGAGCCATAAATTACACAAATATTAAATTTTGCAACATGTTGCAATTAGAACTGCCAGAAAAATGGCGGACACACAAAAGCACTTCAAAAAAACATAAAAATAATAACTTAGCTTAGTAAACGAAGATATCTTTCGATATTATTATTATTGGATCACACGCTTTATAAAAAGTATTGATTAATTACTAGCACCAAAGCCCGAAATTAGTTTTATCCGCAATTTCACAATGCAAAAATATAACGAGAAAAATTCAGTCGCAATAGTTCCGTTACTATAGAGCTGCCAATCTACTACAATTATTACAGACTATGGGCATGCGTACAAGGTTACTTTGAGCGATCCGCGTCCATAGTGACGTCACGAAAAGGTTCCTTATTATTAGAGCTGTCAATCTACTGCAATTTACTAAACTGATCGGAGTCCTTAGTGACGTCACGATTACACTCTTCAGAAAATAGGCTATCTTCGCCATTTTACACATTAAAATACGAGCGTTCGAAATGAAAGTCTTTAAATAATTATGTTATTTTACTATTTACAGGTACAATGAGTTTATTCTATTGTTTTGCTTGTGCTTGCTGCTGCCGCAGCGGCTGCTTTCGTTGAATGATGCTTTGCCACCGCTTCTTGAGCTTTGCTAAGCTGAATGTAGCCTTCATGAGCACGTGATCGCAACTCGCTTTCAACGGATTTGTTTACCGATTTGGAAATAACCGCCTTGATTTTTTGTGTCTCATTAAATTTACCCTTCTTCGCTTGGATGGGTGCATCTGGAATCAAATTATGAATAAATGTAATCAATTGCACACAACTTATTGCCCATGCCGAAATACTCACTTGATCTACGGGTGAACGCTGCTTGTTTCTGCTGTTTTTTCTTGTTCTGTATGGCAGCAGGCATTTTAGCCTTTTTAAATTTACCTTGTGGCATTATTGAAACGTTTAAGTTGACAACAAAATAAAACAAATTGCCTGCGCACGTTTTTAGAATTGTTTGGCAAACAGCTGATAGTAGAACAAAATCGATAGCACTACCTATCGATATTCCGCACGTTAATGTTTACATTTACTGTTACCGCAATTTTGAGTTGCTGTTAAATTACATAGCTCGGAATCTTGCTCCTCTCGTAGCGCAAAAATTCAAATTCAAATATGAAAAAGAGTCAGCAATAAATAAAATGAAAACAAATTGTCGATATGGATTATATAAATTTAATTTTTGATTTCTTAAGCAAATATACCGATAAGCTACCAACCGAGAACAGGGTGATTATTCGTTCAACGTATATTATTTGCCTGCTTAACTAGAAAAACAAATTGTACAGTACATTCAATGCAAAAACCGAAATGATTGTATTGATATTTTGTTTTGTTTTATAACAGGAAATGAGTTAACATTTAAAAGCGTTGAATATTTTTGTAGTTTTGTTCGTTATGTAATTTTAAATGGGATTTTCCTTTGCTTGTACGTATGTATATTTTATAAGTATAATTAATTAATTTTTGTTGTTAATACACATAACTAAAATCTACAACGCGCTTCGGGATTTCGACCTCGAATTTTCTATTTAATTTGTTTCGCCTTTTCTTTTTGTCTTTGCACGCTTGGCGCGCGCTTTTTAACTCACTTTGTGAATAATGCATTATTATTATTTTGTTTTTATAAAAATAGTTTTACAAAACTTTTAATTATTAATGTGTGTGTGTATGTGTATAAATGTATGTGTGTACTGTGGTATACATGTATTATAATATATATATATCGATTTATATAGAATATACTTTTGAAACAATTAACTCAATTTGCCGACTATAATGCCAGTTACAATTAAACCTATTATCACAGCAATCACTAATAGTATCAGTATCTTACGACGATGGCTATTCCGACTGGCAGCCGCCTTCTGAAGCTCACTGCGTCCTTCCTCCACCATGGCAGCGGTATTTTCAATATTGGTTGCAATATTATCTGCAAAAAATTAAAATTCAAAATTAAAGAGATGTTAGGATTCTGGCTTTAATTTGCAATTAAACTTTGTCAAAATAACTACCTTAGTTTATCTGATTTTAATATTTTACTATACAACTGTATACTACAATTAAAATAAATAAATAAATAATTTGCTAGTATCTACTGCATCTACAAATTGGTTTTTAAATAGCTTTTAAGCTACAATTATAAATAATTTTCGGTTCTCATTGCCGTTGACAATCTTCAATCAAGTGTACTTATTTTTCATTTTTGATTTCAGAGGGCAAACGAGTTCAAGTGGCTCAATTCTCAGACCAGCTTCATATGCATTTGCACTATATATAGTATTCTCAGCAAATTTGATGTGTGAAGCGCATATAGACTGGCAGATTCAGTTACTAAATCAGATGGAAAGACAGACAGACGGATATGGAAATATGTTTTAAAGCGAAAGTTGCCTTCATCTGCCTCCGAATTATATACTTGGTGGATAGCTGAATGAGTTTTACTCTCATTTAGGAAGATTACTCACCCACCACCTCGCGCTGCTCCACCACCATAGTGCTTAGCTTGTTCATGATGACATTCACATCCAGAATATCCGCCTCAATTTGCTCCACTTGCCGCTGACGCTCCACCAGCAAATCATGCTGCCTCTCGAGTCCAGCCTGATCTTGACGCTGTTGCTGCAACAACTCAGTGCGTGCCGTCAATTCTGCCTCACGCTCCGCATCGGCAGCCACTTGATAGCTCTGTCGCGTTGCCTCCGAGATACGTTTCTGTTGCTTCGAGTATTTGTCGACAACCGTGTGAAATTCCTGCGTCAGCTTCTCCAGCTGCAGCTTCTGCTGACGATCGCCATGTTGCACCACCGCCTGCAGACGCTGCAGATCCTGACTGGTGGTCTGAACCCGTGCATTTGTCTTCGTATTGATACTGTGAATCTTATCGCGCAGCGAGGACAAATCCTTGGCGGTACCAATCAATTTCAGCTGCTTCTCCAGCTGCTTGGTACTGCTGTTCACCGCGGTGATGTTGTTGCCGATGTCCTCGCTGAGCGACACGAACTCCGTGGGACTGAAGCCGGAGTTGCCGCTGGAGGTGGCAGCAAAGCTCACATCGGGCGTGGCACTTGATGTGGCGCCATAATCACGATGCGTGCTGCTCGTGGGATTGTTCAATGCCTGCGACATGTTGTTGTTGATGTTGTTCCCCCTCTTAGTTGGCTGGTCACTCTGTGTTGCGTGTAGGGGCTGGTCACTCTAATGCTGGGTGCGAAGGTTCCAAAAAATTACTTGCTTGCTTGTTGTTTTGGTTTTTTTCGTTATTGTGGGTGTTGCGCACTCGTTGGGTTCTATGACGCGACTGTCTGCGAATGCAAAGAGCTTAACATTTTAGTTAGGCCAGCGCCACAACAACTATGTGGTATCTACAAACTAATGGGCTTCGGGTTACACAAACAAAACAAGCGAGACCAACTCAAAACTGGAGCCAAACAAATGATTCACTTCTTCAACTCAACGCAGAGTTTATCAGCCGTGCTAACATATGACAAATATGTATGTATGTGTGCATGTGTGTGTGTGCAATTTATATGCTTGTATATGTTGATGTATAGGGGCACACACTCCATACACTGCACTTATTATATGGGCCTCTGCCTGTGGGTGACAGCTGCAGTTATATGGCTTCCAATTATTAGTTTAAGTTACCTAGGATTTACTTCAATAGGCGAGTTGATTTCCAGTTTCTTCTTAACTAATTTGCCCAGTGCGCAAGCCTTTCACTGCACTGCACACAAAGACACAATTATTAGTTATCGATATTCGATACAACGAGCTATCGGCGCCTTGCAGCCCTACTGCACGCATTTCGCAGCACTGTGCGAAGATAAGGAAACAATTGTTGCGCGCGAAATTTCAATTTCGATTAATTCAAATTGTTTTTTTCCGAGTCCCTTATTTAATGCAATATACGCCAACAATACCAGTTACAATTAAAGCTACTATCACAGCAAACACAATTAGAATGAGAATCATACACCGACGTCCATTTCCATCACTGAGTGTCTCCTCAATTGGGGGGAACTGTTGGTATCATAAGTAATATAAATAAAATGGTCATATCGTGTAGAGAATTACTTACCCGTCATACCCTGTTGTTCCTCCAAAATCATATGTAGTTCCTGCAATAACTCTTCTTTGGGATCCGCTTGATAGCTCCTTTGAGTCAACGCCGAAAATTGTTTTCGTTGCTTCGAATATTTGTCGACAGCGGTGTTGAATTCGCACGTAAGTTTCCACAACTGCATTTCCTGCATGCAATTGTTATGGTCTACCACAGCCTTCATACGCTGCAGATCCTGACCAATTAAGTTGATGCGGTCATTGGTATTGTCATTGTTGCTAAGAATATATTCGGCCAGCGTTGGCAAATCTCTGACGCTGGCAATAAATTTCAATTTATTCTCTAACTCACTGACGTTGATCTGTATTGCGCTGGTATTATCAACTATATTCTCCTTGAGAGCGTTAAACTCGGAGGCGGTTCTCGATGTGACACAATACCGATGCTTGCAGCTTTTGGAACAGTTCATTGCTTGTGACATGTTCCCAAATTTGTTGTGCACTCTTTGGATTTTATATTGCGACTGTCTGCGAATGTAAAGACTTAAAACAAAACAAAATCCAAACAAATGATTAATTTCTACTTTAATGTATATACGGGCGCACACATAAAGTAGTATTATTATCGCAATAGGTCCAAGAGTCTTTTCTAAGAAATAAGAATTAGTTTAGGATACAAATTTTAAATAGCCAACCTTATTGCAAGGTCAAATTTTGTAAGCTGTGTGGTTGATAGCTGATCAGTTAGTGAGTCAGTCATTTAAGGACCAAAAAAACATTACATAACATATGTAGTTTAGAAACATTTACTTTAATTTGCTGACTATGATGCCTATTACAATTAAAGCTATTAACACAACAATCAATAATATTATCAGTACTGTACGTCGACGTTTACTTTGGCTAACAACCGTATTTTGTAGAGCACTGACTCCCTTCTCCGCATTCTCAGCTGTTTCCTCTACATTGATTGCAATAGCATCTGAAAGATTAACATAAATGAAGTGTAAAAGTTAGGTAACAGCAGAGTCTGATCTAAACAGATCCATATTATATTTAGAAATTGCTCCAATTTTGATTAATTGTGATTATTTAAAATGTTATTCTTACTGTGCAAATTTGGTCAAAAAGTAAATAAACTTTAGATTCTAACCTTTAAATGTTAAAAATTATATAATATTATTAAAATAAGTTGTAACTACAGAAGAGTTTAGAAAATTCTTGCTCATTTGATTGTGCATACATATATGAACTTTCCAATATAGATATTCGAATTAACAAATCCTTCGTCCCAATCGAGTAAACACTATTCAATTCGTATCGAGCTACTCACCCACCACCTCGCGCTGCTCCTCCACCATACCGCTTAACTTTTTCATTATATAATTCACATCCAGAATATCCGCCTCAAGTTGCTCCACTCGCCGTCCACGCTCCACGAGCAAATCATGCTGCCTCTCGAGTTCAGCCTGCTCCTGACGCTGTTCCTGCAACTGATATGTTTTCTCAGACAACTCTGCCTCACGTTCCGCCTCGGCAGCCTTTTGGTAGCTCTGTCGCATAGCCTCCGAGATAAGTTTCTGTTGCTTTGAATATTTCTCGAGAACTGTCTGAAAGTCAAGCTTAATGTTGTCCATTTGACGTTTTTGCTGGCGATCGCCTTTTTGCGCCACCGTCTGCAGACGTTGCAGATTTTGACTGGTGATCTGGATGCGTTCATTGGTGTCAATGGTGTTAATGCTGAGTATATTTTTGTCAAACGCTAATAAATTTTTGGCGGTGCTAACTAATTTCAATTGTTTTTCTAGTTGCTTTGTGCTGCTGTGCATAACGTTTATATTGTAACAGATTTCTTCGCTGAGTGAGTCAAATTCAGAGTTAGAACTCGAAATGGTCGCCGAATTCGCCTCGGGAATAACACTTGATGTGGCGCCATAATCCCGCCGTGTTCTAGGATTGATCAATGCCTGCGACATGTGTACGATTACTTTATTGGTGATGTGTACTCTTTGATTTCTACAATGCGACTGTCAGAAAATGCAACTAGCTTGATTTATATCAAAGGGGTGAAAATGACTCACTTCTACTTTACAGTGTATACGGGCATATAAAAAGTGTGCGTTCAATTTGTTTTTAAATGTCGTTGCAGCAGATAACAGATTCGCCCATCGTTTCGAGTAGCCCTAGACCCTATAGCGACCCTAATGCGAATTACTGAGAAGTTCTCGGAATCCTATACTCAATAATATAGAGACTTTACTCTTAAAGTTCTCTTTAATTTGTTATCAATGTTAAATGAATGCACACCTGCAATACAACGATTTACGTAGAAAGACCACACATACCAAAAAGCAAATTACAAAAAATATTTTACCTTTAAGTGCACCAAATTATTTAATACCCAATATCGAATATTTTACATTATTTATTTAAAAAAGTGCGAGGTCAAGAACGAGTAACGGTCGATTGACCTGTTTACTCACACAAAAACATATCGATATCGATAACAAACAACAATTGTCACTGATACTGCCCAAGCACAGGCATTAGACAACACTAGCTTCGATTATCAAATAAAATTTTGCGCGCGAAACTTCCCTGCTTCAAAAAAGAAAATATAACATCGTGCTCAAAAATAAAACATTATGGCATATGTATATTCGAGATGCAAACTAATTAAAATCTATGTATTTCGCAGTAAAAATAGAATTATATCGTTTCGAAGCAAACTAAAAGCCTTGGAAGTATTATAATAAATAATAACTTCTTAATTTGAACTGCTATGTTTGCCATGTGTATTTCGGGCATGCTATAATATAAACATTTTACACCCTGGCTCTATAATATAAAAAGACAAGAAATACTTTTTCTTTACGTTGATTTGTAATTCCGTAGCTTTAACGTACAGAGTTATGCTAAAAAGTAAAAATCCTCATTACTCTTGTCTCCTACTCGCGTACTTAATGGGTCTTGGCGGCCAAACGCTTGTCGCGCTCCTCCGAGATGCTCAGCTTGACACCCTTGCCCTTTGGCAACGAGATGTAGGGCTTGTTACCCTTGCCAATGATAAACACGTTGGTCAAACGAGTGGCGAAGATGTGACCCTGGGAATCCTTAACGTGCACAATATCGAATGAACCGGGGTGACGCTCACGGTTGACAACGGTGCCCACACGTCCCAAATTCCTGCCTCCGGTGATCATGCACAGGTTGCCTGCAGAATAGAAAAATGCATAATTAGTAAATACAATCAAAATAGTGGCTGTTTGGCAAATGTAATTGCACGTAAAAGTTACTGAATTTGCTAGTAAATACATAAACAGTGACCGTCGTAACAAAAATTGCTTTTGGCTTTGTATTTGAACCACGCAACTTGAATAAAATTCGTTTTGCGGTCTTCGAACCAGCCAAAGATACTGATTTCTTAAATTGTAAACGTACCGGAATCGAACTTGATGTAATCGGTGATCTTGCCGCTGGCAATATCAACCTGCACGGTGTCGTTGGCGTGCACAAGAGGATCGGGATAACGGATGGTGCGGCCATCATGTGTCACCAGGAAAGGAACACCCTTGGCACCCAATTGTGTCTTGCGGACCTTGCACAACTTGTACTGCAAAGAGAAAGAATTAAATTAGTTTAAAACTGTCTTGTAATAACCATAAATTTGGTGTGATTGGAATTAATTTGTAATTGCACGTAAAAGTTACTGAAACGGCTGAAATACACAGATCAGTGACCGTCGTATCAAAAATTGCTTTGGGCTTCATTTTGAACCATTTCACGCACTGCATTTTAGCGCCAAGCGGTCTTCGATAAAGCCCCGAAAATACCAATTTCAAATAAATATACACCAGAAGTTAGAATCATTACCTTGGCTTCCTCGGCGGAAATGCGGTGAATGGTGAAACGTCCCTTAACGTCATAGACGAGACGGAAGAACTCACCGGTCTTCTCAATGGTGATGACATCTGTCATACAAAAAAATAGAAATATACAATTATTGATACGATTACCACACATTAATTGTATATAGTCAACATACCCATGAATCCAGCGGGATAGGTGGGATCCGTGCGGACCTTGCCGTCAACCTTGATGAGACGCTGCATGACGATCTTGGTCACCTCAGCGCCATTGAGTGCGTACTTGAGACGATTTCTCAAGAAGATCAACAGTGGCAGCGACTCGCGCAGCTTGTGTGGACCGGTTGATGGACGGGGAGCGAAAACTCCTCCCAATTTGTCCAACATCCATGCCTTGGGTGCGGCTAAACGCTTCAAATGCTTCTTGGGTCCACGAGCCTACAACAAATAGTACACATGACACCAAAACTTTATAAATCATTCTTCAAGATGGAAGATGCCAAGCAATTACTCGATGGCAACAACAAACAAAAACTCGAAGTTATTTCATTCAAGCACTCGCACTTTTTGTTAAATGTTCACATATTCAATGATACCACAGTTTGGCGCGTTGTTTCTGTTACATTTCACTGGGTTTTTTGTTTGTTTTCAGCGTCGATGGCAACGTATTTTATTTTCATTTATATTTTCGGCCTTACCATCTCGTACGATACGTGAAAAAGGAAAGGAAGTTGATGCGCTGTCAAAGCAGTTGACAGCTGCTTACGGCGTTGCCACTTATGCCAGTTGAGTGTTACCATTTCAGCATAAAACAGTGTTGATAAGTATTCGTTATATCAGGGTTGTATAAAGCGCGTGAATATTGCGTTTTAAATGTCAAAAAACAAGACTTCTTTACATTTGTTTATTTTTTATATATTAATATAATTAATGCTCTCAAACGCACACAATTTTCGTTCAAGATATTGTTTTAATTACAATCTGTAAAACCTACTTAGACATTAAACGGTAGTGTTCTAAGCAAACATTGTTGCCAATTTAACTGTGGCAACAAGCGTTATTTTTTTTTACCAAAAACATTTTGGTTTTCATTAATGTATTTTTCTTCTTTTTCATGGGCATTGTTTTTCATATTTTTTTTTTTTTTTTGTTTAAAGCACATGTGCTTTTTATTTGTAGTAATTGTTTTTGTTAAATTTTTTTTTTGGGAAAATTTCTTGTTTTTGTACATAATACAAATTGCATACCATGATGCATAGATTTTGATGTTGGTTTTGTTATAATAGTTTTCTCGACGCGTAATGAGACTTAAACGTAAGAAATCAATTGTTAGAAATATTAATTATTTAATATATGCAATTATGAATGTTATGTTAGTAATTAAATGGCTACACATGTCAGTCCGTTCGTCTGTCCGCTCTGTCGCTCAATGTGTGTGTTTTGTATGCATATCAAATTATGTTTATGAGAGGTTTTCTCTTTATGTATATATAATTCTTGTTTTTGCTTTTACTTTAGTCAGTTTATTGTAAGCGGTTCTCAGTCCAACTTTTTCATGGATTTCAGTGCTCGCTCGCGCAACTGTTTCTCCAGATCCTCATTGATGCCCGGTCCCCCGGTCAACATCAGCGGCAGCTTGCCATTCCTTTTACCCGCTGATGCTGCCGCCGTTGCCGTCTCTTCATCATCATCGTCGCTACTATTCTGGGAGCTGCTGTCTTGGCGATGCTTATTGCTTGCGCTGCTCTTTCGCTTATGCTTCTTATGCTTTTTGCTCTTCTTGCTATGCTTCTTATGTTTCTTGTGTTTCTTTTTCTTGGACGACGAATCAGCCTCTGATGCAGAATCGCTATCGCTTGATTCCGCTACCTTTTTCGACTTCTTGCGTTTCTTTTTGGCCACCCGCTCGTCATCCGAATCACTGGCTTCGCCACCACCACGAGATTTCTTATGACTACGCTTGCGACTGCGGTCCAGACTGTGACGCTGCTTCTCCTCCGCTGGTTGCTCAGCGCTGGACGTGCTGCGTTGCAGTTTCTTGTCACCGCCGCGTCGCTTATCCTTGTCCTTTTCACCAGCCTTGCTAACAGTCGAGGATTCCTCTTTACGCTTGGATTGCAACTTCTTTTTGGTCCGCTCATCACCGCTGCTGTCGTCATCGCTGTGCTCACTGCTGCTGCTGCTGCCAGAGCTACGCGACGGTTTTCGCTTGCCCGCTCTGTTCTCGGATGCAGATTTGGACTTTAAGCTTTTGCTGGCGTTTGCCGAACGTCGATTCTCTCGACGCTTTTGCTGCTGCTGCACCTTTTGTTGCTCCTCGTCGTCGCTGTCATCGCTGTCCGAGCTATCGGAGCTGCTGCTTTGACTGTTATTGTTGTCGCGCGTCTTGTTCTTTGGGGCGGAAGCAGCCAAAGCGCTGCGCTCATGCGACTTAAGGAACGGCGATGGAGTGCGCGACAAGCTGGCCAGACTGCGATGCACCGACTGCGACTTTGGCTGTGCCGTCTGTGGTGCCTGTTGTGCAGCTGCTGCTTGGGGCGCCGTTTGAGACTCGAATTTACGCACTGCCGCCGCCGGCTGAGGCTGCTGTGCCGTTTGTGACTGCGGCTCCTCGCGACAGAGATCAATGGTGTTGACAGCCGGTCCAGCGTATTCCACCGAACGACGTGCGGCCGCCGGACTGGAACGTCTGCGCTGTGGCGGCGCTGGACGCGATGTGGAGCGACTGCGACTACGCGGACTCCGGCTACGACTGCGACTACGACTACGACTACGCTTTGCGGGTCGTCCGCTGGAGCGACTGCGACTACGACTGCGTCGCCGGGGCATTGGACTAACGCTGCGCTGATGCTGCTGTTGTTGTTGGCGACGCTGCACTGGACTGGCGCTGCCGGAGCTGGAGCGTGCCATTCGCTGCTGTGGCTGATTCCGTGGACCTCCCATTGTACCACGCTGCTCGTGATGCTGATCCCAGCGACTAAAGTTGCTCTGCGGCGGCGAACCGCGTCTATCGAAGCGACGCACGGGCGAAAACTGCTTGCGGAACTGCTGTCCCTGACCTTGACCTCCGGGACCCGGCGATGGGCGACGATCGCGCGAGAAACGAGGTTGATTGCCACCCGGTGGCGATTGGCGACGATCGAAGCGTCTGCCATTGGGACTATTGTGTCTGGCCTGCCAGTGAATGCGTCCACCGCCACCGCCCCGCTGATTGGGACTCACGCCGCGATGCTGCTGCTGCTGTTGCCACATATTGCGATGGTTGGCACCGCCACCGCCGCCTCCACGACCACCACGTCCTCCGCCGCCGCCACCACCACGGAAATGCATGGGCGGCGAACGTCGTCTATTGTTAAAGCTACACAAGGCAAAATACGAAGTAGAAAATGAGAAAATGGAAAATAAATGTAAATTCTCAAGCTGCTTACCGCCTAGGTGATCTGGAGTAGCGCATGGGCGATCTGGAAAGCATGCGGGAACGCGAGCGACGTCGCGAATTGGAGCGTTGAAAGCGTCCTCCGCCACCGCCATTATCTTGTCGCATCGGGCTGCGTCCGCGTGGCGAGAAGCCACGTCTGCCATGCGGTGGCGGTCGTCGTCCTCCTCCTCCACCGCCATCACCTCCGCGTCCAGCGCCACCAAATTGTCGCGCACGTCCATCGCCACGCTCCATGGAGCTGGCGGAACCGTCACGATTATTGCGATACTGTCGCTTATTCTGCACACTATTCTTGTTGCGGCGATGCTCAAAGTGTTGATCCTGTTGGCGTTCCGGTGACAACGAGATGCTGCTTGCACGCGACCGTGAGCTGCGACGACGTCGATTATTGTTGTTGCTGCGCACCGAGGAGCGTGAGGAACTGCGGGATCTTGCTGCAGGCGATGCTTTGCGGGATCTAGAAAATAGGGAGTTGTGTTATTCATCTAATGGCACGGTATCAAAACTTAGCTAGCCTATTGAAATGTGTCAACTTCACTGACATTGACTTTGACATTAGGCAGTTGACAGACCGGACTATCGATAGCTAATCCTTAAGAACTTTAAATGTACTCAAAAAGCGACGTATCAAATGTCACCACATAGGAAATATCAAATGCCCTCATTTAATGTCACATTTTGATGTATCTCTTAGAAATAGTTAAACAATAGAAATAATAAAATTAATGTATGGAAGTATTTTAAAATATAATAAATCTAAAAGCTGCTTCTATATTTCCAAATTTAAATTATATCTTTCTTTAGCTGTTAGTCAAACATTTAACTACTAGAAATAGGCAAGTAGGTCTAAATTCAGCAAGCTTCTTTCCTTTGCAATCTTAATAAAAATCTTCTAAGCTTTGATAGGTAGATCAAATTGAAATTGTTATTTCTAAACCTATACTTAGTTGGATATAATTCACAGACCTCTCTTATCCTTTCTGCTTTTTTGGCAATCAAATTACACTTATATATAGTTAAATTATTTATATTTCTTTTGACCACATTAATAGGCCTTTGCAATTAAGTTAATTTTATACCTGGAGCGACTGCGAGTTGAACGCGACCGCGAACGTGAGCGCGATTTGGCCTTTGATTTGGATTTAGATGCAACCGCAGCTGGTGATGACTTCTGCACCGAGTGACGGCCATTCAAAGCCTTTGGCGCATCAGTCGAGGACGCGCCACGCTGCGTGGAACGTGGAGATCGTGAACGGGACCGTGAGCGCCGCCGGCTCGATCGACGCTCTCTGGACGCTGCTCTTCCCCCCGCCGCCAGTTGAAGGCGCATTTCCGGTAACAGCAGCAGCAGCAGATGCTGCGCCTCCACCACCACCGGTTGAACCTGAACTCGGAGAGCCTGCGCCACGCTTTCGCAGACGTGCGGCAGCATTAGCGGCAGCTTCTCTGGCTGCACTGTTAATAGGTGCCGCTGGGCCACTGTTGTTACTGCCATTGTTGGCCAGCTTGGGCGCAGAGCGGGAACGCGAACGAGACTTGGATCGATCGTGGCGTTGTCGCTGTTTGTCGCGGGAACGCGAATGGGAGCGTGAACGGGAGCGAGAACGTGAGAGATCACGTTGACGCTGCTGCCGTTGCTTTTGCTCCTCCTCGCGCTTGAGTATCTCATCCTTCTTTTGCTGTATAAATTCGGCGGGTATTCCGCTATCGCTGTCCTGTGCGGACAGCAGCAGTGCCCAGAGTTCGCCCATAAATTGGCGGGCATTGCGTCCATTGAGGAAGCCAGTCATGTTAATTTGCATTTTCTTTGGGCAGGGATATTTCTCTTCTTCTAGCTGATTGTAGACAAACTCCACAACGACATCGTCCTCAATGTGCAGAATATCGGTTATCTTTTTGCTAATCCATGGACGCAGCACATCCAGTTTCACTTTGGACATGTCCACGCGCTTATTAAGGCAGTCGCCAAATTTCATTTGCTTCATCAGCTTCTTTTCCTTGTCGCTGAAGCGCGTGTCCTGCTGCTGATTAGTGCCCTACAAATAAATAATAATCATAATGTTAAGGATTAAAGAACTACATACTAGATTTATCGAAATTCGCTCATCACTAATAAATGCTCCACTTTCTGCCGCTCAAGGAGAAAGAAGAAGCCCCTTAAAGACGGCGTGTAAAATAATACGTATGTAATCATCATAATAAGCAGAAACCATCAATGCTTTTTATCATACAAATAAAATGCACTCTCAATTCATTATTTTTTTCTTTTTGGTGCTCTTCTCTCACACTCTCTCTCTCTTTCCCTTTCTGCTGTTTTGTGTGCAGTTCTCTGCAGCAGCGACATTTATCGATTGTCCATCGGCCGCATTTTAAGCAGAGCAAAAGCAAATAGCTCACAACCCCTCCCTCCAACAACCCCACAAAATATATAAACTCGTAACAACGTACCGTGAACATCATTTTGAGATGTGAACGTAATTGCACTTCTTGGCGTTACGTGGTTTATGATGAGCTGGGCCGGCAAAATTGCTGTTGTTTTTATTTCATGCCACAATTGCTGCGCGCGCTCTTGTTAATCAAACACACAAATGCAGTAATATTTAACTGTAACCCGGCACCACGCAACGAAATTGTCGTCTATACACACACAACACACGCACACTCTCACACTCACTCGCTCACAAACACTCGACGCGTGTGTGTGTGAGTGCGATGCGACTTTAGAACGCGCCTCAAATAAACTGTGAAATATGCGTTTTAATAAGTGCTATCACTTGGTGTAACTTTTTGGCAGGTTGAAAAACTACACTTGCGTCGTTTTCGCCAATTTTAATTGCTATTTTCTTAAATTTTCGCAAGAAATTTATGCGTGTAGCTAGAGCTGGCACGAACCAAACGATATACGGCAAACAGCGTGACCGCATACTAAATACCAAACTATTTATTTTACCGATGACAAAAATATACCAAAATAAAGCACCAACATGAATTACAATATTTTAAATTATATCCTCTTGTAGATAATAATTTTTGCATTTAGATAATTTTCAAAAAGTTAAAGATGAACTGATGATTGATAAGAAGTGACAGCAAGTAGAATTTGTAATATGCACTATGCGGTATGTTAATATCAAAATGTGCTAGGCGGCCGTCAGGATACGATAGTTAAATGCCAGTGTTTACATACGCGATGATTATGTGCGAAAACACACCTATAATGATGAATGCTACCATTCGATTGAACTTTTAACATAGATATTTGACAGGATAATAATAATAATTCAATCTATTTAAAATTCCTCAAAAGAAGTAAAATGCAGATTTTTTTATTTAAAATAATTTAATTCATTTAAAATTAGTACATACAAATTAGTATTTTCAACAAAAAGTTAAAAACGGTTTTTTTATAATTAATTTATTATATGTAAGGCTAAACTAATATAATATTTTGCCATGTGAACTGCGTGTTTGTTTTTTATGCAAGTGTTTTTCACTACAAATCTAAAATTGTGCACTGTTGCTGTTGTTGCTCGATTTATATAATTTAAATTAATTTAAAAGCATTAATTTTAAATTTTAGCTTAATTTTATCATTATTTTTCGAGCAAAATTTCATTTTTACAGATTTTAGGAAAATATGGTTGGAATTTTCAAGATGAGCTCACTTAGTGTAGACTTTGTTACAAGAGAACAACAAAAGCCACATAAAGTAAATTCATTGTGTAAACCCCAACATGTGGAGAGGGAGAATTTGAAAAAGATTAAATAACATTTAAAATTTGATTTCGCTACAAAAAATAATTCCTCATGTAAATGTGTAAATTTAGATGCTCCACCTCGCAAACGCGCTCAGTTCTTTTGGTTGCTGTTGTGTTACCAGTGTTACCACACCAATCGATTCACCTATGGTATCATGTTGGGCTCCTGAGCGGCTCCCGTCGAGTACTTGGGCTTGCAGACGCAACCGCTTTCGACGAGCACATAATCCTGGCCTGTTAGCGTTACTGGACCCAGGGGTATAACTAGGAAGAGATAGGGCACATACGTTTGTGTGCACTCGCCACGTACCACATCACATTCAGAGGACCTGCACAAATAAATACAAAAATGTTTAAATAGTGATTTGATATAGCAAACACAATTTTTTCAAGTCAATAATAATATTATTGTGATTTTTTTTATATTAAATTTCTTTACAGGGTCTTTCTGTTTTTGTCTAACATTTGCATGTGCATGTGAGAATCATATGGAATATTTGACGGTTTTAACCAGAAGATAGAAATATTTACAGATTCAGCCTAAAAATATGCAACATAAAATATAAAAAATTTCTGGCAGCGTTAATCTGCAATCTGGCAACACTAGTAAAAGCAGCACGCATGCGCAGACTGCGTTACGAAAGTATGAAACTAGAGTGAATTCTACATCTCAATCAATTGGCAATAAACGATTATAAATGAAGAAAAATTAAGTCATAGTATTTGGCTACTTACTCGCACACCTCGAAGACAACCTGTTGCAGCAGATCAGGGAACTTTTGCACAATGGTCACGGGTTGACCAGAGGTTAAACTAACACCGTACATAGGCGCAGTGGTATTGTAACGTGTTTTGCAAAGTCTCGCCGGAGTATCGCTCTTACACTGTTGCGCAGGCGAAGAATTCTTCAGAGAACGACCTGCGGTAGGGGGAAGAGAACAGAGAATGATTAGTCAAGCGATCAATCGATCAGTCAGTCAATCAATTGCGGCCACTCCACCATTAGCATTAAGCATTTAGCGGTTGCTGACCGACTTACCATAACGATTGCTTCCGATAGCCTCATTGTTCACCTCATCGTAGGCCCTCAACAATGCACTCGTGGTTATTGCTGGATCCAATGTGCTGGGCAATTTGCTTTGACGTCCACGTCGCGAATTTCCGTTCCAATTGGAGAATGTACGCGCAACAGCCGCACTGCAATCATAGATGGACAGGCCAAAGAAAACGAAGACGACGCGTTAGAGAAGAAAGTTTTTTTCTTTCTTTGTTTTGCATTATAAGCAAACGCCTAATGAGTCACAAGCGCGCGCACACACACACGCACACATACCTGGGATATGGCGCATTGTTGGGACCCAAACAGTCTGGAGAATCTGTCAACGCATCACCGGACAAATATTTAAGTCCACGCGCACCGGCGCATTTGCTAGGCGGCGCACCATCGATGCTGCTGCTGTCGCTGCTGCTGAAGCTGGGCCACAACGCCGCATTGGCGCATGTGAGTGCAATGCTGATGACGCAGAGTGCAGTTAGGTGCTGTTAAGAGAAAAGATGAAACATATTAAAAATACGAAATGAATGCTTATTTAATATGCAAATGAATGTACACAACGCGAAACAGTCTATCGTTTACTAAAAATTAACAATTCAAAACATTTGCACTGACGAACATGTTTCCCCATATCGTAAGTCCTAAATTTATATATTATTCCGTAAATTATATTTACTTAAATTACTATCTTTTGGTAATATTGATAATTCAAGCATATCCTTTCTCCTTGCTTTTCAAATTATAACACATTAACCTTTACCTTAAATGAACAGTATAAAAAATTAAAGAATTAAGAAATTAAGTTCAAGATCAAAAACCTTTTCTCTCTGTGTATCTGTGTATTCATCTGATCGATATTGTTTGAAGCCAAGCCTTTATTTATAACTTGTGGTCAAATTTTGCAGCGTCATGAGTCACAGGCAAAAAAATAAAGGAAGACTACTCGCGACTGTAGGTGTACAGCTTATACACTTATCATATTGTATGTATGTATAAGCATAATGAGCACATTCAGATTTATGCTTATAATTAGAAATACAAATAAGACCGTTAACCGTCTTTAATGGGCAAAAGAGACGTGATATTGCTGTCGGCAAATGCTGTAATATCAATAGTCATGAACTTCTAGCATGAATCTTTCCTTATCTCTTCAGAAATAAAATAATAACAAACATATGCAGTCGGCTAATTGCACATGTTTTGTTATGCGAGATCCATATGAAGACTTCACATTAAAATTCCACAAGCTCAATAAAAAAGTTTCTATTTTCCCAAAAAAAAAAAAAAAAACGAAGACATACAGTGCTCTCGACTTGACCCGCTTCAACTTTTTTGTGGATGCTAAGCAAATTAGAAGATCTCATAAATAACCACAGCAGCAGTAACAACAACAACGACAGCACAGCAGAGACCACAGCTATGGCAACGAAACAACCGCAATCGCCCCCATAAGACGTACGTGAAAGTAAAAACAAAAGAAGAAATTCCCAATTGGCGCGGCTAAATCAGACAGACGGAGTAACAACAAGAAAAATGTTAATACATTTTTCAACAACATGCAAAGTTGGCTTCTAATACGGTCTGAACTTTTTATTGCTACTTGTGGTTTTATATGGTTACCGTAGGTTTTTTTCTTGTTCGTTTTTTTTTTGGTATTTTCTTTCACTTTCTCTGTGCAGATTTTTGTTGATCAAGTGTTGGCCTGACCAAAAAAAGACCACTGCCGAAAAACCAGTTTGGATTGAATCAAATTGCAGCAACACATAATTTGCTTTTTATCCTAACAGCAAAACAAAAACAAAAAGAAATAAAGAGAGATGCCCGTCGAGAAAATCGTGGCACGTATGTCATGCGAAAAAGATAATAAGCACAAGTTTGACAATCTCTCAGTCGCTATCGCTGACTGGTTGTAACACACACTCTGGCCTCATCACTGTTGCGATGTTTATCAATGAAAAAGAAAAATACAAAAAAAAATAATAATTGCACTCGCAATGCGAAAAATGTTTTTTTTTTCTTTTCTTTTTAAATTGATTGAAATATTTCTTTTGTAATTTCTATTACACATGGTCATTAACTTGTGGTCTGCGGGCACACACAAAACTTTCTTTTCAATTGCACATTTGACGAATGTTTGAAGTGCCAACCGGACTCATTAAAGCCCATTGCGTGTTTTGGATTGTGGGAAGCAAACGAAAGCGAAATTCTATTATTTAATTCTTTTCACATTCATTACAAGAAATTAATGAACTGGTTGCGACTGTCGCGGCGGCTTTTGTGTTGTTGTCTTTTTTCTTAAATCTCACAATACCCAACGGCAGACGGACGCACAGGTTTGATAATGTTGGGGGGCCACTCTCACCTGAACTCTAGTTGTTGGCCCTTTTGTCCAATTCTGGCAAAGTTAGTCATTAAACGCGCCATTGTCAATGCCGGTTTCAAAACTTTCTGTTTTTTAGGCTCCCCAACAATTTCGTTTAATGCTCATCATAAAATGCACAGACGCTCCATCGTCTAACTAAACGAATTTGACATTAAAGCGCACCATAAAGCCATTGCCATTTGAACCTGTCTACAGCCTATTTTCTTGAATTTTTAACGGCCATTCAGATAGTTGAAAAGGGTATTATAAGTTGGTGTAAATTAAAAAATATTTTTGATCAGTGGCAAGGAAATAAAGTCATAAACTTTAAGATGTCCCCAAATAATACTACTATTATTATATATTACTTCAATTAAATTTATAAAAAAGAATTACAATAAAGATATTGTATTATTTTATATATATTTATATTGTCTATTGTATTCACATTCTTAGAAGAAGAAACATCAAGTTCTGGGGAAAAATATTTTAAATATGTCGAGCAGATAAAGTTTCCTTTAAATGTGTAGAAACATACTCTTGGTTCTAATTAAATCAGGCAAATGTAACTAAAAGTTCACAATATAAAAAAAATAATAATAATAAACATACTTCAAATCCATACAATTGTGAAGAGTGAAAACCATATTTCTTTTGAGTTTCCCAAAAATAAATCGCTTCAGGTATTTCATAGTCGAGCACACTCGAATGTGACTTTCTAAGCCACTTTTTTTCGTCACTCGATTCAATGTGAACAATTTCAATTGGTTGGCCGTGATGCCTGTGAGGCGAATTTTGGGAAGGAGAGAAGCCTAATGAGGGGGCAACTTTCTTAAGTAGCCGCCTGCCTGTCATCTCTGTGGGTTCATTGAAATTGTCGCGACAATGAGTGGACGAAAAAAAAAAAAACTAAAAGATGCAAATAATTATCATAATTATGATAAGCGCTTTTTTCCCTTTTTTGCTCATAATTGGGTTAGAAATTGTAAAATCATGCATTAATCAAATAGCCATTGAAGGCGCTCACGGCGACAATTTTAACTTTTCGGACTAATGCGAAGTCATTAAGCGACGGCGAAAGAGCGCTTACATAAGAGCACCAGCAACAACAAAAACTTTAGACAACAACAAAAAAGTGGCGACAACGCACTGAATGTTATGTGTAGTTTTTGTTGTTGTTGTTGTTGTTGTTGTTACGACTATGTTACCAACAACAACAACAAATAAAAGCCAAGGTGGGTACGTTAGAGAGAATAAGAATCAAAACTACGGCAAAAGAAACAGCGAAACTGTCAAGATCACACATAGCACACACATGTTAACACACACGCACACACACTCTCGAGTACATATAAGGTGCCGTTATAACGAGGTTAACGACCTACATTAGTCTTCTCTGTCACACACACTTGGGTCTGTCACATCGCAAGCGTTTTGGAAAAGCATAAACATTTAATAAACAATATTTAATTCGAATACAAAGCGCAAATTGGCCCAGACAATATGGGGCGTTCTACAAGTTGTTCTAGTGAAAATTGGTATTTCGAAAGCATGGCAAAGCAATAGAGCAGCAACGACGACAGACTATTGACAGCAGCAGCAAACACAAATACAAATAGCAAATGACTTAGAACTGGTTCATTGATAAGCGTTTGCCGCACAAAGTCGGCATACATATTCGCCTCAATGGATGTCAGTGATAATGCCTATTGATTGAAATAAATTGCTGATTGTTTGTTTTGTATGACACACAATTTTCAAGGCCTTTGTTGTTAGTGCTGAGATCAAATCAATTCGTCAACAATCTTGTGCTAGGATCAAAATGGAGATCACGTCAGTTGTCTGCACGCAAAGTTGTCATGCATGTTTTACATTTGTCAATCGATTACGATAACGATAAATTGCATGCAGCAGTGCAACGGCTCTTTGATTTTTAACGGCAATTCGGGCCACAGTTTCGAGTATTTTTCCTGCAGCTGCCAAGACAGCACAACATACTACAACAAGAAAGATTCCACGCTTTGGCGTGATAACCGCAGGCGACAAAACTTTCAATGCTTTTTTTTTGTGTGTGTGTCTTCTACTCTCCAGGTATGCAAAGCACGTTTTCTCAGCGACTCAGAGTCTCGACCACAACAACAACAGCACACGAGTGAGTGAGCTGCTGTTGTGGGGTTCTTTTTTCTTCTTTCTTTTTAGCTTGAGGCATAGTTAGACGTAGCCGTGTCCGTTGTGTGACAGGGACAAAGACAAGTGCAATGTTCGTTTGCTATTGCTATTGCGGTTGCCCTCTGCCGCCTCCCACACGATGACAACAGCTTTCATTTTGGGCTACTTCGCATGCTGTGTGCGTGCCTTGGCCATTGTCCGGTTCAGTTTTGCGATCGTGCGTGGAAACGAGGTTAAGAGCAAATAAAAAACAAAAATTTCGCTTGCACGCTTTGCCCCCAAGTAGAACCGAAATAATGATAATAATTAGCTACAGTTTCTGACACTTTTACTCATTACTCTCATTATTGGTTAGCGGACAAAAGGGCAGCTCCATAAAAATTTCACTAGATTATTAAAAACCAAAAAACCAAAAATTATAATTATACTGGAGGCCAGCTTGACTTAAACCATCAATTACGGGGTTCAGTTAGCAAGTACTGTTAGTTCTTGGCGCTACATTAAATAAAACAATTAACACGAATTTATGACAATTCTCTGAGGTGCCATCAGCATAAATAATTTTTTTTTATTTGTGTATTTTTCAGTTTTTTTTTCTTTTGCCTATTTCTAACTATTTAACGCCAGCAAAACGGCAATGGCAACATTTTGACCTAGAATCAGAACAGTTCTTTGTTTTACAGTTTTTAATTCCGCTTTTATGCCGTTTTGCAAAAATTCAAATTGTTTTTAAGGTTGGGTTCTCTCGTCGTCACACTCAAGATGGATAACAAAAACAACGACAGCAACAACAACAACATGAAGAAGAGCAACAACAAAGATCAGGGGCCATGAAGCTGGCCACGCATGAATGAGATTGCCACGCTCAGACTGCGTCTATATGTGTTTGTACATACATATGTGTATGTGAGTGCTTGGGCTGATTGTGTGTGTGCGTGAAAAGACCGGCTCCAAATACTACTAGCTGTAGAAGAGGAAGAGGAAGAAGCAACAGCACCAGCAGTAGAAGCAGAGCAACAACAACAATCACGGGACACCATAAAAATCAAAGTATGAATATGTTTAGCCTACTTTTTATAAATATTTTTATTTGCCTTTGGGCCAAACGGTGCCCGCGGCTCATTTTCGAATCAGTCTGGGAATTCGTTTTGAATCATCACATCAATTTTTTTCTTTTTACCACACAGCTACTGGACACAAGCACCTATTAAATTGTTTGGCCCAGCCGTTGAAGGGCAGACAAGGTAAGAGAACGACAGCAACACACGCGAGTCGAATTTCATCAAAAGGTTTCGCAGATTGAGATCATCAAATTAGTTCAAAGCTATTAAGCCAAACAGCTATTATAAAATCAGCTGTAAGATGGAATCTATTCTTACTTTGCATATACAAATTTGCATATAAGAATGGTTCATTTGTTAATGCTTCATTCAAGTTTGTAAATAATGAACTAAAGAAACTTTTAATTTATTATCAACTATGTTTATTGTTGAAACCGTAAAATATAATTCAAAGAACATTTTAGATTCGACTTGGAAATAACATATTAAAAACAATGATCTAATAAAGAAAGAAAATATATAGAATATATTTGTATATGTCCGAAATTATGGTATTTTAATAAGTAATAATATTTACCAAAAATTAAAAAAATTTTTTTTTAAAAATTATTAAACCCCAAACAAAATCTAGTATCTCAGTAAAAATGCTAATATTATTTCAAATAAATAAATAAATTTCACTAGCCGAGATCTTTAATAAAACTTTGGCACACTCGCTTTTGGCAATTTGTAAAATCTATTAAAGGAAAACACATAAATGTCGGTTGCAGAGTACGTGACACGACTGACAAAGAAAAAATCACAAAAAAACGGAGAAGCGCCTAGTAAAAGTTATTTGACCAAAGTAAATTCATTATAAATTCGTTAAGGCTCAGAGCTGAGTATGGCACACACACACACACACACACACACACAATCACAGCAGGCAAAAAGAAAGTCAAAGAAAGGTGCTAATTTCAGCGAGTGGATTGGCTTTGTAACAGAAATGGGTCGTCGTTGACTATGACAAGTTCAGGCGGGCAGACAGGCATTCAGTCAGAGGCAAGGCATAAAAAATAAATTCCTGAAGAATCAGCAAAGCTAGAGAGTGGGAGGGGAAGGGAGCTCAGCCAAGCCCAAATATCGCTTAATCTTCAATGAAGACCACCAAAGAGTGTGTGTGTGTGTGTGTGTGTGTATGTGTGGTGTTGTCTCTCTGAGTGTTGCCAGCTTTAGAGCTGCTGCTGCTGAGATGTTTAAGCTTGGTGGGTTGGGCCAGCCAGGCTGCAACAATGCAGCAATGTGAGTGCAAGCACATGTACACAGCATGCACTTGTACACATACACCACATATAAAGTTTAATGGCATACTGATACTGGTTTGCAGCGAGCGTCAAAAGGAATACAGACAAACGACGAAGACGAAGACGACGACGACGACGATGAGTGAGAACAATGCCAAGTTCAATGCAAAGAGACAGAATGAGAGTGCAGGCTGAGAGCAAAACTTGAGTTGAGCCGCAGCTTCCTTGTGGGCGCTTTATTGGCTTTACACCCTGTACTTTTGTGAAATGCAATCGGGTAGTCCCAACCATAAAATATATTCTACTTTTCATCATTTGAAAATAAAAATTTAACTTGTTAACTATTTTTGATTATTCATGAGGACATTTTTATAGCGCAACTGTGTGTCGAGCAATCTTCGCACTCTTAATTTATTTTTTTTGGTTTATTGGGGTCACTTACTTTGACAGAACTTCTACTTAAGCACCGGTATTCCATTTTTAAACTGTGTGTGTTGGTGTTAAAGTTGCGGTTGGTTTTCTTTATTGGTTTGCTGTACTTTCGAGGGAGCAGCCAGCAACGTTTATGTTTAACGTTCTTTTATTTTGTTTTTTTTTTTTTTTGGTTTGTGTATTTTTTATGTATACAAATTTAATTTGCTTTCTTCACACAACAACACTTTGGGCTTGAAACACGTAACTGAGACGACAGCGACGATGACAGACACACAAACACACACACTAACACACAGACACTAAAGAAGAGCACAAAAGAATCTCAATTTGAAACGACGTCTTGGTCTTGGTCTTGGTTTTGGTTTTGAGTCGCAGAGTCTTTTTTCGGAGGAGTGTGAAACCAACGCGGCCAAATAACAAAACTCAAATTGACGAATGAAGCAAAAAACCAAACCGTACAGCTCGAGCGCTCACCTTGGACTGACTTGCACAGGTAACGTTTACCATTCCTTAAGCACTCGGCAGCGGCGTCTGTGGCAGCCACAGTCACTGCCACAGCCACAGCAACAGCTACAGCTACAGACACTGCCACAGTCACTGCGACTGCGGCTGCGACTGCGCAGCAACAGCGACGCATTTACTCGTAACCTGTTGCTGTTGTCGTTACCGCCACTGTTGTTGACTCTGGAATTGGAATTGGTCTGGTCTTGGTCTTGGTTTCGGTCGTGGTCGCGGTCTCGGTCGCGTTCGCGGTCTTAGTCTCGCTCTTGCTATTGGTATTGCCATTGGCCACGGTCTGGGCCAAGGCGGACGCATAAAACTGCATCAAAGGCGAGTGACGTACACCCAACCGATGATATCGAGACAGCAACAACAACAACAACACATCAAGTAACGCACAATACAAGTGCGGACACCCAACTGCGTGAAATATCGTCAATGCACCTTGAAAGATTTCATAGTTGTATAAGATTTCTCACCTGTTCACCTGTCACTTAATCTGTGACAAAAAATCAATCTACCAAAGAATCTATGCAAAGTGATGTATTACCGACAGATCTTTTTACCACCACAGATCTTTTTTTTTTAGAATAGATTTTAGATTTAGGGTTACAATTATTTTAGTTATAGGCGCTTGGTTTATGTATTTTTGATTATTGACATTTAACTAAGTTTTGGCTCTCTAACTCTAAAATATTGAAATATTATAAAATTTTTATTTATTTATGTCGCATATTGATATATAAATAGCACTTAATAAATAGAAAAGCCTGAAAGCATTTAATTTTAAAAGCTAAAGGTTATCTGATAATTTAGATTTGTTGATACTTTAAAATAAAAAACGTATTAAATATAATCCCATTTGACTAAAAAAAATTCAATTATTTGTTAACTTTTTTCTAATTTAATTTACTATAAATTATTATTAATTTCTTTACGAAAATTTCTGATTTCGAATATGGACATCAAAGTAGGTTTTATTGAAGATGTCATAGATGTCATATGGTAAGACTTACCCATTGACCGATTAGATATGTAGATGTTTCAGCATCTAAAATTAGTAACTTTCCACTCTCCGTTTTACAACATCACTTATATTCCCTGACAACAATTTAGACGGCAGCAGTATCCCATTACACACATAACCATAATGAAACATATAAAAAACACGAAAACAATACCGCAGATAACAAGGGGTATATAAATTTCAGCGAAAAACGTAATTAAACTCATTAGAAAATTTTGATGTCACAAATATATTTCATAAATAATAATACTGAGAATTTTTGGAATTTCTACACAAATTTTTGCCCGCTAATCTATAAAATTAAAACAAAGTAGGCGCTTACTTTAAAATTAAAATATTTTGGTAAATCATGAAAAATTTCAGAAATTTGGAAATAATTTAGAATTCTGCAAAATTCGGTAATAACTTGGATCAAAATGCATAATGCGACTGGACTAAGGACATTAACAACAGAAACACCATCAACACGTGGTGCAAGTAATTTTACAAAAAAATTGCTAATAGGTTTAGGAATAGTGCTTGCTATATTCTTTTTGTGCTGCTGTTGCATTTTGCTAATACTGTGCAGCCCTGTTCTTGGACTTATGAGTTGTTGCGCTATGTGTTGCGATGCTGATGAGGATCTATTTTAATCTTTCGCTTAATAAGGCGTTGAGAATTCCATACAAACCATTGTTTTATCTGTATTAACCAGGATATGTCTGTACCTGGACCCTTTAATATTTATACAAGAAAATATATAATCGTTATAGCTGCACGTATTCATTTGCATTTGTTATTGGCAACTCGCTTGCTTTGGATATTTTCATTTTGTGTTATTGAAAATGAAAATTTATATGAATAGAAATTCAAATTTAGCCAAAAATGGAAATTAGAGAAAACAGTCCTTATGTTATTATCTTAAGTGCAATACTTTTAGCTGTTTTATTTTTCATATCTTGTTGCTGCTGCTGTTATTACATAATCATGTGTGCATTTTGCCCCTTTAGACGTGGTTCTGATGATTGACTGAATAGATCAAGATAGTAACTGAGATAGTAACCGACTTCAATTGGAATGAAAGCTCATCAAGAATTCAGTATGATTTGTGGCCTGGGTTTTCATTTGTCAGAAAATAATCAACAAATTCACTTATAATATAAAAAAATATATATAATTATAAATAAAAATATAAATGACTATTATTTCTTTGTGATTCTTTAAATTCGCCTTCAGAATGAAAACTAAGCCAAGGATTAAAACCTCAATTAAAACTAGCGTTACTTACCAAAACTTTGAATTGCAAATATGTATGTGGGAGACTTCGATTTTTGAGTCATCGATTCATGTGGAACATAATAATAATTACTTATGCACAAATTATGTTGATATATTAAATGCATGCGTATTTGTAGTTGTACATTTAATTTCCAAAGTTTTCACCAGCATACATAAAAACCGAAAGCATTGCGAAATGGCTGAGCCTCGAACTGCAGTTAATTGAATTACAATTAATGATATTGCATAACAGCGATATTCTGTAAATATCTATACGTAGTACGTTTATATTAAAGGCGCTTTTCATTTTGGGAAAGTTGCGGTTGCTATTGCCGCTGCTGATGCCAAGCCACTATATTAGTTTCAATTTGTAATGGTTATTATCAAAAGATGGAAGAAAAAATAAAACACACACACAAATGCAGACGCACACACGCATGCTCAGTTACAAAACTTTCAAAGTTGTTGTTGTTGCTGTTGTGTTAACTTTTCTCTTTGGTTTCATACAAGAAATTTGAAGTCAATTGTCGTCGCGGCCGTGCAGAAAAAGTCTTTCCACTCACTACTATCCACTGAGAGCATAAATAAAATTAATAGTAACAATTGAAACAAATGTCGCACTTGCCGACTGTGCGCAACAATAAAAACATTGTCAAACTGAAACACGAGTACCCGTTACATTTGTCGTTGTTGTTGTTGTTGTTAGTGGTGCACTAACTGTCCACGCAGGTGTCATCGACGTTTGTCATCACCGCACAGTGGACTTGTTAATCGGTCCGAATCCTTGACAACATTATCGATTTGTTTAGTTTGAACTCTGTAGTCGGCAAAAGAGTTTTGGAATTTAAGAAATTTTTAATTCAGCCAAAATTTAAATTTAAACACGTATTAAACAACGAAGATCTTGTATTTATATTGTAGTGAAATTGCTTATCGCACACTGTACTCTGGCCGACGTTTTTG
The DNA here is from genome assembly GCF_023558535.2 of Drosophila nasuta. Taxonomy (NCBI): domain Eukaryota; kingdom Metazoa; phylum Arthropoda; class Insecta; order Diptera; family Drosophilidae; genus Drosophila; species Drosophila nasuta. The sequence goes on from NC_083457.1 coordinate 7,374,094, forward strand.
GACACTATTTTCAGCGAAAGTAACTGAACAAGTTCCAATGCCAATTGTGCGGTACTTTTATTTTTGTGCTTAGACACTACATACATGTGTGTAAATGAACTGTCGTAATACTTGGATATTGCCAAAAAAAAAAGAAATGAAAACTCTTTTTCAACATTTGTACATAGAATTTGATATTCAGAGAAAGTTAAGTTTGCTATGAACAATACTTTGTATTATCCCTCTCCCCAACACACACAGTTTGCCTTGAAGTCGGAGAATAGCTAAATTCTTTACTCTAAAAATGTTTTGAAATTCACGTAGAGCATAAAATTTCGTTGCAGTTTTTGAATACGTTTGGTTGATGTTCGTTTTGCGCGCGCCCAATGCATGTGTTGCTCTAGCGTTATCGATTACACAACAATACAACCGTGCGTACACAAAACAAGTGACCAACACTGCTGCTGACAGTGACCGTTTGTCTGCGTGTGTGTGTGTGTGGTGTGTGAGAGATCGAAGACAATGGCTGCGGCTGCGGACGGTGCTGTTCCTACCCTTGCAAGTAAATATCTAGCTAAATAATAATTAATTTATTTAATACAACGTGATTATTTGAATGCATTGTTGTCATTAGCATTGCATTTGTCGAACTTTTTTGACACGCTATCAATGCGTGGCAAATGGAGACGAGAATTTTTTTTGTGTTTGTCACGACCGCGTGTTGTATGTGTGTTGGTAACTATAGCGTTTTTTTTCTTCTCGTTTCTTGCTTTCAGTTCGCTCTAGCGTGGCTGTTGAGCTGTGGTCGTCAGCTGGTGCAAAACAGCCATTCGAACACAAGCCCAATTTGCCGCGAGAGGAGACGAAAAGTTCACGTTCGATCTGCTTCAGTCCGGATGGACGATACTTTGCCTACTCGAATGGCGTTGAGGTGAAGGTTCTGAGTGTGCCAACTTCCAACACTGGCAATCTCAATTGGCCAGTTCAGTGTTCTCTGCCGCGTCCAAAGGCCTTCTATCTGAAGTTCTCGCCGCGCGGCAATTTTCTGTGCACTTGGGAACATTATGCCATTACCAAGGATCGTCCCGAGGGTGCTGCCAATCTGCTCGTTTATGATGTTGCCACTGGCAAAGAGGTTTTTGCCATTGTACAAAAGAATCAAACGGATTGGCAGCCATCCTGGTCATCGGATGAATCGATCTTTGCCTTAGTCGTTGGCGGCGAAGCGCTATTTTATGATTTAGCCGCTGGTCCCGTCGACGGCTTTGCCACAACATCACGCAAAATTGGCGGCAGTCGCGGCGGCATGTTATCTCTCGGTCCCGGCAATTGTCCACCCTATCTGGCCTTCTATACGCCCGGCGCCAAGGGCGCCCCATCCATGTGCAAGCTGTACAAGTATCCGGCACTAGGACAACAACAAAGCGTTGCCTGCAAGAGTTTCTTCCAAGCAGATCGCGTAGAGATGCTCTGGAATAAGCGTGGCAGTGGACTGTTGTTGCTTACCAGCACAGAGGTGGACAAAAGCGGTGCCTCGTACTATGGCAACCAGGCGGTGCATTTTATGGCTACCAAAGGTGACACCTGCTCGGTGCCCCTATCCAAGGAGGGCCCTGTGCATTGCGTGAAATGGAGCCCCAAGGCTAATGAGTTTGTGGTCGTTTATGGATTTATGCCGTCAAAGGCGGCGCTCTACAATCTCAAGTGCGATGTTATCTTTGACTTTGGGGAGGGACCCCGTAATTGTGCCTATTTCAATCCATTTGGTAACCTCATTGTGCTGGGCGGTTTTGGTAATCTCCCCGGAGCCGTTGAAGTCTGGGATGTGAGCAAGCGAGAGAAGATTGCCAATCTGAAGTGTGCGGATACCACACACTTCGAATGGCATCCAAATGGCGAGTGGTTTGTCACTGCGACCACAGCACCTCGTTTGCGCATTAGCAATGGGTAAGAATTCAATGTATACATCTGTTTAAGCAGAATTTAATTTTATTTTTGGTTATAGCTTTAAGGTGTATCATTATTCGGGAGCCTTGCTGCATGAGACATTGTGGCCCCAGGGCCAGGAGTTGTTGGGCATCGAGTGGCAAGCGTTTGCGGATAATACATTTGCCGAGCCAAAGATTACCAAGGCCAAGCATGAGGGTATCAAGTCAAGTCAACCGGAGGCCAGCAAGAAGGCCTACACACCGCCACATTTGCGATTGCTTAAAGAGGGCAAGAATCCCGAAAAGTATTTGCCGCAATCGACATTGGTGCCGGGACTTTCAGCAACAGCAGGAGGAGCAGCACCAGGTAATAGCAACCACCGGAAATTTTGGCATAGACAATATGACTTGGATAATCCGATAATGCGGCGATGCCAGCTGGGACAGGGCGAGCAGCAACTGCAGCAGGTTCACCAGGGTGGTGGTCAGATGGTCAACAACAGTGGTTACAGCGGCCACAGCAGCTCAAATGCCAGCTCAACGCGACCCAATCGACGCTATCGACCCTACCAGCATAAGCGCTACTAAAACAAAACAAAATACAAAAAAAAAATATGTAAAGATTCATCATCAAATTCCATATAATATTCCACTCATATCACACAAAAACAAACAAAAGTGCAAATTGTGTAGGATTTTAGAGCAAGTGGCTGTAAGTAAACTTCACTATGGTTCTATTTAGGAAATACAATATATTTATATATTCGTGAATAATTGAGAGATTTGTTAAAAAGAGTAAACTGTATAATTTGTTTTAAATATTTTATTCGATGACTGACGCAACGCTAAAATGAATGAATGTAATTATAAATATGCTAAGCAAATTGATTAAATGTAATTAGAATTTATAAACTGGGGCTTACAGCTATGTAGATCTGTTAGGGGTGGCGCTTAACTGTTTGATTTTATGAGGGATCATTCATTTTTTATTTATTTTTTTAGAGACTTGATTAAGAAACGCGTTGTAATTGTTATTTCTTTGTTTTTATATTTACAGGTGCTGGTGCAAATAAGAATAAAAAGAAGAACAATAATAATGGCAGTAACAGGCCGAAGGGCACCAATAGGCGTGAAGCTGGCGATGCCACACCGCCAGATGCAGCGGCTCCAAGCGAGAGCCTGGGACAGCAGCAGACTGCTAATCATTTTGGTGAATCGCCGCGTCGTCAGGCGCCCAACAGGCAACAACGCCAGCTGCCAAGACATCTGCAACAACAGCAGCAGCAGCAGCCTCAACAGGATCAACATCCAGTTGAATTTGGCACACCGCGTCATCAGCATGCCAATGGAAATGTTGGTGGCTATAACAGCAGCAACACAACCGGCAACGGTGGCAACAATAATAGCGACAAGGATCGCAAGATTCGCAGTGTGGCCAAGAAATTGTCCGACATTAAGAAGCTCAAGTCACGTCAAAGTCAAGGCGAAACCCTGGAATTAAACCAGTTGAACAAAATTGAAATGGAGGCTAGATATCTGGAGGAGCTTAAGGCGCTCAAATTGTCCGCCTAGTTATCCAAACCGATCCCCAAATGCCATCATCATCATCAACTGTTAAATGTGTGATACAACAACAAACAAACAAAACTATCGAGAAACACTCATTGAGTTGGTTTATTTCTGGATTCCCTGTAATTTGTGTACTTTCGAACTTCCTTTCTCCCTCCCCTTATATATTAATTTGCTATCGAAACATGAAATGTTTAGTGCTGTTTTCTTTACGTGCGCAAATTTTTCAAAGTTATCAAAAACAAAATCAAGATAAAACATGTTTTACTATTGTGATTTCTTTTTATATAATATATTTTTGGCAACCACAATAATAGACTCAATTCATGTACCAAATTGTGCTACACAGTAAAAACAAAAAAACAAAAATAAATTTAAAATTTCAAGAAATAAGTTTTTTTTTATGTTTCCCAATTGGATTTCTTTTTAACAAATTCCTCACGTCCATTTTCCTTGACCGCCACATAGTAACCAAGATCTTCATACTTGTGACGCATATAGGCAATATAGCCAAAGACTCCAGTTACGGCTATCAGGCCTATACCCATTATAATTTTGTTCTACAATGAAAAATATATGTATATTTTTTTTATAAAAATACAGTTTTTCTCCGCGTTACCGGCTTTGTATACAGCTCAAAATTAATCAGTCGAAAAACGCTGGTGCTTCGCATGGAGCGAATGCCCTCTCCGGGATTTTGATTTGGCTTGTCACTCATTTTTTTGGATTTGCAATTCAACTCAATTTTTAATAAAACATTGCACAATTGTAGTAAACAAACGGCATGTGTTCGGCAAATCGATAACAGTGCTTAGCAGAAGAATCGTTCGATAGGTTTTGTGTAATTTAAATTGTATTTTAGGTGTGACCTAACATATGAAAATTTATCGATTTTATCATTTTGAATCTATCGAATTCAAAATTTGCACAACATAGAATTCGTCGTTAAAAACAAAAAAAAAAAGGGAAATACACATAGCCATTACGAAGTTAAATTCTATGCATTGCTTGCAAGTTTTCTACGTCTCCCAGTTGGATTTCTTTTTAATAAACTCTTTGCTGCCATCCTCTCTGAAGGCCAAATAATAGCCAAGACGTTCATATTTATGCCGCACGTAACTGTTGTAACCAAGTACGCCAGCAGCTGCAGCAATCGTCAAGCCCAAAAGAACTTTATTCTATAACATTTAATTTTAAAGTTCCATCGATCATTTTCAATTGCACTCATACCTGTGTTGTATTGAGTTCTGCTTGAATTCGCTTAAAAACATTAAAGCCCCTTATAGCCGTTTTATAATTTTGAGGTCGATGGTCTTCCATATTTGTTCAATAGAATTTGGAAATATATGTAATACAGTTAACAACAAATTGAATAGAAAAGTGTAACATCAAAGCTGTAACTCAATAAAATATGCTGTAAGTCGACAGTAAATTCTATAGGGGTGTGATTTAAAAAAAAAACCCTTGTAATCTCATGTTTATGAATAAAAACGCAATTTAATTTTCCGTCTGTTGCACTCAACTTGAACTTTAATAAATTGTACATAAATCTTTATGTACACATACAAATTAAAAAGTTTTGTATCTAATGCAATTGTCCACTATTTGTCTTTTGTTTAACACAAAAACATAAAAAAATGTACAGAATATGTGACGAAACTAAATAAATTTACAGTAAATGATGCGATGTTTAGTTATATACAAGAAAAAAGAGAAGAGAGCGCAGCCTGTCGCTTTACTCAAACTCAAATTGATAGCCCCTATCTACAAAGCTGAGACCTCTTTCAGAGCTAACGGGAAATTCATCCATGAACATAATGTAATCCTTGTAATCGGGCGAATTCTTAAGATTCTGTAAAGAACATATTAAATGTGAAATGATTTACACATAAAATATAAAATTGTTGCATACCTTTTGATCAACATAATCTTCAAATCCACTAAGAACATAATAAAGAAGTAATGGGCGCGTAATCACATATCCTGTACGTTGTTTATTGGCTACACGTTCTTTCAAAATGCCAAGTGCACGTTCTAAGAACTTGGGTGTTATCTCCCGGCAATAAGAGACATCCAAATGATGCAGGCGTGGACACGATTCAATGAACTTGACCAACATATCGTCGCACAAACAAGTCCAATTGCGCAGACAGAGCATTTGAAGATTTGTCATGCAAGTGTAGCGTTCCAGAAACTCAATGGGATGTGTCCAGCTGCAAATGGCTAAACGCTGCAGTTTGTTATGTGACCAAATGGGCAAATCCGCATCCCAGCCCGGCTCCAGTGGCATGTAATAACCATCGACAGCAAAACCAATGATGTCCGGTGCCTTGCGCTCCATGATTTCATAGAATTCATGCACTTCACGTATTTTGTGATCGAAACTATCCACGCTGGCCAACGGTGGAATGGACCACTCGGTATCGAGCAGCACCACCAATTGCTTAAGCGCTGGTAGTTTCAAAACTTCGGGCAATATCGATTTAAGCGTAGCAAGATTCAGTTTTAATATGCTGAGATTCTGCAGAAAGTCCACACAGTTGTTAAGACGCAGCTTACTGATCACATCGTACATGCGTATGTCCAGCACTTTCAGATTGAGTAGTTGACTATTTAAAAGATGAAATTAGTAAAGAAACGTTGTCAGAGTATGTCATAGACTTACCTGCAAATCTCATCCAAATACTGCTGTTGCAATTCGTAGGCTTTGTGCTGATCCTCATACAAATGCAACTCCTGCAGATGGCGGAAGTACGAGAGGTAACGCCCCTGAATAGGCGTGGTTAGACGCAAACGCAGCAAATTTGGCATCATTTTGGCCATCTTAAATATGCTGCGATCCGAGGGATAACAGTCCATATCCTCAGGATCATAATAGAAGCTCGTCACATTGGGCAGCACATAGATTTGCATTTCGTCTAAGTCACGCAGCAATGTGCATAGACAGCTCGAGACATTGATGTGTTTGATATGCGGACGCATTTGTTTCATGAAATAACACAAATCCTCATAGTTGGGCAACAGCTCGCGCCACTTTTCGATGTCAAGCTGATCATAAGCATGCGAACTGCGCCAACGATTCAAGCAAATCCATTGAAAGCGTTGACATACTTTGGCAAAGGCCACCTCGCTGCGAAGATCCTGTAGACGCTCAAATATGCAATCCAGGCAATCATTGTTTAATTTAAATATGTCGGCAGTTTGTTCATTGGGCGAGGGGGGCGTGGCAAGTGCTGCATTTATCGGCTCTTCAGCCATTCTAGTTTGTTGTAGACTGTAAACGGATCTCTTGTTTAAGTATTTCTCGTTTTTACTCTAACATTACACACGCCCAAAGATTTTGTGTTGCGTTTTGCAAAAAGATAGACTTTTCGTAGTAGTTTCGCCGCTGCTTGGCTGTTTTCTTTACAACGAAACAAACTTTATAAAAATTCGCCTCATAACAAACAAAAAATTTACTACAGCTGATTTAGGGGCAGTGTTGGTAAGCTGTATTTCTGCCACTAACTTATCGAACTGGTCTGCGGAATTGTTTTATTTTTCTATTACAAATTTAAAATAGAAAACTAAAATTTTTTGGAAAGCAATTATTATGCCTACCTTTTTTGTAAGCTAATTAAACTAATTTGTGTAAAAATATTTACTGAACCAGTTATAGGAATCGAATAGCAGCTCGTTCAATAGCATTTTGCAGCACTAGGACTGGCTAGCGATGAGCATCTGACATTCACATGACAGCGGCAAGCGGGTATCGAATACTTATCGAAATAACACGTGTGTGTGCGTTGCCCAAATTCATTCCCTTTTCTGCGAGTGCAACGAGTTTGTGTCGCGTTGCAAGTGTTTTTTGTTGTTTAAAAATAAAAAAATTACAAAAAACCATAAGTGAAAAAATATGGCGGAATTGCAGAAACTAAGTGATGCCATTGTGCACGAATATCTCAAAACCAAGGACAAAAACTTAGCTCGTGTGTTTGAACAAAAAGTCAATGCGGTAAGTTGCAATTCTGTTTGTTTTTTTTTTTTGCGACTGCAATCAATTTGGGGGGGATTGTGTCGGCAAACTTGCTGCACATGTAATCGATAAATTGTGTGAGGCTCCAAAAGCCGCATAAGATGAATGTGTCTTCACAAATTGTAAAATGCCGCATGTCTAAAAACACGTGTTTTCATTAACCAATAACTTTCGTTTTTTTTTTTCAATTAATATATTTATAGCCGCCTGTGGGTAAAAATACGCCAAAACTATCAGAGATATTGTCATTTTATCAAAGCAAAAATGCAATAAAGATTCCGCCCGTCAAGAGCGCAGGCACCGAAAGCGACAGTGATGACAGTGAAGATGATACTGCAGCTCAGTCGCAAAAGAAAGCAGCTGTGGCCAACGGCAATGCTGCTAAAAAAGCTACTGATTCTGATTCATCAAGCAGCGAAGAGGAGAGCGAAGCTGAACAACAGCCCGCCAAAAAGACACCAGTAAAGGCGGCGGCGCCTCCAAAGAAAGCGGCCCCATCCAGCAGCGAAGACAGTTCCAGCGAAGAAGAGCCCGCCAAGAAGCCAGCTCCTGCTAAAGCAGCACCTGCTAAGGCAGCTCCCGCTAAAGCAGCGGCTGAATCCAGCAGCGAGGACAGCAGCTCCGATGAGGAAGTAGAGCAGAAGAAGGCCGCGACGGCTGTCAAGGCTGCTCCCGCCAAGAAAGCAGCATCATCCTCCAGCAGCGAAGAGTCCTCCGAGGAAGAAGCACCAGCCAAGAAGGCGGCACCCGTGAAGACAGTTGCCAAACCGACACCTGCTAAAAAGGCCGAATCCAGCAGCGAGGAAAGTTCCAGTGATGATGAGCCAGCAGCTAAGAAGTCACCATCTGCAGCCGCAGCCAAGCCAGCTGCTAAAGCCGCTGCTTCGAGCAGCAGCGATGATAGCGACTCCGAGGAGGAACAGAAGAAACCCGCAGCTCCTGCCAAGGCTGCTCCAAAGTCGCCGGTGAAGGCTGCACCAGCCAAGAAGGCTGCTGCCTCATCTTCCAGCGAAGATTCGTCGGATGAGGAGGAAGCACCCAAAAAGGCAGCACCAGTCAAACCAACGCCTGCCAAGAAGGCAGCATCAAGCTCTTCGGATTCATCTTCCGAGGAAGAGGAACCACCCAAAAAAGCCGCTGCTAAACCAGCTGCTGCGCCAGTCAAGAAAGCCGCAGCTAAAGATGACTCTGAGGATTCCTCAGAAGATAGTGACAGTTCTGCTGATGAAAAACCCGCCGTCAAACCGGCTGTGAAGAAAGCAGCAGTAGCACCTGCAAAGAAAGATTCTTCATCTGACGATTCTGATTCTGATGAGGAAACAGCCAAGCCTCCTGCCAAGGCGGCGCCAAAGAAGGCAGCTGCTAGCTCGTCGGGCAGCAGCTCATCCGATGAGGATGAGCCGCCAGCCAAGAAGAAGCCCGTGGCCGCCAAGAAGGAGGAAAGCGATGACTCCGATTCCGATTCTGACGAGGCAGAAGCGGCGAAACCCGTTGCCAATGGCAATGGCCCGAAAGCGGGACAAAAACGCAAGTTTAGCGGTGGCGATGATGAAGGTGCAACGCCCAACAAGAAGTACAACAATTTCGTGAAATCTGGAGAGCAGCAGGTAATTTCTGAAAACAGTATTTTGTGGGATTAGTTATTCTTATTGAAATGTGATATCTTTATCAAGATGAAATATTAGTAATTAGGGTATTCTCTACTTTAAAATAATGATTTAGTGATAATGGGGAACAGCTTTCTAGTTACTGATTTAATTTTTTGAGTAGAAATATTCAGTATTTTGAATAGATGATTAATGATTTACGTATTTCCAGTGAATCATACATTTTTGATTTTTCTAAGACTTGGCATGGTTTTTATAATAATATAAATAGTAAGTGTATCATCATTTGTTGATTTAGTCAAGTGCATCATTTGTTGATTTAGTCTGTTAGGAACAATGAATGCAACTTCAATAGAAAATAACATAAAGTTGGTTTTTAAAAAGAGTACAATTTAAAAGGAGTTTGCAACAGATATCAAATTAATTGTATTTCAAACGCCGTAACTAGACAATTAATTTAAAATGATTAATCACACGATAGCAAAACGGTTTCACGTCTACGCCGAATAACGCACTCAACAATCAGTTGAGCAAGAGCAATGGCAGTGGACGACGCCGGTCTCCATTCCGGCGAGTGCGCACCGAGGAGATCCAAGTAGATTCACGTGTTCAAGACATGTCCTTTGAGGCGAAGGTGAGTGCCACAAATGCATTTGAGTGTGTAGCGCTGTGTGGAAGTGTGTGTTTGTGATTTTGGGCCCCATTCTCTCTATTTAATAGTTGGGTGGGATTTGGGATTGGGAAGTAAGCAGAGCAAGGGGTTACACACAAATTAGCAAAAAAAAAAAGCGCAGAAAAAAACTGAACTCAAATCATTTGTGGCACTCGCTGTTTTGTTATTTGCAAATTGTTGTTGTTTGCCATTTGACTCGATTGCTTATTTGGCTAATTTGTGTTAAACCTTGCGTTTGCTTTCTAGGAAGGAGGATTCCAGAAGTTCAGCAATGGTCGCGGACGCGGCGGCTCCGGATTTGCCGGTCGCCCCGATAGAAGCAAATGGGAGACCAATGGCGATGGCGAAGGTGGTTTCAAGAAGTCTGGAGATCGCAAAAGCTTTGGTGGCTTTGAAAACAAATCCTTTGATGGTGGACGAGGCGGTCGCGGAGGCGGCGGCCGTGGACGTGGCGGTGGCAATGACCGTGGACGTGGTGGTGGCGGCCGTGGCGGCGGCGGTGGTTTTGGACGTGGTCGCGGCGGTGGCGGCGATCGAGGTGGACGTGGTGGATTTGGACGCGGCGGCGGCGGTCGTGGAGGCGGCTTTGGCAATAAATCATTTGACTCGGGGCCCAAGCAAAATAAGAAAATCACATTTGATAATTAGAGCATAGATTAAATTAGACACCGAACACAAAACTCAAAAGAATAATTTCCAAAAATTCGTTTAACGAAATAAGGTATCAATATTTTTGATAGATAGATTCGTTAACATTTTTGGAGCTTATTTTGTTGGCTTTTGTGTTTTACTATAAGAAGGAGCCCAACACAGAAATTCAAACACATACAACACACTCGCAAAACAACAGACTCTTCACACGCAAATCAACAAGATATTTTTAAAACAAAAATAACTGTTATATAACAAATTTTTATACAGAAAAACGCTGCCGGCTCTTGGGGCGAGCGCGCCAACAAAGATTTGAAATTCACGCGTGGAAAATCGTTCAAGCACGAGAAGACCAAGAAGAAGCGCGGCAGCTACCGAGGCGGTCAAATTGACACGGGCGTTAATTCAATAAAATTTGACTAGATTTATGTTAGCACATAACATATACAAAACAAAAATAAACTTATTAAAATAATTAGCTTGTAAAGATGCCAAACCACCATACATATATGTGTAAAGCAGAACTCTTGGATTGTAACTATACAGATACAATATATATGTACACATATAACTACTACACACATCTGTATGAATGTCATTTCGTTATTAATTACTTAAGCACCTAATGGTTAATTTGTGTACCGAACCTTATGTTCAGCAAAAAGGCATTAATGACAACATTTGCTCCATCGTTCCAATTGAATTTTCAATGGAAAAATCTTGTTTTTTTACCTTGTTAATTCGAATAGTTTTTGGATGCCGCTTGTTGAATATCAGCGCCTAAACATCAAAAATCACATGCTTAACCATTTGGACGACAATGTTTTATTCTATTTTACGTCAAGTAACTTCAATATACATTAAATAACATTTTATAGATGAACTTTTGCTTAAACACAAACTATCAATTTAGATGATAGGGCAAACACGTGAATTATGTATTCTGTAATAAACATATGAAACAAACGAAATTTGCTTTTTTTCTCAATCCTCAAGGAACTCTTGATATATTACATAGGCAATTCCCATGATCGCTAGGCAAATCAAAGGTATGCCGTAGAATTTCTTTCTGTTACTCCCTTTAATGGGCTTTCGGTGATCCAGTCCAAATACCTACATAGATGGAAAAGAAGTCTTCATGGAACTTTTTTAAAAACGATTGTTGGACAAGTTGAAACTTACGAGTCGAGGATCGCCAGCATTATTAGCATTATTTACAATATTTCTATTGCTTACATCACTGCAATAAAGCATCTCGAATAAATCAGGTTCTTGACGTTGATTTTGTCGCTTAGCTCTTCTGGGGCGTAATTGATTGAGTTGGTTACTCATATTTATTTTTTCAAATGTGTTGTAAATATTTCAATAAATTTTATTTTCTATGTTATTTTAGCTGTGTTATTCAAGGCTGCGACTATTCGAATAAAGTAATTTTTAAAGCTTGAATAAGTAGATTTTTCTAAGGTAACTCAGATTTCAGTTTGAAAATATACATAAAAAGGTATAAAATTAAATTTTATTTGTAATATAAAAATTAAAAATGATATGTAATTTTCATCGCAATGTGATTTACTATTTTCAAGCTATACTCACCGCAAACGAAAAGAATGAGAATCAATTAATTTAAATTATTTTGAATGTTTAATTTTATTCGAGTGAATTGGTTTTTTGTTCTTTGACTTTTTGTAACTTTGTTTCGTTCTTATTCTTGGTATTTTTCATATTAATTTTACATTTAGTATTCAATGTATTGTCAAGTGGTTTTGCTTCTATATGTTAATATGTATTGTTATGTATAGTTTGTATATAATGCATGGGCAATTTGTTTATGTTTATATTGCAATACATAGTAACTATATGTACGTTTTATAGTTTCAGCAAATGACACAACAACAAAGCAAAACGTAAGCAGATAATTATAAATTATATAATTAAATAATCACAATTTGTTTTACACTCATATTTAATTTAGTAGGTATTTTATAATATATATTTCGATCTACATTATGTTTTTTGTGTATGTGAGATTTTAAATGTAATCAGCATATCAATTTACAACGTGTTTCGTGTCATTTGGTTATTCGAGGCGACAAAAATACAGCAGAGATTCGTTACAATATTTAACTACATCGATATTTGTATGTACGTAACTGTTAACTAGGAAAGGGGGACGTGAGGGGTGGAAGGGGTGCAAGTTTTAAAATTAGTTCAACAAAAAACATACATTTTTCATTATAATATATAATCCTTTTTATAGCTTGAGTAGTTTTCCTTTTGTTTTTGTTTCTTTTTTATGCAATGAGATTCCTGTCGTTTTCTTAAAGTTTCACCTCCACGAGTTCACTTCTTACTCCTCCATGTAGGGATAGTTGACGTCACGCAGGGGCACAAACGTTTCCTTAATTGACTGCGGCGATGTCCAGCGCAGAATGTAGTGGGGTCCGCCAGCCTTGTCGTTAGTGCCAGACTTGCGACCACCTCCAAATGGCTGTTGTCCCACCACCGATCCTGTCGACTTGTCGTTGATATAGAAGTTACCCGCCGACGTCTTGAACTCCTCCAAAGCACACTTGATGAACTCTCTGTAAGATCATATAAATTATAGGGATCAATTCGGAGATATGTTCATGTCTTATACTTACTCGTCTTGGCCAAAAACGGCGCCGGTCAAGGCAAATTGCGTTGATGTATGCACCAGCTTCATTGTATCAAACAAATCCTTCTCTTTGTACACATAAACCGTCAGCACTGGGCCAAAGATTTCCTCAGTCATAATGCGATCTTTGGGATCCTTGGTTACCACAATCGTGGGATTGATGAAGTAACCTTTGCTGTCCGAATACGTGCCGCCAGCAATGATCTCTAAATTCGAACTGTTTTTGGCATGCTCAATGTATCCAGTAATGCGTTTAAATGCTTTATCATCGATGACAGCCGATGTGAAGCTCTTAGTGTCCTGCACATCGCCAATCTTCAGTTTGCACGCCTCCGCTACCAATCCCTCTTTGATCTGTCGATTTGAGTGCAAAGTTTAATTCAATTTCTATAATTAAATCAATGACAATTGTTTACCTCTGGCCACAGCGACTCTGGAACATACATACGGGAGCAGGCAGAACATTTTTGTCCACTGTACTCGAAGGCGGAACGTATTGTGGATGTGACAACAGATTGCGCATCCGCTGACGAGTGAACAAAGTGGTAATTCTTGCCACCACACTCGCCAATAAGACGCGGAAAGTTATTGTATTTGTCAATATTGTTACCCACCTGCTTCCACAAGCGACTGAATGTCCTGTGTATCACGAAAGAAAAAGGGAAAACAAAAATTTCAATTATCAAAATCAATAATAGGGGAGAAAGAGTGAAAACTTACGGCACGGAACCGGTGAAATTGATGGCAGCCAGGTGTGGCGAGGCGGTTATTGTATCACCAAAGACGGGGCCATCAGCGGGCACGAAATTAACGACGCCATCGGGCAAGCCAGCTTCGCGCATAATATTGAAAATGCGCCAGTTGGAGAGCAGAGCAGTGTCCGAGGGTTTCCACAGCACACCGTTGCCCTGCAATAGATGATGTCAGACTCGATAAGTAGATTATATATTTCAGTAAATATCGGTTATATGTTGCATTAAGTTGCTGTTGAATTTATGTGCAAAGTACTATATAATTTAAATAAATTGCTAGCTAATGGAATTGCTTACATACAATATTTATTATCTTTGAGCTGAAGTAAAATAAATCGCAGTTTAAGAGCGTTTCGAAAGGCTACTATCGAAATAATGCTGGTAAGGCTTATTTACAAACCTTTTTTTGATATGTTAGGAAAAAGTTAAAAAAAAAATAACTGAAATGATAATACATATAAACTGCACTGAACTTTTTGCTTACGACTGTACTTTAGCTGTGTCATATAACCGATATATATATAAATGTCAGCTTACCATCAAGGCTGGCGTGTAGGCCAAGTTGCCACCGATGGCCGTAAAGTTGAATGGGCTGACAGCAGCGATGAAACCATCAATGCCACGATAACGCAATGAATTCTTGGTGACCTTTAGGTCCTCACTGATGGGCTGATACTTGACGCACTCCTTGAGAAAGTAGGCGTGTATGCTGTTGTTACCAAGACAAACAAATGATTAAGGCTTTGTGTAAAAGGTCAACAAGCAGTATAAAGTGTTTTTACCGTATAAAATCAATGAGCTCGCAAGCCGCATCGATTTCCGCTTGAATGATGGTTTTCGCCTGGCCCAACATGGTGGCTGCGTTCAACTCCTGACGATATTTGCCTGCCATCAAATCGGCAGCACGCTCCCAAATCTTTAGGCGCTCATCGAAAGGCACACGATCCCATTTGGGTTGCGTTTCAACCGCCGTTTTGATGGCCTGCTCCAGGAGCTTCTTGTCCGCATAGTAGAACTTGGCCAGTTTGTGTTGATGATCGTGTGGCATCACCTGATGCACCACCTGATCCGTCTTAAACTCCTTGCCACCGATCACAATGGGAACTTCCTCACATTTCGCTGCGGTTGTTTTCAGTGCTTGCTGCAATGCTTTACGCTCTTTTGAATCTTTGCGATACGTTAAAATGGGTTCATTGGCAACGGACACGTCTTTCAAATTGGGACTGTGGACAACGCTGCCTAGACTGCGCACACACCTGAAAGAATTTTTAAAATGAATGATTAACATAACTATTACATAAATGGTAAAAAACATGTCGTTAACATACCTTTTAATGGCGCTCTGTTGGACAGCGAGGCCCGCATTCGCATTACGCATGAATTGCAACATCTTGGAGTACTGAAAATGGTAATTTTGATGTGTAGAGGGGCCTGTCTTTCTACTGGTTGCTTCACTAGAATTTCGATGAGTGCTATGAGATAACACAGAGACAACGAAAACATAAAAAATAGCATTTCATTAGTTCCATTTAACGTGATATCAGCAACCTTGACTATTCATTGGGGGGTCTCTGCTACAAATCGCGTGATTTGAATTTGAATATGTTGATAAGACGCCAAACGTGAGCGATAGCAGGGATGACACACCCACAAAAGCAAATTGCGATAACGAAACACTACTACCACTAATTGAAAACTATTTAATCTAGTGCCTCAGACGTATACGTATTATTTATTGTACTATCTATTTACAATTAGACGTCTCGTGCGAGCAGCAAATGCCAACTGGGCAAGTGTTGTGTAAACGTGCGAAGCTTGAAGCGTACACACACATGCGCACTTATGCAATGTATACGTAGCGGCGAAACTACTTTTTTTTTGACAAGCATCAGCTGTTTTTTGCAGTGTCGGCGGCAGCAGCTGTGGAAAATTCCCATTGTCGAAAACGAACAGGAGGAAAGGAGAAAGCTGCGCGTTGTGTTCGCTTGGTGAGGGTTGGCTAAAGCGAGACAGAGTGCGCGCCAGAAAGAGAACGTAGCACAAAAGCACCCCAGTGGAATTATAGTAAGTAAGCACTTTTGAAAAATGCTATTGTTTTGTACTAATTCTCATAAGCTTATGTATGTCGAGTATAGTATAACGAACAAACAAACTTACATACATACATACATAAAAATATCAAATTATGTGTTGTGTACGTGCTTGTCGGTACAGATTCTAAGTGTTTGTTTGTGTGTGTGCAGGTTAATTGATTTTTACCAATAGGCGGGCGGCAATTTAAGCGCATACATTTACAATTTTATAGTAAGTGTGTCATGTGTGTGTACGGCAACAAATGGTCACAAGTTTTTGAGGCCAAGTAAAACATGCGCAAAATGAATCAACGACTCTCGGCTGCAGCCAGATACACACACACACTCAAACACACACGGGCACAATTTGAATGCAGCCAGTTTGGCATTTGTTTTGTTGTATGTAGCCCCCCATTACGCAATGTTATGTTTTTGCGCTACCTTTCGTTTTTGTATGAATACTTGTTTAATTATATAGTATATATTGTCGTCACTTTTCACTTTAAAGGTTACTGCATTTTTTATTTATTTATTTTTTTGGCAATAAATATCTGCTTACTTTGATTTGTTGTGGCGAACGAGAGATACGCGGTCCGTGTATTTGTTTGGCCTTAGCGAGACTACCTTCTATGTATCCATCCGTTAGACAAAAATGTAGGAGAGCGAATGTATGTGTGTGTGTGTATGTGTGGATGCTTGTGCCAAATTTTAAATATTCATTACTTGAACAGCTGATTGCTATCGATACCGCTAGACTTAAGCGCTGTGATTCGAAAAAAGTAAGCAGATGGTTTGGTACTTTGCATTAGTAGAAGAACTATTCAACGTTCACAACGACAATTTGTTTTAGAAATTATGAGAAGAATTATGATTTTTTACTTGTGTTCCTATCCTTGTCAATTGCCATGACTTAATTTAAATATATATCGATTAATTGCTTTATACAGCCGGCGATATTTTCCAGTTCTGCGATGACCTGAGAATAAAGTATCGATATATGTATGAACGATACTTAGACACTTATCAACACCGATTTTTGTTTTAATATTTTGAATTATGGCGCTTAAAAGTCAGTCAACGTTGATATTAATTTTAGAAATTAAATATAATATAAATTTTCAGAAACAATGTATTTCATTATTTTATTTATATACATCAGCTATTCTTAAAAACTTAATACTTAAGTAAATAATACACCTAAATATTTATCCAGTTCTGCTCTTAACCATAGTAGCCTCCGCCTCCGCTACTCGCACTTGCTGTAGCGAATCCTCCGCTGCTGCTCGCGAAGGCTGTATCTATAAGAAATAACAGGTCCAAAACACTAATTCAAACCATTCGCACAACTTTAATGTATTTTGGAAAGAGCAGCGATATACTCACTAACGCCATTGCCATAGGGATATCCATAACTGTAACCTGGATAGCCGTAGCTAGGATAGCTACCGTAGCCCCCTCCAGGGTAGCCATAGGCCGGGTATGTATATCCGTATGCCGGATAACCGTAATACTGTGGATAGCCATATCCATATCCATAGGCATTGCCATACAATCCACCGTATCCAGTTCCAGCGCCCGCTCCCTGGGCTCCAAAGTACGGATAGGTACTGTATTGAGATTCCACCAATTGACACTGTATCAATGTTGCTAAAACAACGGCCCAGCACAGCCAAATACCACGAATTGTTATTTTATTTGTGAACGGCATATTTTTACTAATATTCCTCGTGTTAATTTTGTATGAAATTCCACTGAGCACTGAATATCAATCTAGAGTACTCGTCGTTTTTATACATCATACACCACACTAGAATAATAATTTTGATATGAAACCATTGTTAATGACGCCTAATCGTTCACCCATCAAATGTTCAATGTTGTTGTTTTCAGTTTTTCGTATTGTTTGCTCATTGGAGCGTGCTTCACATTGCGTATGAGCAATTTTTACACATGTAAACACTTTCATTACATTGTTATGAGCTCATTAGCATTTCATTGACAACAAACAAAACATGAAAATGTTTAGATACACCAGTAAATAGTTTAAATAGTACAAATGCTTCTAATGGGAATAATTGTTTATACCCTATAGGCCCGAAATGAGTGTAGGAAAGTTTATGCTAGAAAACAAAATGTAAAATGATATTAATTTTATGAATCATATTATTTATTTGCACTAATGAAGGAAAGTTTATACAATAAAACAAATAAATTAGATGATTATGAACCATATAAAGCATACTTAAATTAAATGATTCATTTCATAAAATGGGAAAAATCATAACAATTGAAAATTCAATTGTAGAGTTGTCTAGAATACTTATCATATGACTCAGAACAGCTTTGTTTACCTAATAATCATTTAAAATCG
The DNA here is from genome assembly GCF_023558535.2 of Drosophila nasuta. NCBI lineage: Eukaryota > Metazoa > Arthropoda > Insecta > Diptera > Drosophilidae > Drosophila > Drosophila nasuta. The sequence continues at coordinate 7,392,367 of NC_083457.1, forward strand.
TGGCTTTAGGGGTTCACCATCGTCTGCCACTGCTTTAATGCCTAAGCACAGTCATTAACCTTACAATTTGATGACATGACATTAAAAATATATGTACGTATATAGATTTGATTTTTTTCTGATTTCTAACTCTTTGAGGTCCAATAGTCCGTATGGTCAATGGACAACAACGCCCTTCAAATGAGGTCAGTTGTCGAAGCAATTAAAACTTACCACACACTATATAGAGTGCTAGAGATAATTATAAATGATTTTCGGGGTTTTTCAATGCAATTCGAGTTCATTGTGAAGGATTTTTATTTGTTTTGCCGCACATGTTCGTTGATAACTTCTAACCATAATTGTTATTTTGTTAGCTCTGCGAGTGCGACGGCATATTATTTTGATAATTAAGAGATTAATAATAATTTAGTTCATGCACCTTTGGGAGATGGTCTACGGTCAATATCAAGGACCTTGGTAAGAAATTATTTAGTCATTACAGCAATTTGTTTTCTCATTATTAATAATTGACTTGTGTTTAACTTAAATTGTAGTTTTTGCTTTACATTTGCATTATTGAATTTAACAAGCTGGAAAAAGTCAAGTCAAATAATCATTTGTATTAAATCGAATCTATTTTTTGTTACCGTTTTCTCCCTTTTCATATAGCTTGGCCAATTTGCTAAATTATTTTCTCTGCTAGATTGTCATCTATTCTACTGTCGATTTGAAATTTTCCTTCATTTCCTTTCGCTTTGACTCTGACATTATTGAAAAGTACATCGCACTGAATCTTGAGGAATTTTCCTGGAACGTTGACAAATTGCACTTAAAAATACAACTCACAAAACTTTGACAATTTTTGTTGTGCACACACATAGCTCACAATGTGCACACATTTGCAAATTTGTGCACAAAATGTGTACAAAATTTCATTCATAAATTTTTAAATCTAGCCCAATGCTTTGTGTGCTAGTGTGTGTTATTACACTGGCCAACAATAGCAAAAAAAAAAAAAAAACGAGAAAAACGTTATAGCGACAATTTTGTATCGTTCATATAGCACATTGCCATTGTTGTTGTTGTTGTTGTCGTCGTCGTCGTTGTTTTTGTTGTTGGTTAGCATTTCACTCCAATGCCATTTTGTGCCTTAAGCTCTGTTCTCCGAGTATGCAGCTGACGTTTGTGTTTTTCTACCTTTTCTCGCTCTCTCCCTCTCCCTCTCTTTCTCATTTTGTTTTTGCTGCTTGCCTGTCTGCAATTGCATTCGTTGCTTTTGCTGCTGCTGTTGTTGTTGTTGTTGCTGTTGCATTACACTGCTTCAGGTGTTGTATGGCATTGTTGTTGTTGCCGCTTTGCGATTTGAGTGCATTTCAGTTGAGTCGTCTCTGCTATGCGCATGTCTCAGCTCAACTATGCTTCTCGACTGCAGACACCCTGTTTCTCTTGCTTATATGTAGTTGTATTATAGCTCTATCTTTGTGTAGGTCCTGCGTTTTGTTGCAGTGTATTTTACAGAAGATCTTTCGTATTATTATATGATGATATAATATTAAGGACATTAATTTTTACAACACAAAGTTACACAAAATTTGCAAATATATTTCAGACAACGATTGTAACGATTATAATTTTTATAAAATATATTCAAAAAAAGAAAAATCTTCTTATTTGATATCTTTAATTATGCAGTAACTCTTTTTTGTTATTTACTTAATTAAAAAAATAAAAACAAGTTCATTATTTTATTTTTTATTATACAATTTTAAGGACAAGTTGCCATCAATCATCTCAATTTTAATCATGCACAAAAGTTATACAAATAAATCATGGTATCAGTATCTCTAAAGTGATCTATAGGCAAAGCAATTTTTAATGAATAATATTATATCTGATAAAGAAATGAAATTACAATTTAATTAGATTACAAAATCATTTCAAAATTGACTTTATTTTATTAAATGAAGAATAATAATTAAATTAAATCCTAATTGTGCAACTTCCTGAAAATCCGCTTGGTGCATATGATTTCTCAATATACATATATGTTTCATCTAAGATTTAATTAAAATATATAAAAATATATCAATATACGAGTAATACAAAATTTATAATAACTACTATTACTATAAAATCAATTTGTAAAGTTAATTGATGAAGTACTTTTAGAGTTAGTTATGTATTTATTCATTTCCAATTTTTATTTCAAACTTAGTTCATATATTGTTTGAATAGAAGAACATAAAAAAGAAGGCAGTTTAATATAACTCTCAAGAATTGAAATTAGTGATTCCATTACCCTTTTGTTACATGTTAAATTTCAAAGATATTTTGTCCACCCCTAGACATTATTAAGTAAAAATACAATAATCTCTAAAGTGAAATTCTGAATTCCTTTGAAAGTATTTGTGAAAAGCACTCAAAGTACCGGACATCAGACGTCTTTGCACTCTACTGAAATCAGGCTTCAACATTGTACAAATATTACAATTAAAATACAGTTATCATGCACAAACATTTTTTTGTTAAATTACGTTGTTGAATTTGTGCAGCAGAATGAATGTCTTTTATGTTTCAAGTTTTGTTGTAGCCAAAGAGTTTTGCAAGTGCGGCCCGTAACTTTTTCATTTGTTTGGGGCCAAAAAAACAATCAGAGTCAACTGCCAAAAGCTGACACAATTTTCCATCTGTCTGAATGGAAAATTTCAACTTAAATGGTTTTTTTCTACCACTCCCCTCTCGCCCGTTGGTTGTTCGACCCTCTGCCGCCTACCTGCTGAAGCACATTATATTTTGCTGCTCACCTTTCAAAAACGTTGCGGGCCCCTTAAAAACACTTTACATATTAAAAAGTTTTTCTACTATATGCGGGGGAGAGAGGAGGGTGGCAGCTAGCCGGAACACAAGGAGAGCATCCTTCAGCAACTTCATTACACAGTTTTTTTTTGTTTGTTGGATTGGTAAAAAAAAAATGCTAATTGTTTGACCAGCTCGACACTCAAGCGTGGGCTTCTCATTTTGGTTTGGATTTTTGCATGTAATTAATTAAAAAATTGTTGCCACAGCAACTTTATTTTTTTGTTGTGGCCCTCTGCTGCTGCTGTTGTTGTTGTTGTCTCCCTTTGGGGCAGCTGTCGAAATTGAAAATAAAGCGGCTAATTAAAACTTGAAATATATGAGAGAATTGACCTAGAACGAGCCAACGAAAGAGTGATCTCTTTATGTTTTTGTAGCGTACAATAAACCAACAAAAAAAAACTCACTCACTCAGGGAAAAACTCACTCAAAATAAGATGCGTGTAGAATGCAACTGTAAATGTTACGCATACGCCGCATGTAACAAACGAGTAAGCCACACGGATTCCGCTCTCTCTCTCTCTCTCTCTCTTTTGCTCTCGAATGCTCAGAGTGGGGAAAAAGTGCATGCGAAAAAAATCAATTAAAATGCACTCAAGTGCATTTCCAACTGCACATTGTTGTTGTTTATTTTTTTTGTAGTTTTTTTTGGCTGTTGTTGCCGATTTCGTCTGAAAATAAGTAAATGGCAAATTTGCTGTCTCTCACCCCACTGTGCCACAGCAGAGATGTGTTGCCCTTACTCAGGCTGCCTCGGTGCGGCATAATTTCAATTCAGTTATTTGTGCAGTTTCGCTCAGTCAAGTTGTGTGTGTCCTGTATGCGCTTCACATCACATCTCAATCATCAAAACAACAACAACAACAACAACAATCGACAACCAAGCCGATAAACCAAAAACTCTTTTTCGCCGCTAAACATCCTGCATATCCAATTGCAGTCGAATAAGTGTCGTGCGCCCAAAACAACAAACAACAAACTGCATTAATTACCTGCCGCCCAACTCTTGCGCCCTCCCTCCCCACGCTCAGTGACAAAGTGACAGACGACGACGCCGCCAAACCGCAACAAACGTCATAATAAATAGGAGCCCGTGACTCTTCTACACGGCAGAGAGACAGATAGCGAGCAGCGAGTGAGAGAACGAGAGAGTGAGAGCGAAAGCGAAAACGAGAGAGAGCAGTGTAAACAGCGTAAGCGTGTGTGTATGCGTGTGCATTTGTGTGAGTGCATTCTGACTGTACTTTGGCGCCCAAAATCATCAACGCACGAGCTTGGACTAACTGGCTGACTGACTGGCTGGCTAATAACGAAACCAATCAACAGTCAACAATAACCAAAAACCAATCAGAAAACTAAACCAAAGAATTTATAATTAAACGCAAAACTCGTTGATTCGATTAGCGTCACAATTTGCAGAGAAACAACCAAAAATACCAGAAAACAAATACCAATAAATAAAATAAATAAATGTCAGTTGCGACAGGTGAGTTTTTCTGTCAATATTTATATGTAAATTTAGCTTATTATATGCAATCAAAAATGGTCGAATTTCATATTGAGCTATTCCACTATATTTAACCCACAACAATAAAAATATTTATTGATTGCGAACCAAATCATAAATTTTACACGTTTTTACAACTTTAAATATGATATGCTAAAAACGATGTCAGTTTATTATAATTAATATAATTAGATCATTCTTATTTACTAAGCTAATTAAACTGTTAGAATTTCATGTCGATTGAAGCATAAAATGCAGCGTAATTGGCTAAACTTCTGCTTTTATATAGTTCGAAAGCCAGAACGAAAGATGCTTGACTTTGTTACGCTGCAGCTTCAAAAGGAAATTGTTAAGCAAAAATAATGATTACAAATTCATTGTAAACACTTTGAAGATTATATTTAAAGTGTTCCTTAAAAAAGTTTTGTATAATTAGTAGTATACTAATAAAAGGAAAGTAAGTTGTAATAATTAAAAGCGTTCATCCATAACCCATTGAGTATACGCAGAGTTGATTCAATAAATTTGTTGCAAGACTTACTTTTCTCGCTAATTTTAATTTATTTGAAATGAAGAAGTAAAGGAGCTTTGATCTGTTGTTATTGTGACTGGAATATTTGTATATTTGGTCCTATTAAAATATTTAGTCAATCAAGACCAAAACAATAAATTAAATTGTTGTTATTTCTTAATTAATGTATAATAGTAAAAATCCATTTTAAAACATTGTTGCCCGAAATAACGCAGAGCAGCGTTTCTATAATAGTTACCTATGTAATTATGGTACAAAAATATTCCCAATGATTTATTTGTAATAATAAAAATGCAAATGCCATCAAGCTCTTCATTTAATGGGCCACTTGATATATCTAAAAATTCAATCACTTAATTTAAATATTTATATTTTATTAAATTACTTTCGGCACTATCTTCAACGTATGTTTGGCTATCTCAAAGTTATTTACAACATAATTCAAAGTCAATAAGTCGCTCCCCAATGAACTTGTTTTTCTCATAGCTCTGCTGTAGAGTATTCATTTCTGAACATCATTAAATAGTTCTCGTTTGATTGGTTTTTTATGAAAGTCTATCAGCCCCATATCGAATACATTTTTAATTAATGGCATGCATTGTGGAAGAGACTGTGCGGACTAAGGACTGGCCAGGAGCTACTTCTGCTTTGGCTGCTCCTGTTCAGTGAGCTTCTTTAGATGGCAAACATTTTGACCTGCTCCCATTTTCTTTTCGCCACTCGATGCTTCCGATAGTCTCCAGGCGCTGGAGCAATGTAATTTAAAGCAATTCGGTGAGTAAATCCCATTAAATGTTCAACAACTTTGCTCCGGCTTCGTTGCGTCATAATGCATTGTTCTCCATCAAAGAGGACAATGGGTCCAGACAAGGACACTCACACACACACAGAGAGAGAACACACATAAAGGGAGAGCAAGGATGACTAATTATAACTCCGCTAGACACTAGAAAATATGGAAATGAGGGAATAAAGAACTTGGCGTAACGGCAAGTAAATTAACTAAGCAAAGATTTTGACAGAGAGAAAACACACACACACACACACACACACATTCACACAAAGCATAGTGAATAGAAAATAAAAAAAAAAAGAAAAATGTACTTAATATCAGAGAGAAAAAAGAGAAGACGAACAGCTAGCACAAAGCAACATGCCGCACATTTGCACAGTGAAAATAGCAAAAGTAAAATAAAAATGAAAAATAATGAAACTACAGAAAACAGAACAAAAATATATTTTTTACGTGCACAGTAATGAAAGGCCTCGGGCATAAGTTTTAAATAAATATTTGACTGTGTATGTGTGCATGTAATTTAACAAAAAAAAAAAAAAAAAAAAAAAAAAATAAACAAACAAAAAAAAAAGTAAAACGAAAGAAAAAGCAGAGCGAAAGCTTGCCAAAGAAACGGACAAGGGTTGTAGGCACTGTGGGTGGGAGCGGGGGGAGGCGGGGCAGCACGTGGACAAACTGCTGCATATGAAAATTATGACGGATGATATACATATAACCGTAAATATCTTATTTGTAGCGAAGTCAAAATACTCTAAAGAAAATGTTTGAAAAATTAGTTGAAATGAAAGAATTTGAACGTTGCAAATTTTGTGTTTCATCAGTTAAATTTAACGAAAGGTTATCTTAAAAAGTATTTATATTTAAATATATGAATTATAAGTCTTTGGACTTAATATATGAATATAACTCTGAATTTTTAACATAGATAAAGTCTCTTGATATACTGAATTTTCATATTCAGTATGAAAACAGTCTCTTAATATACTAAATTTTCATTTTCGGTATAAAAAAGTCTCTTAATGTACTACATTTTCATTTTCAGATTTGAAACTCACTTTTAATATAGCAAATCTTAATTTCTAGTATAAAAATAGTCTTTTAATATACTGAATTTCCACTGTTAGCAAAACAAAACATCTTCCTTTTGATAAGTCCATATTTTAATGAAGCTATCAAAGAAATTTCTTAAACACACTTCCAGCTTTATGCCATAGGTCTTATACCCGAGCGGTAAGCAAACGCTGCTGATGATGTGGACGCAGAACAGCAGGCTAGGTAAATATGCACAACAACAAAACTGACTGACTGACTGCCTCACTGTTGACTGGGTGCACACTCTTTGGGGGGCTGAAAGGGGTGTAGGGGTGTAGGGGTAGGCACTATTAAGGTCTTAACGATGGCGGCGACGCAGTCTGGCCCCGAAAGTAGGTTGAGGTAGCCGCCAAGCGCCGAGCGTCGAGCGTCGAGCGTCAAGCGCCAAGTTGAGCTCTAGTCAAGCCCAAGCCCAAGCCAAGCCGAGTCGAGCCGAGCCAAGTCAAGCCAAGCGCCGCCATGTTTAGAATATGCACACAAAGCGTAAGGCCAACAAAAGCAGCAGCAGCAGCAAGAAGAAGGGTTGCCAGATGATTGGGGTTGGGGGATGGGAATGGCGAAGGGGATGGGGGTGGCGGATAGCTTGTAGGGGCTGCCTTGTTGCTGTAGACAGTGTAACAAAAGATTTGCTTAGCTTTCATGTAAAGCGTAAAATACAAACAATTATGCAGCTGGTTGGTAGGATACAACATCCCCCTTTCCACCCCCATCCCTATGCTGCCCCATGGCCATCTTATGTTGCATAGCAAGCCTGCATTTCCTATTTAGTAGGCCGTCGAGCCACTTGAGCCCGAGACTTTGCTACTTGAAAATTTTTGGACAATGGCGCCTCCCCGTGTAGGCGGCATCCTCACCCTCCCACTACCTCCCTTCCCCCCACCAGCACACATCATGTTTTTGTCGCTCCCGCTATGTCACATTCTGTGACGTGAGTCGAGACCTACAAAAATATGACAAATTACAAAATAATTGTGCGCACAGTCAAAATGTGTGTGTGTGTGTGTTGTCCTCATTGCGTTCCCTCATTCTCCGCTCTCCGTTCTCCGTTCTCCGCTCTGCGCATTCCGTATTCACTCATTCTGTTTTTCTCGTCTCGTCGTCGTCGTCGTCGTCGTCAGTCCACCTTGCAATATTAATGAACTCTTTTACATCGTCTGTCATTTCCATGGCATTCGTCGTGGGGGCGAGAGGGAAGGTGGACAACGCAACCGCAATGTTGCGATGAGCTTGATCTCCAATCCCGTGCCACACTCCAATCCCGATACGTATCCAGTTCACAGTCTGCGCCTAACTATTTGCATTGGGCGTAGACTATACCAGAAGGCAGACAAACCGTCTGTCAATCAGTCAGTCCGACAGTCCATCAGTCCGTCAGTCCTCCATTCAGTCTGTCTGTCTGTCTGTCTGGTTGTCTACCAACGAGCAAGTCCAGGCAACCTGCAACATGATGTATTTACTCAAAGCCACGCAAATAGCTGCCACGTTTATGCGGCTATCGATTGTGAATTTCCGAATGCGTTTACTCAGTGTTTTAATGCATTTAAAGCTTAAACGAAGAGAAATATATTTTATTATTTAAATTATTTATGTTTTTACGGAAGCGCAACGTTTGTTGTATTCGCATCTCTTTAATTTTATTCGTTTATATCAATTTGTTTATTTATTCGACAATGAATTCCAAATGCAAAATGCGCTTATTTATTTTTAAATTTTATTTCTGCATGCTATTATTCGAATATATTCGAATATTTTTGAAATCGTGTTGTTAGAGAAGCATAAAATACGTTTGCTTTCAACTTGCTTTCTTTTAGTGTGAAAATGAATTTATTTAAAATAAACATTGTTCATTATTATCAAAGAAGTGCTTCGATATTTTTTTTTACTAAAACTGTTACTAAAGAATTTCTGTGACTTCTGGATAAAATACTGAAATAAATGGTTTTCACAGGCATCTTTTCAAACCGTTTTAATGCCATTTAAAGAATACATATTATTTATATGTTACAGGATTAATTACAGATTCCTTCCAGTGCTCTTAATATCATATCTCTCTTGATGAGTGTTGTAGCTTTAGAATATATTTTAGATCTACTCTATAAAATACTAAGCTCGCGTAATTCCTTAAAATGCTGTTGCTCTAAATATTGTAACATGGAATTTGTTACATTCTAAAATGGTTCAAATAAAAAGAATTATGTATATTCACAAATATGCACATTTAATAATAAATATTGCATTCAGAATTTGTAACATTCTGAAACGTTGCGACAAAGTAGAATTCTTGATATTCACAAATATGTCAAATTCAGGAAGCACTTAAATCCTATAAGCTCCTTTACAACGTTTATGCGTGATTCGCTTGCTTCAATAAAACAGCTCTTATCACGACATTCGCTCATGCATGAACTTATGCTAATAAAGCTACTTACTCGCTATCGAGCTGTTCGGGGCATTGACAATCCCTCAACTATATTACTATTTTCATTTTTGTTTTTTTTCCTCGTTTTTCGCCATGAACTGTGGCTGTGCCTCTGCACCTGCTATTCCGTATGCTCTTACCTCTGTCCCATGGCATTCGGAACGTTTGGCGGGTTTGTGGGTGGAAAAGTCAAGAGAAAACTAAAGAGTGGGTGGGGAGAGGGGAGGAAGAGGGGGGCTGCCATTACATTCCCAAATGAACGCGTTCGCTGTGTTTAAAGTTAGTTACCCAAATGCATTTTATATGGCCCGTTGGCTGTTACATTTTTGTTTGCATAGCCTCGTGGGTATTCATTAAAGTTGCAGGATATGCATCATGACTTAAAGCTGACGGAATTTTTAGTGCTTTGCATGAGGATGAGCAATGTGGCAAAGATGAACACGAAATTTTGTGACGAGAAAGTTGGCGTTGAAACTAAAAAGGAAATTAAAGGAAAATGTGCGTCGTCCTATGGGTTTGAGTAATGGAACTTTGTTGGCGGCTTGCTATACAAACACTCGCCTAGAAAGCTAGACCCCCAGTTAACAGCCAGAAAGACAGACAGACAGATGGATAGAAATGTCAGTTGGACTTGGCTTATTACATGCCACATAGAGTGTTTTATCGGTGTGTGTGTGTGTGTGTGTGTGCTAGCCAAAAACTTATTAGACTGTCGGAAATTGAATATTGTTCCTGCAAAATTGTTAAATGCTTTTTCTCGCTCGCTACTACATTCTGGACTGCCGTTGACGTGTCCTTTTATTTCTCTCTTTTTTTCGGAGATATATATGTTTTTTCTTTTCTCTTCATTTTATGTGACAAGTGTGTGGTTTCACTTTTTGTATGACTTTCTAATACGACATGTAATTAGCAAAAAAGTTATTATATATTCAGAAAGAGAGAGAGAGAGAGAGAGTTCATTATGCAGTTTATATAAAAGTCTAATGGATGAGTTTTCATATTTTTAAGTGGACAGAGAGATAACTAGTGGAAATAACTTTTTGGTGACTTAATTAACATGAGAGTCATTGTAAATAATTGTCATTGCTTCACATATTTGATATTTGAGTAATGTTTTAGATTTCCAAATGCTAAAAATAATTAGCATAATACGTTATCAACTTTTCTTTTATTAAAATTGAACTGTAATTTTGTTAAAAATTGAATATTTTATGAAGATTAAGAGATTATTTTCAATATTATATTTAAATTTCAATACAAATTTTAATATCAGCTCTTAAAAATATTTTAAGAAAATGAAGTACCCAAAAATCGCTTTAAAATAAATTTAATTATTTTTACATATTTTCAATATTACAAATTGAAAATAAAACATAAATATCTCAGCGCAGATCATTAGTTATCAAGCCACACACATTAGTAGCAATTTTGCTTAAAAGCATACAAAATTTAATGGTTGATTTGCCTTACAAAAAAAAAAACGCATTACACATACGACCCGTCGTTGTTGCCAGGGCACATAAGCTGGCACTCAGTATCGCAGCACATACTGCAGAGGCCACAAGACAATAAACATTTGAGCGCAAGTCATCATTAGTTACATTTTGTAGCGTACGATAAGCTCATTAGCCTAATGTAAGCAACAATGTCAGTTAAGTGGCATTACGCATACGCCGTGTCTGTCACAGAACTTTAACAAAATGCTTTTAAATTGTAAATAATCCATAGAAAGTTGCACTTGTAGCTCACCTGGTTTCAGCTGCTCCTTCGGTTTTATTGAAGCAGCTTCAAAATTGTTGTCTGCGGCATCGCCGAGATGCTGAGTAGCATCTTCTGTCTTCTGTCTCCTGCTTTCGTCTCCATCTCTGCTACTGTCTTTGTCTTTGTCTTTCTCTTTAGCCATCTGTCTATCGCGCTGTCTCTGTTGGTTAATGCCACTTGAGTGCATCGCTTGGTTGGGTTTAAACTCTTTGCTGGCATTTGAACGCAGCTGCAAAACTGAAGGAGTTGCAGTATCTGCAATACCACTTTGCATTCACTCACACACACTCACACGCACAAACACTCATGCATATCTGTGAACTTGGAATTGAAGTTCAATCCTCCTTTTCATCTTGGCTAAAAAGCACAAACGCATGTAAATTGGCCAATTTCGTGCTGTCCCTGGCAGGCCAATGCTGCTTGCACTTCGCCCCCTCAACATAAAAAGTGGAGAGGAAAAAAATTGCATCGCTTCCTGCACGAAATCCTTTTCTTTTCATTTGTCCTTTCTACTTTTTTCCATTTTTTTTCTTTTCATTCGCGTTACTCTTGATTTTTTTTTTTGTTGTTTGCTGCTTTTTGTTTTTACATTTGGCATGCACATCTTTTGATTTGCTTCTTGCGCACTTTGCTGATTCTCTTTTTTTCTTTTTATATTTTTTCTCATTTTATTTGTTACTTCTTTGACAGCCGTCGAAGACCTTCCGAAAACTGCAAAGAGATATGCATCTCCCCAAAGAGTTTTCATTCATTTGCTTGCAAAGCTTTTTTTTTGTTTTTTCTGAACTGTCGTTGCCATGTCAAACGAGTGGAAAATTAAAATTGTAGCTAATGACATTGCGAAATTTATATTCCTTTGGGGTTGGCAGGCAAACAAAAAAATTTGGCGAACTGTTGGTGAAAAGTGGAAGTAATTGGATTGAAAAGTGTGCCAACAAAAACGAAAAAGAACCAATCAATTGCTAATTGTAACAGCAAATATAAAACCATTTTCTTTTCTCTACGCACACATCTTTTGGCTATGCAATCAAAAAGTAAGGTGAAAGTCAAATATGTTCAATATATCATGTTAAATCCTAGGAATCAAGCGACAAACACATTGTTTTTCTTTCGAAGAAGAAAACTTTTATCGCTGAGCTTTTTGTTATTCCCTGAGATTTCTTCTATGATATATCTAATGGCCATGTAAAGAGCATGTAAGCTGTGCTTCCATGTTTGAAAACGTTTTTGGCTGCTTTTCCTGCACAGCCCATTCACATTTCACTCCCTCTCGCTCTCTTTCTCCCTCTCTCTCTCCTCGCTCTAGCACTTCACGTCACATCAATCACATGCCGACTTTCCTGCATGTGCAGCAAAAAAAATAATAAAAAAGTATGCTACATTTTTTGCACTTAAGTAGCTGGCATTGCGACGCAACATTGCTGCTTCTTCGGTTGTTACTGTTCGTGATGTTGCTGCTGCTGCTGCTGTTTTAGTTTTGTTCTGTTGAATTTATTGTTGCTGCTGCAAAACCGCACCAGTTGGCAATATATTGTGGCATGCCACCACCACTGCGATTTGTCAAGGCAACCACAGCAGCAGCAGCAACAACTTTGAAACCCATTTCGACTCGACTTCTGTCGGCTGCTCATTAAAATTTTAAATAAATATTATGCTCAACACAGGGGCGCCAAATAATTAATGTTAAGTAATATCCAAGACGTTGCCTTCGTCAAACTTTGGTTGACCGCAAAAAGCAGTTCGCTGATAATATCCACTCAAGGTGTGTGTGCGTGCTCCGTTGCTTCAGCTCGGAATTCTAATTTGATTAGCGCTAAGCAATCTCCATCAATACACACACACACACACACACACACACACACACACACCGCAGAGCGGAGAACACGGCGCACAGAGATTGATGCTTGGCAATCGCTTGCAGGCGGGCTTCATTAAAACTTTCGAGGAAACAGCGATTGACTGTGGTCGTTGTCGATGTCGATGTCGAGGCAGGTAGTAGACAAAGCTTCCTTCAGCTACAGCTTGAGGTGAGCTAACCGCAGCGTTTCATTTAAACTGAGGTTTCTCAACTTCTAGCAGCTTTTTCTAGAGAAATGCTTAGTTATTTATTATGCACGAGTGTCTGCGGAATTACCAAAAAAAAAATGAGTGTGAAGCATTTGGTTAAATTGAATAATTTTCAAATGTGTATTAATTCTGAAACTTTTTCATTACATCCACTTACATAAGTCAATTTGTATCTGTGGATTGAAAGTTTAATCAACGTTTGGTAAAAAATGTATTCAACATTTTGTTCGTCAACTTTGAATGGGGTAATTTTTGAGTTATAATAATTTCACAAGGATTTTCTAAATTTATTTTTATAATTTATAATTCTTTGATTCTCCAACAATAAGAAAAGGTTTTGTTTATTTTAATTGATTTAATAACTTCGTGGAAAGCTCTTGTTAAATTGAATAATTTTTAAATATGCATTTATTCTCAAACTTTCATTCATTTACATAAGTCTGTTTGTGTATTTAGATTGAAGATTTAATTAACATTTGCTTCGTTAATCATTTATTGCAGGTATATGAACTTCATAGGGATTTTTCATAAATCTATCTTTTTTTTAAGAATCGGGTTACAATTTTTTTTTTTGTAATTTCTAATATCAAATGAACATATTCTTTGCTGGTATTACCTAATAATATAATTAGAAAGTCTTTTGTATTTTAATGGACTTGAAAAATGTATGTAAAATATTGATAAAATATATTAATTTCGATTTATATTAATTTTAAAATTTAAAATTAAATACATTTATATAAATCAATTTAAAATAGAATCCACATTCCATAAAAAATATTCAAGATTTTCTTGTTTAATTCTAAATGGTTAATTTGAAGTTAAAAGAATTTTACATTCAAAATAGTACATATACAAAATTATTTTCTATTTCATTTTAAACATTTTTAGATTAGGTGTTTATAATTTTCTGCTAATATTAAGTGAACATTGTCTTTACTGATTTTTCTTACAAATATATTTAGAAAGCTTTTGTCTAATTTCGTTGAAAAATTCCACATCAAACTGTGTATAATTGAATAATAAATAAATGACATCATAATACTTGTCATACTTGTTTCCAATGCCCAATTAGCCCATTTTAATATGCCACTCACAAAATTGCCAACTTGTTCGTAATGTCCAACTTAATATCAGATTTTTCGCTGGCTGTTCTGGCTGTGCAATTACATTAACAATCTTTTATGCGTTTCTAAATGTTGGTGGTTCATGCAGATTTTGCCAAATCAAAAATAATTACAGCAAATATATATTTTTTGTCGCATATTTTCGCGTAGCATTGTAAGGCGCTGTGGAAAAGCCAACAACAACAGCAAAAATAAAATGAAGAATAGAAGAAAAAGTGCAGCTAAAAATAAGCGACATCAGTGGCGAGTGGCGAGTGGCAACGACAATGTTGGCACTGTAAGTGCCTCCTCATCGGCTGGGACCGAGACGAGTGGCTCGGCCAACGGATTCTCAACGCAATGCCAAATGCAGTGGCTGGCTGTCAGCCGATCCCTCGCTTGAATTGCCAGATTGCGGGTTGCGGGGCGTCTGTAGTGCGGTGTAGTGCGGTGTAGTGTAGTGTAGTGTAGTGTTGTGCAGTGTAGCGAAGCAGTAAAACTCATCGGCATCTCTCGCACTGTAGATGTCACAGGGCTGGCAGCATCTTGGAAACTTTCGCTCTTCAAGTGCTGCCCGCGCGCACTTAGCACAAATATTTATGCAGCTCGATAAGTGGATCTTGATAGTCGCGCTCGTGGTGCGCAATGAATCCCTTCGAGTGACAATAGGAAAAGAAATGTTTAGCATCAAGTAGAATAAAATGCGATTACAAAGGTCTTCATTAGTATTGAATTAGTATTTGAATATGGGTACAAAATCTAATTGAAGTATTTGTTACAGAAAAAGAGTTTGAAGATTGTGTTTTCTCAAATAAAATTATTAAAAAAAGAAATTTCAATTTAATTCGCTTTTCAGCTTCAACTTATTTCAAGCTAATTCACTCTAAGAGAAAAAATTGTTTGTAATGGATATCAAAATTTATTTCGATTAGGTTTAAGACCTGTTTATTCATTTATAAATTACAAAAAATATAAATTTATTTGTATCTGTGAAATACTAGCTATGTATTAGTTACAACTTATTTTAATATAATTTTATTGAAGTATTGGTTAAAATCCTAGCCAAAGGCCAAAGCAGCCAGCGCTAGTAAATTTGTAATCTATGATTTAATAGTAAAAATAATAATAATTTTTAAAAAAAAAAAGTATGCTGAATTATTGTGTTTTATATTTGTCTAATAGATATTAAAATATGATTCGAATAGTTAGTTAATTAAATCATTAATTTGAAAATCGATATTGAATAAATTGGAGATTGACATTTTAATTTGTATCTATGAAATACTCGATATGTTAATCCCTATTTAACTACAAGTATTTTTTCATAAAGATACTTTTGATGCTCTTATCGTTTTTTTTTTGTAATGGATTTCAAAATTTAGTTCAAATAGGTTAAGACGTGTTACTTTATTTCTAAATTTCAATGCAGACAGATTAATTTGTATCTATGAAATACTCGCCATTTGTTTTGCTATTTAGCTACAACTTATTTCAACCCTAGTCCATGGCATCACTTGCCTATAAGTCTGCATATATGTATGTTGTCTATATATTATGTACTAAATCTGTCGTTTTCCTTCAATATGTCAACGGTGTTGGTCGTTGACGCCGTCGACATCGTCGCAGTTTTCGTTTTTCGTCTTTTTTTTTTGTCTCATTTTTAGTTTATTTTCTTGGGTTTATGCTCTCAGCTTTGCTTTTTGTTTTGTTGTGTGTGTTGTGTGTGTGTGTCGTCGTCGCTAAAATTTAATTAATGTGAAAATTTGCACAGACTGCGGCTATTTATAAGTTGTTGTAAGTGCTCGATATAGTCTGCCCCTTGCTCCAAAACTCTCGACATTCCCCTCAATATGTATGCCATGTGCAACGTAATTGAAATTTGTGTGTGCTGTAAGTTGCCCAGAAACACACAAGTCGAAAAAAAGGAACCTCAGCTGAGCTGCATACGGAGCGAAACTTTGTTTGGCTTTGAGTTGAGTTAATTTTCGAACTGACGTTGCATTTTCGATATATTGTTGTATATGGGGGGGAAATGTGTGTGTGTTTGTGTGTATTTTGACGGCATTGTATTGCCGCTTTAATATGCAAATGTGACATGACGGCGATTTTCTTGTTTGCATATCAAACAAATTGACGAGTTTCAAATGTTCCATTTCAGAGTAGGCGGGTGCAAAGCAACCAAAAAACCGAAAAGCCAAAAACAAAAACAAGAAGGAGCGATCGAGTTAAGAGTAGTCGACTACAAGATACCCAGTTCCTAAGGCATTTTATTTCAATCAATTTTATTATTTATTTATTGCACTTTTGCGGTAGATGCAATTCTACAAATTATAAGTTTGTTGACCACCAACAACAGCCAAATCAAATTAACACTCACAAAATTTTACAAGACAAGTAAGAAAGGCACAGTCGAGTGTGCTCGACTGTGAGATACCCCCTATCCATTGCAAATAAAAGTAAAACAATGCGGTATTATCTCTAAAAGATACCAAAAAATGATTCAACAAAGATACTCAAAATATACAAAAGGATATACTTGGTATGTTGATATAGTACTACATTTAACATTTACAATAAAATAATATTTTGATATTATTAATCAACATAAATAGTTACACACATAAGTTCTCTTTGTTTTATTAAAAAGTGTGTCCATATTTTAATACAAAATTCATATTTTTAAGCTGTTTGTACCAATTTATTACTCATAGATCATTAAAATGCTATTATTACTTATCAGTATTATATGAAATGTGGCGACAATAATCATTCAAAAAAGTTTAGCATACAATTTGAAAGGCTGATCTGTTTTGTGATTACGAGTCAAGAAATAATAATAATAAGAAAATATATACAGTGGAATCTCTATTGAACGGACACGCACAACAGTTGTCCCACTAAATAAGTTAAATATTTATGAAAACCAAATCGATCATAGCACAAAAAGTGTTCGCTTAATGAAGGGGTTTCACTGTACTTTTTTGGCAGGTACTGTAAAAACTCTTTTGATCGAACTTTCGACAGCTGTAAAAGACTGTAGAGTATAAAGTAAAATTTTCAGTGAAAATCTTACAAAACGCAATATGTTTTCATACAATAATGCGTTCTTTAAGGAAAGTAACCAGTCTAGTCTTTCGAAATACGAGTAATCTGACTTAATGAACTGAAATGTTGTGGCTTATCTCTCAAACTAATATACATTAGTTATACTATATATACATATATTTACTATATATATTTAATTTAATCTGAATGCGAGAGTCAAGTCGGCCTCTACATTCAGTTCTCTTCTTCATTCGATTGACATCAGTTGTGAGTGAATCTCAAAATGAGACAAATTAAAATATATGCAGTTATCATATCAATACTATATGAAATACTCGTGATTTCTGCAGCTTCAGTAGACGCGGTAAAAGTAAACATTTAAAGTGCAAAATATGTATTAAACGTGAATATTCATTATCTGTTCCAGAATATGAAAGTTTCTCTTGAAAATATGTCAAAGGAATTGCAACAAAAGAAATCAAACGAAACTATTATAAACAACTTAAGAAAAAAATTAGTTAACCAGGAAAAGAACGAGGCATTGATAAAACAATTGCAATCTCAGATCGATTTTCAAACCCAAATTATTGAAAATTTATCTGCAAATTCCAAATTAATTGAGAATTATGAGAACTGTAAGACAGAATTAGCTACTAAATCTACCAAGTTAGAAATATTAGAAGTTCAATTGGAGGAATTCAATTTTAGTCTTCTTAAAAAGAATCAAGAAATTGCAAAACTTATTATAAAC
Organism: Drosophila nasuta; assembly: GCF_023558535.2. Classification (NCBI taxonomy): domain Eukaryota; kingdom Metazoa; phylum Arthropoda; class Insecta; order Diptera; family Drosophilidae; genus Drosophila; species Drosophila nasuta. Next base: position 7,410,281 of record NC_083457.1, read on the forward strand.
AACAAAAATACATCAGAATTACAATTAGAGAATTATATTGAAATAGAAAATCATGGTAAATGTCAACGCAGATTAGCAGATGAATCTAAAAATTTAGAAATTTGTGGGGTTCAATTAAAGAAACTCAAGTTAAGTCTGCTAGAAAAAGATCAAATTATTTCGACACTTCAGAATGGCAGAGAATATCGGAAAACAATTCAGAAGAATAATAATAAAGATAAAGATCATTTAAGCCCTCAACTATTAAATAGAACACTTCAAAATTTTAGTCCCTCTAATTGCATTCCGTTTAAAGGCTCTTCTGGGCAGTTTAAAATAGGATTACCTGGTTCAGAGGCTTTCGATGTCTTATGTGATAACCACATCGCTGGGCCTGGTTGGTTAGTTATACAACAGCGGATTGGAGGATCCCAGGATTTTAATGTAAATTGGACTACGTATCGCAATGGATTCGGTTCATTTGATAGTGATTTTTTCCTAGGTTTGCAGAAAATACATCTTCTGACGAGTTTGCGGACTCACGAACTGTATGTGAATTTGGTTGATGAATATGACAGTAACAAATTTGTTTGGTACGAAGATTTTAAAGTATCTGATGAAGATAATGGTTATGCACTAAGCTTGGGTAAAACTAAATTGAATTCATCTGATGACTTTCTAAAATATCATCGAAACATGAAATTCTCAACATTCGATCGTGACAACGATCTCAACGAAAGACTCAATTGTGCGAAACAATTTAGAAGCGGCTGGTGGTTCAACAATTGTTTTAAATGGTAAATATTGATTATTTTTTAGGTAATACATAAATTTCATTTGATTTGAATTCTGATTTCTTGTGCAGTGACCTAAATCACAGACAAACGAAATTTCTGCAGTGCAATACGACCCCCTATAAAGAAGTTAAGATGCTCATACGCCCCAAGCAGTAGATGATTATGTCAAGATGATTTTAAAAAAATGTCAAAACATTAAAGTTATTCAATAAATGATCTGCATAATTCGACATGTCTAATCTGGCAACAAATGCGTAATGCATATAGAATCGTGATGTAACTGTTTTATATAATTTTTATTCAGATATTATATATACATATGTCACCAAATTTCAAGCTGTTTTATATTGTTGGGCGCTGCGCAGAACTCAGAAGTGTAATAAAATTCAAGAACGAGTTATCGAATTACCAAATGCATATTCAACAAGTCGGTTTAATAAATTTAGAGTATACTCGTATAGCTCTTATGTTGAAAGAAATAAACGAACGGATGGATGAGTAAAAAGATGAAGAGTCGGAAATAGCTCCTTTAACTTGTTACTTAAATTCTAGTTTCCCGAACAACACAATATATACCATTTGAACACAGGGTAGAATAACAAAAAATAACTTAATGTTGATGTTGAGCATATGAAGCCAACAAAAGCACTCGAAAAGTTATATGCATGGAAAGCTGACAACTGAATACTGAAAACTGAACTCAATGTCAGCTGGTCGGACACTAGACACGCTTTTTGTTATACCCTATAAAGTTGCAAAGAAAAATGTTAGTCTAGACTCTACAGATAAGACGAAAGTGCCGACAAAAAACTTTAACAAAATTATCTATAAAAACGAGATGCTGCGAGAAAACTTTTCAATAAACTTGCAAACTTAACTTCCGTGTGAATTTTCCACAGGATATGACATAGTCGTAAATATACTTCTAGAGTTTGGTTGCTGTTGATTTTCACTATAACGCACAGGTGAAAGATTCAAGCTTGTTCGTTTTCCGCCTTCCGTTTCCACTTCCACTTCCACTTCCACTTGCACTTCTACTTGGCCGTGGCTGCTGCCCAAGTCTTGAGAGCATCAATGAAAAGTGTAATTGAATTTTGATTTAAAGTCCTTTGATATCAGACACAAGACACCCTACACTTGGGTTGCCACATGGTTATGGGTTAGGCAGCCACTTCAATTTAGTTCAGTTTTGTTCCGCCGCCCGCTTCTCGTTTTATTATTGGTGGTTGTTCTTCTTGTTGTTGCCATCTTGTTGTTGCAATCATTTTGTGCGCTATGCTTTTGAAAATTTATCGGAAAAGTAAATCGATAAACTAACATCCTTGTGCGTTTGTGTGTATGTGTCAATGTGTGTACGGGTGGGTGGGTGAGTGAGTTTGTCGTCCAGACTTTTTGGCTAAAATGGCAAAGCCGAGTAAGGCCAAAAGCGACCAATAAAAATAGTTGCAAACACAATAGAAAAGTTCCTGCAAATTGATTTGTTGCAGATGTTTTGGGGCTTTTGCAGCTTTTGTCAGGGATTGCCAGACATGTGGTCTCGATGCTCGCATTTGGTCTTTTACTTTAATTACTTAGATTAATTGGAAAATCTTTTTCCATTTCACTCATTCTCCGGCTCTCTATGTCTCTCTCTCTTTGTGTTTTTTTTCTAGAACTGCAAACTGCAAATTGCAATTTTAATTAAGCTCCACATAGTTGGCCAAGTTGAATTGCGAATCGAAGTCACTGTTGATTTCCATCAAGTTGAAAAATATTTAAAAAATCAACATCAAGTTGCAACTTTGATAAGCAATGTGTGTGCAAAGATAATATTTGGTTTATCATTGTTGTTATCATAGAAACTAATGCATTAAATATGTATGTACATACAAGTAGAGAATAACAATGAATAAAGCACAAATCAATTTGCAGTAAATAACAAAATGCTTGCCATCAAATTATTGCGGAAAGAATATACAATATGTGTTTGTGTTTTGTTATCAGACGTATTTCAAAGTTTTGCAACCACTTTTTATTTGTTGCATACACTTCAGGGCTCTAATAAATAAGTATTAAATATGAGGTTCTTTGATATGCATTTTAAACTGTGATATTATGGTACGAATTATTCATTAGAATTGAATTGTTTAGCCCTAGATTTGTGAAGCTGAAATGAGTTTTGGCACCGCGAAATAAAATTGAGGTGTAATTGAGCGGAAGCGATTTCCCTAAGAATAATGTAATCTTAAATAGTTGCCTTGCTTCTAATGGGATTTTTTCTAGTCCTTGTGATATTATATTATGGTACGAATTCTTCATTTGTTTTTGTGTGTTATGGCACCGCGAAATGAGATTGAATCAATTTTCTATAACTTTAATAAGTATTTTGAATGTATTTTTTATATTTAGCTATTTGTCAATTTTTTGTCCATCTGTGACCATCTTTATTATTATGCATTTTTTCTATTTTTATAACCTTATGCTACATTCATTTAATTTTCTCTCAATATTTGTCGAATGGAATATGTGTCTATCACTTTAAATATTATGCCTTTTTAAATAAGTATAAACTGTTACCCATTTGCAATTATGCTAAAGTGCTTCAGTTGAGCGCCTTTATATTACTAATATCCTTCTGTTCTCGTACATAATGAGCTCTTAATCCTCATCACAATTACACGCGCTTCCCACGCGCAGCTGACAAACTGGCAACACCCGTGGCCCAAACTCATTACAACCTCATTAAAGCGCAGCCTTGTAGAGAATTTGGCAGACAACACACACAAAAAAAAAACAGAAATGAAAATAATCAGAACGCTGCTTAAATTTGATGCCCATCCCTTCCCCCCCTTCCGAGCCGACCTACCCCGCCCCGCTTGTGGCATGTAGTCGTACTACCAAAAACTGTGCATAGCCCTTTATAATTGCCGCATATCGCCAACCAAAAGCAACTCTAACGGAAAATATTTTGTAATTTAAAACGCGCGCGCGACAGACCCAAAAAAAAAATGTGTACGCCACACACCTTTGTGGCAAAGATGTTACTCAGGACAAAATGTCAAGGGGGCGTGGCAGTGCAGTGGGAGGAGGGAATAGAGGATTTGGCAGGCGGCAGCTGCAATGTTAGCGCTAATAGATCCCAAAGCTAAAGCCCCAAAGAGCCCCAGACTTCATAACCCCAGCTCGCCGTCAGGTAGTGCTCTGCGTCCTCTGCTCTTCGCGTATGTGTTTGCGCGATGTAAGAGACTAGAACATGAATAACGCGCCATGTCTGTACTGGGGGTGATTAGGGGATTGAGCGGGTGCGGGGCGGAGGCGGGGGATGTTGGCGCAGCAGCAGACACACAAAGTCAGCCAAAAATGTGTTTTCGAAACGAGCCAAAAACCAAAAGCAGTGCACAGTTATTTTAATTAGAAACGAAGTAATTTGCATATTAAGCGCACGCTCCCAAGAGCGCGAGCGCGAGCGAGAGCGAGAACGAGATAGCGCCAAAGTCATGTAAAATTAAACAAAAAAAAAAACGAAAATTTCTTTTTTCAATTTAGTCGAGGGCGTATTTTGGACTCCTGGGAGCCGGCAAAAAACAATAAGTGAACTTAAGCGCACTTTAAATGAGTAATGAGAGTGTTTGTTGTCGTATGCAACAAACAAACTTGGCTTTGAAGTTGAAATGACTTAAGAATGGAAACAACAGTTAAGAGTAGCGAATGAAACGGGAATACTTAAGAATGGAAATTGAAATTAATTTGGGTGATCAAATAAAAATGGAAGCAAAAAATAAGTTCACTTGATACTCTTGCTATAACTTTTACCGCTATTAGGTAGGGTAAAAGAGTGTTATAATTTTGGTCCTATAGGAAATCAAATAAAAATAAGAAATAATTGTAATAATAAAAACAGCTGCTGCAATAGAGTCTAAGCTACTTTGATTGATAATTTGGTATATTTAGTACCCTATAGTATATTTTGAATGTCGTAATATACTGATAAATTAAATGTAGATTTTGGTATACTTTAATTAGTTTTCAATATATTTATTGCGTTTATTTGAAGAATAATACCTTATTTTTATACCCGCTACCCATAGGGTAGAAGGGTATTATAACTTTGTGCCGGCAGGAAATGTATGTAACAGGTAGAAGGAGGCATCTCCGACCCTATAAAGTATATATATTCTTGATCAGCGTCAACAGCCGAGACGATATAGCCATGTCCGTCTGTCCGTCTGTGTGTCTGTGTGTCTGTCCGTCCGTCCGTATGAACACTTAGATCTCAGAGACTATAAGAGATAGAGCTATATTTTTTTTCCGACAGCATTTGTTATGTTTGCACGCAGATCAAGTTTGTATTAAATTTTTGCCACGCCCACTTCCGCCCCCGCAAATTAAAAAAATCGAATAACAAGCGTAATTTTAAAGCTATAGTTCCGAATTTTGGTATATACAATAATAACTATAGTATTTATGATTTCTGAAAATTTGGTTGCGATCAGATAAAAATTGTCGAAGTCATTAAAGAAATACTTTTGTATGGGCAAAAACGCCTACTTACTAGAGGTCTTAGTTGCTTTGGCTGCCAATCTGGTATATTGTGCCGTCTATGGTATATTTGGATTACGGTACTATGTCGATATACCAATTATACCATTCGGTATATTATTTTAGTATTTTTGCAGTATACTTGGTATATTTTGAGAAAATACCGCAAAATATATTTCTTTTATTCAAAATGGGTAGCGGGTATCTCACAGTCGAGTACACTCGAATGTAGCTTTCTTACTTGTCTTTTATTGAAAACACTCGACTGTAGTTTTTTTCTCCATTATTTAATGATTATCAATCACTCATTCGAGAATACATTTTTCGTACAAGTTTGGAATAAAGTTTATACTAAAATTAAATAACATTGTATAATCCTGCAGCTTAACACATTTCCTATGTGACAGATTGTCGCTTTAAGTGATGCCATTGCGATGACCCATTTAGTTGTGTATTCTAGATTAAAATTGACATTTAACTGTGATTATCACGAAAGCTTTTAACTTGGCCAGCGAACTGGCTCGGTGTGAAAAAAAGCAAATTGTTGTTTGTATTGCGTTTGTCAGAGGAAAGGAAAATGGTCGGAACTTGACAGCCAGACAGAAAACAGAGAAACTCAGACAGACAGACAGACAGATGAGAGATGAGAGCGAAAGAACTCTGGCAATCAGTCAATCAGTAGCCAAGGAACGAATAAAAACAAGAACAAGAACAACAAACACAAACACAACAAAGACGAAGTCAGTCAGTTAGTTGAGTCAATCAAATGTAGAAAGTCGGAAATCTGAGGCAATAGCAAATCGATAGGGATACCAATTGGATAGGTGTCCTTAAACGTCTTTAGAGTATCCTGTTATTTTCGATTCGTTTCGTTTTCGTTTTATTTTTGTTTTACATTTTGTGTGTGTGTGTGTGTGTTTTGTTTGTGTTGGCCATGTAAAATGGGACTTCAAAGTGTCTTCGCCAACAAACCCAAGCCGAAGCTCAAGCTCAAGCCCAAACCCAAATTCAATTTCTTTTTGTTATGCGCCAAAGGACATGCAAACTAAACTGATTTGAAATGCAGCAAGTGGTGGCCATCGCTTAGCTTGGGGCATAAAATTTGGGCATCCTGCCCATCGTTCCCACTCCACAGTCGTGATGGTATGTAAACAGCTTTCAGCTGGCGGAAGGATGCCAGACACTACTATGTTATATACATACATACTATACATATATACGACTCTATATAGGAGTTCTGGACACAGACTGGGTGGTGTGAACAATTTTTGAAGCGACAGAAAATGTCAGCTGCTGTCAGCGTCAAGGAAATTTGAATAGGCAAATCGTAAAGTCAAGATGACAGAAAACGATATTATACTATTAGTATACACAAGCATTTAACGAGGGTTGTTCATTGTGTTATGTGCAATCAACAGGCAACTTTTACATTTTACACTTTACAATTTCAATTTGCTTTTCAATTAAATGTAAAACATTAAAGTGATGTCGGGTATTGTCTTTAATTTACCTTGCTTCAATCTCCGTAATTTTTCTCAATTCTGTATTAATTTAATTATTATTATTATGGAGTACTGTCTTAAATTACTTTGATCTTTCATTCTGTGTAAATGTATTATTATTCATTATTGTTTTACCTTCTTTAACATTAGTTTCGTTTTCTTTAGTATTATTTGCCCTAAGTCACAATTCCGTGAAATGCAATTTTTCTATTATACTTGAGATATGACCGCAAATCCCGTAGAATGCGTATTTATAAGCCTACTTAAGCTTCATTTTTATAAGCTCCTGAATATATCCTAGTATTTTCACATCGCTTCACACGACATTTACATAGCGAAATGTCCATAAAAAAAATGCTGCTACTGTAAATCTGTTCAGCGACCTACTTTGCTATTCATGACCACACTCACAGCCACACACACACACACCTTCGTGACTTAAGAACCTTCATAAACTTTGACGATTTTTAATTGCCCACTTTGAGAATACCTAAGCCAGGAATGTCATGGACCAACTATGTTAAAAAAATATAAATTTGCACACGTCTCGCGTACTTTGACAACAAAAAAACTGACCAACAATTGATTGGGAGACTTTAAGATATTCTGTAATTTTATTGCTGAGAATAATTGTATTAAATTTGTTCTTCGCTGAGGTATAGAAATGAGATAATATTTAGACAATAGAATTTCGTAAAGAATCATACAGAAATAAATAAGATCATTGCCCACTTTTGAATTATGCATTATTTGGAAAAACAATTTCGAAATTGTAATGTATTAAAATATCAGCTTATTCTTAATACAAATTTAACATTTAAGATATATAAATCATAATTTCTTCCCATCGCCTAAGAAATCTTACTTAATGTTCAAGTTTATTTTTTCTTAGACTTCTTATTTAATATTATATTTTAAATATCTGGCAAATATGTAGCAGTAAACTTAAACTATATAATAGTATTCATATAAAACAACATAAATTAACTAAATCTCAAATCTTATGCTCCAACAAATTCAATCCCTTTGGGATAGCAAAATGCCTGCTTCTTTGACTTTATGTGTGCAGGGTATGTGCTTACAAAAAAGAAATGAAAAAAGCCAAACCTATGAAATTTGCACATCATCATTATCAACACAACAGTGAAAATTATCTGCTCAAGTGAAGCTGTGCCACAGCAGCCGCCACTGCCATCGTCGCCGCCTCCTGTCCAAAAAGTGCTAACAATGCCGCAGCCACAGACTGTGCCCTCGTCTTCCACTTCCTTGACGCGTCCGCTATTCGCCGTCTCTCAATGCCACGCAAAAAAACATTTAGGAAGCTTGCGATGGCGACGCGTCAAATGCCTCACGGCAACTTCAACTTTGTTGCCGTTGCCGTTGCCGCTGCTTCTGCTGCTGTTGTTGTTGTTGTTGTTGTTCTCGCTTGTAACACGGCAAATAAAAATTGAAAGCAAATGAGACAGCAGAGACACGGGACAAGGATACGGAGACATGCTGATGTCGCTTTTGCTGCTGCTGCTGTGTGTGTGCTTTGCTGTCCCTGTCCGGGAACCGACTACTACCTCTATTCTCACAGCCTGCTCTGTACACTGAGAGAAAAATCAAGGTCTATTTGTTATTGAGAAATTGCAGAATTTAACGAGAGTGAAAATTTTTGATAGAAACGAATTTCAACCTTCTTAAAAGTATTGGTTTAAGAATTTTTCTAACATTTTAAACAAGTTTTGGAATTATTGTAAGAACGATATGTTCTTAAATGAAAAAAAAAAAATGTTATGAAAATAAAAAAATGTTGCATTTTTTTTTTTATTTATTACTATTATTTCCGCGTTTATCACAGAATATTTGCTTTCAATGGCAGCACCAGACTTTAAGATCAATTTTAATAGGGAAGGAATTATAACATTCGCTCATTCATTCATTTACAATTACAATTTATTAAAATTTTGATAGATTGCGAAGTTTTCTTAATATATGAATCAAACAATGATCAGAATGAAGCTTGGTATATAGTTAATTCTTGATTTGAGCTTTAATTATAAGGATAGTTTATATTTTTTAGAAAACATCAGAAAATATAAGAATAAATTGTTCTAAAAGAAAGGTAGACCGAAAAAGACTTGATTTAAGAATATTTTTTTTTTTGAGTGTACGCGTCGTGCGTTTATGCCGAGCCTTGTGACAGCTTGCGCTAAAAACGCCGAGTGTCGAGTGTCGGCCTCGGTCTCGGTCTCGGTCTCGGCTTGGCTTGGCTTGGTTTGGCTTTTCGAGTGGTTGGTAATGCGTGACAGGCCCAGACCAGTGCAGCAGCGGCAGCAGCCCCATCTCCCGCCACTCTCCCCTTCTCGCCACGCCATTTAACAACGCTGAATTCAAATTTGATGGCGGCTACAGCAACAGCAGCAACAGCGGCAGCGGCAGCGCACGTCCTGCCACACAAGTTCCCGGTTTTGTCCCGTCCCCCATTCAGTATTCGCCATTCACCATCTTCCTGCCTGCCCGGATGTGAGCCGACAGCGGCGTTTGTCTATGTGTCTACTTCGTCTTTTGCTTCTCCATTTCCCATTCTTCATTCCTCCCACCATCCCCCTTTTGGGCAGCCAGCCGCCTCGTTTCGTACGAAAGTTTAAGCGAATTAAATTATTTGCTTTTTAGATTTCAATATTTCCGCAGTGGAGATTTTAGACGATATCAGTGTGGCGTAAAGTGGTTTCTCTGTCTCTCTCTCCTCTCCTCTGCTGTGTGTGTGTGTGTGTATTTTAGCGGGGATGCTGTCGCTGTCGCTGTGCGGAGAGGGGGGATCTAAATTGAGTTTGATGATGCGCTGTAATCATAAAGTGCTTTGGGGCTGAACAAATTTTTGGCCTGGGCTTTAGCTCAGGTAACTCATAAGAGATAGACTTGCACATGTTTATTTCTGAAACTGGTTTCTTTGGCTTCACTTAGCAGAAAATGAGATTTTACAGTTATGTCTGCCTAAGTGTATGTTATGCGTTTGTTTTTGTGTGTCTCTCTCTGTCTGTCTACATCGGTTTTCAACTCTAATTTGCAATATTGTATTTTTGATTGAAAGGCGTAAAAGATATTAAATGTGTAAGTCCTGTCTATCAATCACTTTGTGACTTCAAGTTTTAGCAAAACAATGATAATAATATTTCATTTTGTTGATAGTCTAATATTTTATTGTTAATTAAGTACAAGAATATATTCATTTATAATTGGTTTCTTATAAAAATAAATAAAGATTATTCTAATTTGTATTTGTATATATTTAAGAGCATATTTCAAATTAAAATTACAATTAAATTCAAATAAATAAATTAAATGTTATTGCAACACAAAAGTATCACTAAGCTTTTAATGTTTGATTATTCCAATTAATTAAATAAATATATCCTTGAACTCTAAACATGTCAGAATTTAATATATGTCATACTAAATACAGTGCTTTAAATATACCTTTAGTATTTTATTTCACAATACCTAATAAAACTGAAAGCGCAATGTTTTTATGTTGATTGAAGTTGCTTGTCGAGTTATGTATAGTTTTGTAGTTTAACCAAAAAAAAAACTCAACAAAGTGTGTGCTTTATGAGAAAAAATATATCTAAAATAGTCATTTTTTAATTTTATAAATAAATAATATAATAAAATAAAATAATTATTAAGTAAATACCACATATAATCTGTGAAACTATGATTACAATTTCCACCTGCAAAATAATAAAACTACTCGAAGAAATAAATGCAAATCCATCTTCTAAGTTTATCAAAATAATATATACCTTAACTATTTCTTCAATTTATTTTCAATATTATTAAACACTCCTTGACTGAGGCTTGCTTTAACTACAAATTAAATCTGGGAAAGGGTTCTTTGTCAGCAGCATATTTCTTTAATGAAATAATTTCAAAGCGTGCTTTTAGGCGGCAGCAAACAAAAAAAAAATACCTCAAGCAAATGGCAATCGTATTTAATTCAGCTTTATTTTCGCTTGAGCTGCGTTGGCAATCATTAAAAAGAAAACATCATAATACAGCTAGCTAAACAAGACGCAAATAAAAATAAGAAGGAAAAAACCACCAAAGAGGCAACCGAACTGCTGCTTTTTTCTTTCAGCTGGGCCTTTTCTTTCTCTATTTAAATTCCGACTCTAATTCAATTTTTCTCGCTGAATTTGCCTTTTTACTGAGGCGGTCGACGGATGTCGGACGTCGGTCGTCTAGCGGCAAGCAAATTACCTAGGCAGCAAAAAGTAAATGCTGATATACATACAAATATATTATTTAAAAAAAAAAACCGAGTCGAGTTAAGGAAATGTAAGCATGATTACTAAAACGCAGCTCAATTTTTTCTTTATTTTTATTCTACATTTTATTTTGAGCATAAATATTGAGATTGCCAGAGAGAAAGAGAGGGAGAAAGAGAACTGAAGTTTGCTTTGCATGCCCAAAAGTTTACCCAGTTTTCGAGACATGCTCGACTTATACCAGCTCATTTCCTTCGCTCAGAGTATGCAGTTGGCGTTAAAAGATGGAGGAAGAAGGAAGGCGGAGGGTTCGGAGAAGTTTGGTTTGAAAACTATTGAAGCGCACACAGCGCGAAGCGCATTCATTTACTCTCGGCGTGTGGGCGGTGTGTGTGTGTGTGCCATGCCACGCCCACTTGGTGCCCTGTGAACGGGAGCTGTAGCTGTAGCTGGAACTGGAGAGTGAGCAAGTCCATTGCATGCCTGAATGGTCGCGCAAAACATGCCATCATCATCATCAAAGGGAAATTAACCTAAACGGCCATGAAGCTGTTTGCTGGGCGTTACTGCCACTGAGGTTCTTCCTCTTCTTCCTTCCTCCACTCGCTGCCCCTCTTCGTGTTGTTGCTGTAATTGGGAGCTCTGCGGCTGCTTTACACGTCTCAACACAGCGACCAAGAGAGCTTTTCGGTAGGAAAAACGAGTCAAACTGGGAACTGAAACTCTCTGTGACTGTGACTGTAACTGGACTGGCGCTGCGTTTGTATTTCGGTGGGGGATGCGGAGGGGGGCTAAGGGTTTTTTTTTGGGGTAGGGATATGGAGTTCACTCTGCTGGCATTTTTGCTGATTATGAGGTTGAGCAAACTGGAAAATGTGTTAACCTCCGGTTTTGGTCGCTCCATTTTGATTGCTGTCGCCTGCTGCTTCGCCCTTTCTCCCGTCTTCTCTTCAATTCACAGCTGTGTTTATCCACAGTGCGTCAACATCATCATCATCATCGTCATCATCATTATCATCATCGTTATCGGCCTTAGTCACTTCGGAATTGCAGATTGCGTTGCTCTGACTGGCTTTAAGTGAGCCATTCAATGTGTGTTCGGTGTTCGCTGTGTGAAGCAGCAGCATCCTTTATTTTGTGCTAATTGTGGCTACTTTTGCTGGTTAACTGCGCTAATTGAAGTTCTCAGTTGGACTTATCGATACGGCAGCGCTTTTATTGTATTGTCAGCAGACTTTCAGTCGTCTGGCCATGGGGATTGTTCATTTGTGTGCCACATTGAATTGAGACTCGTCGATGTGCCCTTTATTACAAATTCAAGGAAATTTTAAAAGGATTGAAATACGCAGAAGTTCATTCTATTTATACTTAAGCAAATTAATGAACGTTTTTATATTCATTGCAATTTTGCAGATTATTTATAAATTTAATCAAATTTACTAAATGGATTGGAATATGGAGAAGTTTTTATACCCGCTACCCATAGGGTAGAGGGTTATTATAACTTTGTGCCGGCAGGAAATGTATGTAACAGGTAGAAGGAGGCATCTCCCACCCTATAAAGTATATATATTCTTGATCAGCGTCAACAGCCGAGACGATTTAGCCATGTCCGTCTGTGTGTCTGTGTGTCTGTCCGTCTGTCCGTATGAACACCTAGATCTCAGAGACTATAAGAGATAGAGCTATAATTTTTTCGACAGCATTTGTTATGTTTGCACGCAGATCAAGTTTGTTTCAAATTTTTTCCACGCCCACTTCCACCCCCGCAAATCAAAAAAATCGAATAACAAGCGTAATTTTAAAGCTAGAGTTGCGAATTTTGGTATATAATAATAACTATAGTAGTTATGATTCCTGAAAATGTGGTTGCGATCAGATAAAAATTGTCGAAGATATTAAAGAAATACTTTTGTATGGGCTGACAATCTGGTATAATGATCCGTCTATGGTATATTTTGAATTCGGTACTATATTGATATACCACATATAACATTTGGTATATTTTTAGTATTTTTCAGTATATTCGGTATTTTTGAGAATAATACTGCAATATACATTGGTTTTATTCAAAATGGGTAGCGGGTATCTTACAGTCGAGAACACTCGACTGTAGCTTTCTTACTTGTTCTCTTTAATATTGAGTAATCGTCATAAATTCATGAACTTTTTTATACTTATTGGGAAGAGATGATGACATTTTAAATATTGTGGTTTTTAAATTGGATGAAATTGATTAATAGAAATAAAGTACTGTCAAATATATTTATTTACAAAATTAGGTTGAAATTTAATTTTAATAAAGGAATAAGAAAGAAAATAAATCTACATTTAGAATGCTTTATTTTTAATGTTTGGTATGAAATTAATGTAACATATTCTTCAATAGATATTTTTAATTATCTTTTTTCCCCTGTTGGCACTAGTTTCGTAATATTAATATCTAATATTTATATTCATATTCATTTAAGATAACATACTAGTTTTACAATACCACACAAATTTCTTTTTTCAAATACAAATCTAATATGTTATTGTATAAATATTGTATTATTATGTACTGTCTTGTGCTCCTTTAATATTTAATAGAAGTTTGCATAATATTCAATTAAATTCAATTCAATAACAATTACATTGATAATGAAATACAGAACATTAATTTAAAGTCTTTACCAAGTTATTGGTTTAGGGCATTTCCTAGATAAGCACTTTCTGGTTGAATTGATGCTCTGATTATTCCCAAGATTTATTGTATTATCTGTGAGAAGCAAGTTTGAAGTGTCTTGTACACTAATTGTATTCAGTTGAATGCTCCTTAGGCTCAATGAAACTTCAAAGTTCTAATTGTTATTGAGTTTCAGAGGGGGAAATGCGGATGTGCTTTCGTCTTCATGTACAGTAAAGCATGTGTACTCGTATCTGTAGCTAAACTTTCTCTTTCTGTTGGTTAATTTTCTTAACCAGAACTTCACACTGTTGGAACCGCGAAAACCCATCAACCCAGAGCCTGATCTGTTTTCATCCCCTTCAGCGATTCTGACGGCACTTTTCATAATTACCCCGCGTCCTTTCGGTCGTCCTTAAAGCTGTGGCAGCTGCTGTGGTTTACACTTTTAGCGTGTGACAAATGAAAATATATGACAATGTTGCTGTCGTCACTGTCGACGTTGTTGTTGTTGTGATGTAGTAAATGAAGCAAGTGCACAAAAAAGGCTAAGCGGGCATATCCTTATTAGAGGATTTGTTTGCAAGGTAATCCATATTTATAAAAATAGCCATTAAAAGGGGTTGCTCACATGTATGCAAAGGACAAACACACTCACACACACACACACACACACACTCATTGGAGCACTTTATAAATACATTTTAATTTGGCTTTGTGCATTGAAACATATTTAAATTAAAGAGCATCGGCTTGTGAAATGCGCTTGCTTTGGCGCATGTGAAACTGGTCGTGTCCTTTTGCCATTTTTAATACAGTTTATCAATGGGTCGAATGAGTAATGTGCACGAAGAGTGTGTGTGTATATATATATGTGTGTGTGTGTGTGTGGGGAGACTCTGGCAAACTGAACTTATTTGCGCTGTGAAGCGTGCTCAATTGTGAGGAACCGTTCACCGCCTGCCTGCTTGCCTGTCCAGTTCTCCTGTTGTCCTCGAGTCCTGCCTGTCATCCGTTCGATAAAATTAAAACGTCTGCTCATGTGCAAACCTCGGACCTCAGACTACTTTACACATCAGAGCGAAGCGGACTGGACAACTACACGACGCCCAGACCAAGTTTGTGCCTTTGTTTATCAACTTGGCAATGTCCTGTGTCCACGTCCAGAATGTCCTGCTCACTTTTTCCAACTCGTTCGGCAGCGAACAGTTCGTTTTTTTCATTGTTTTTTTTTTTGGTTTCAAATACATCCTGGCTAAAGGACACAATCAACTTTGTCATACAGCTTGTAATGTCAAGTGGTAGTGTATGCAGCTAATGAACTCTCATCGATATTGATATTGATGATGGGGTTAGAAAGTTTTCGCATATCGGAAATTTGCCATCAAATTATTGTAAAACTTTAACTGAATTCAATTACATGTAAGGTACACATTATTTGCGTAGTTTTATTTCATTTTTATAAATTGAATTTTGTATTAATTGTCTGAAGAACTTAATTTTGGCAATTTAATGATCCAACTTTTCTTAAAAAGTTGGTTTATAATCTTTTAATTTTCGTTCATAATTAAATAAAATAGAATATATAAAATATATTTAGCTCGAATGTTTACTACTCTTTGAATGCGTTTATAGAAATGTTTGCTTAAAAATCTTCTGTTTTCTTGCTTGTCTATAACAAAATAAAATAGAAATTATAAAAATTGAATTATGAAATCTAATTTTATAAAGCTTTAAACAAAATTTAATACTTCAAAAATATACTTCCATTTCTTAGCATCTTTATAAAAGAAAATCACTTTTTATGTATTTTAAACTAAAGTTGAATTCATTGCAATTAAAAGTTTCGATCGACATTCGCATAAAAATCTTGCTGAAATCGTAAGAGTGTTTAATCTTCACTATCTGCTGGATAGTTTCCCATTTCTTATTTTATTTCTCTTTTTAATTTGCTTGGCCAACGATGCACAGCTGCTGATTTTATGAGTTTTATATGACGGGGCAACAAGCCGAGAAACAATGAACAGTTTGCCAACTCTTCACTTCACTTATTTATCGATAATTGGAAATTGCAGACGTGCAGTTAACAACCTTCGTCTTCCCTCCGCCCCCCTTCGTTCACCATTTGCATATACCCATTGACCATTTGCCATTCTTAGCCACATTATCCGATAACCAGGGGCTCAGCAGCAAGTGACGCTTCTGAGTGTTCTCTGCTCTGTCTCTCACTCTTCCTCTCACTCTCCCTCTGCTCACTTTGCTGCAGTCATTGATACATTGATTCATTGGCATGACAATGCCACTGAATGTCATTATTTCTTCTTTTTTGTTTTTGTTTTTTTTTTGTTTGCAACTCTGGCAATTCCTCACCCATGACTTTTATTTCATATGCGCTGCCAAACAATAAAATGTGCCTCTGAATGCTCGTCGTATATTCTCTGGCATATGCAATGTGAGTAGGAAGAAGAGCTGTGAGGTTGCCTGCAGTTTTGTGATAAGCGTCAATCCACGTGCCACATTAGCCTGCACTTTACCCATGCTATAGTCTAGTATTTAGCACGACATTGCGTCGCATTTGCTGACTGGCTAATGAGTTGCTAATTAGAATTGTGTGCAGAAAATGTGACTTCAAATGACAATGTATGTTCAGCAATGGTTGCTAATTGCTAAGCTTTACCATTTCCGCCCATAAAGTTGCGAAGCATTCATGGAATACGACCGATAAGAACTCGAATGCTGTTCAAGTAATATTTTTTCCGAGCATTGATGCTTTTGGGCATTTCAATTTAGCTTTAACTGTGTCTGTCATTAGCAGTTTGGTTGTAGCTATTTTTTTTCGTGCAGCAAAAAAATATGCAATGGATTACTGAATTTTATTAATGAAGAGAGCAGCAAACTTAAGATAGATTAATTATATTATATTCAGTTCTATTTTACTTCTCATATATATTTTTCAAATAAAAACTTTTAAAGTTTAATAAGCCGACTAATTTCTGATTAAACATTCTTGTTTCTTGTTTTTATACTAAAAAAAATGTATATATACCAAAACTCGATTGGTTGACAGTCTAGTATATTTTTACTCGATAGTATATTTTGAATATAGCGGTGTACTAAACACCTTTTTTTGTTTTAATATTTTTGGTATCTTTATTTAGTATATTTTAACGAACATACGGCATCCAGATGATTTTCAGTATTATAGCTTAATATTAAGCTACCTATTTTTAAAGTAATAGTGTAATATTAATCTTTAAGGCTTGATATCCGTAGCTGCTAAAGACTCGAGATCTATGAAAATTCCATGCTTAAAAGTGCTTTCTATAAGCGCATCGGTTGACAATTTCAGCACCTTAATAGAATTGTAATTCAGTTAATGAGACGTTAACCTAATTCCATTTGAACTCAATTTAACTCCGTAACACTTTGCACCCTGAACTCTTGTCCTTTGACTCGCTAAGCAAACACTCGACGGTTAATATAAAATATATGTAAGTTGTGTACCTGTGTAAATGATGGCGATGAAATGCAAATGACAAGTTTTAACGAGCCCAGAGGAGATACTAAAGCATATTAATAGAGTGTATTTAACATATTTCGCAAAAGCCACTTGATTATGTTAAGCTCGGGTAATGCTTGATATCTGCTCAAGTGATTCGAAGTGGTTCGTTCGTTGGCTCATCTGCTGCTTAAGCCATCCCCCCAACCACAACCCGTGAGCAGCCTTGTCTTTCCAACTGTCTCAAGGCAACTTTCACTTGCATTTCAAGCTCATTTGCGATTCTGCAGCTTAGCCTCACCTCCTTTCCCCCGCATTTTCCTGGAAAGTCTTTTCATCATTCGCTTCAATGCCATTTAAAGCTTTTGAGAACAACAAATTTTTGGCTTACAAACAAGCAAAGCAAAAACGAAAAAAAATTGTGCAAAAAATTATGAAAATTGTCTGCACCATTGAGCACTGAAGGGGTGGGGAAGAGGGGAGCTTAGACGTTATCCTTTCGCACAGACGTGTAATTAAAATATGCGCAATTAAAATGGAGCAAAAGAAGCGCACAATGCGTCTAATTCGAGTATGAAAAATGCAGAAACACTTCATAAATGTAAATGTAATTTACATATCACAAAATTCGCTCAGCATATGGGGATTTGCAGGCATATAAATTGAAATTTCATTAAGAAAGTTCTCGCTTTCGCTTATCGCAGCGTATGCAAGCAGAGCAAGTGAGAGTGAGAGAGAGAGAGAGAGCTAGACAGCAGCTCAGTCAGGCACTGTGTTCTAGCGTGCTCTCGTTCTCACACTCCTGCTCTTATGTCACTTCAAAATTGAAATGTATAATGGCATTCATATGTATGCATGTGTGTGTGAGTCTGTGCGTGTGCATATGTGTTTGTGTGTGTGTGTGTGTGTTTGTGTGTGTGTGTGTGTGTGTGTGTGTGTGCATAGGCGCACTTGAGCGACTTAATTGTGTCGTGTTAACGTCAAACACATGCAACAAACATGTGCAAACAAATGATGTTTGTCTCTCTCGCTGTATGTGTGCATGTACGAGCGAGAGCGAGAGAGAGAGACAAAGCATGTGGGAGCGAGATGTAGGGCGGGTCTCTTTGGCACGTTTGTGTCAGTGCCGTGTTGACAGATTCAACCACCCAACAAAAAAACCCGTTACCCGTTACCAGCCCACCTTCCGTTCGTTGCTTCTGCACACTTACACACACACATACACACTGACATACGTAAACATACATAAAGCCACTCTTTTATTTTATAAAAACACATATACAAACATTCACTCAAGCGGCAAAACATATCCGTACACATCCGTTATGCCGCCAACGACCCCCAAAGAACTCACCATCCTTTCACCATGTATTTTCTTCTTCTGCTTCCTCTCGCAGTTTCCCTGCTCCTCTTCTTCTCTTCTTCTCTTGTTCTCTTCTTCTGCCTGCCAGGCAGCCATTGCCACCTGTCATAAATTTCCATATGCGCGAAAGGTTGAGCGGTTATTTTTTACTTAACTGCAGCATACAGGAAATGAAATACACTTTCTTTATACTACACAAACAAATAATGCAGGCTTCTTGATATGAGAATAAAAGAGAAGCAGACATAATGTCACATATACAAATGCAGGCGGCATGTCAAAAGATAACATATGATTTACTTTATAGTTGTGTGGAAATGATGTTCCAAATTAGCTCCGAGAGTATAAGAAATAAGCTAAGTTAATATTCATGTGATAAATGCATAATTTTAATGTACTTAGATAATACATAAAAGCATACAAAATTAGCTAAATTCGTATTAATAGCAAGTTAGATCATAACATTAAATGTTTATATGTACTGTTATATTTTCAGAACACTTACCAAAGATAGGTAAAAATAATATTTACTAAATCAAACATCATATTCAAATGAAAGGTCTTGATGTGAATTATATTATTACCAACTAGAATGGGTATAAAAAAAATTTCAAATTTACTTTACAATATTTTATTTTGTATCAATCTTGCAAAATATGTATTCTTGATAGATATAGTTAGCAACCTTTTATTTCAATATTATTCTTAAAATTTCAATAAAATAATATAATATAATTATATAATAACAAATACTTTTTTTTAAAATATTTTTTCATTATCATTATATATAATATTTCACTTGAATTTCTATTTATGAGTGTTTTATTTACAATCTATCCAAAGATAACAAGTAAATTATTGGATCATATGTACAAACATAAGACTGTATTCTCCATTATCCCAAAAACTTAAGATAATTAACTGCTCATGCAGATATTGACTGTTAGAACACACAAGACTTTCGCACAATTATCTCAAGTAAAACTAATTAGTTTAGCTGTCGACACAGCGAGAAAGATGCTCTCGTGAAAGAAATCGAAAGTCTGTTGAATGTTTTGTGCCGTTTCATCTTGACTAACATTTGAGGGCAATCTCCCATTTGGTTAGGGCATGATGCGAACTTTTTGGATGAGTACTACAGCATAAAAGCAGCTGTTCCGTTATGACTGAGGCTGGCGGGTGGAGGTGGGTGGAGAGGAAGAGGAAGGCGGACTGGGCTGTGTTGTGCTGGGCGGCTTATGCATAATAGACATATGTGAATGGCTGGAAAACCCATTTTCATAACTGACTCAACGATTCTGCGTTCACATTTCGATTATGACAATGCTAAAAATATCTGCGAGTTAAATTCAAATGCAATTTTCAATCAGCCAACAAGCGCTCAGTTCGCTGACCATTCCCAGTTTTTCCCATTAATTTTTCTCTTTTCTCGATTTTTTGTTTTGTTTTGAGCTATTGTCTGTGAAAATTGAATTTTCCATTTGGACAATGGTGCTCTCGCTTCTCTCTCTTTAGTCTACTACCAGGTATCTGTGGTACGTTTCATTATTGTTAGCTTGAAAACTGGCCCCCAGCTGATAAGTTTTAAGCCTTCGGTGCTAATCCAATGCTGTGGCTGGGCAATCAATTTGGTGTTGACGTCTTTTAATGAACATTCTCCTTTTCTTTTTCCTTTTTACATTGCATTGCATTGCCGCCTGTTGCCTGTGTGTACATGTCAGTTGCTTAATCACAATATCCAAGCAATCCATGTGTGTGTGTGTGTGAAGCGCATTTGAAAAGTGAAAGGAGTAGGCAACAAACGATACCAATACCAAGTGTGCCAATGTACCCCCCTTTGGGTGGACGGTGGGCTGTGTGGCCAGTTGACAGTTTCATTAGTTGGTTTACATGTCCTGCCGTTGTGCCAGGAGGTGCCAGTTTCTGTTGCCTGTTTGTTTGCATTGTATTGCCATGTTGTGCAGGATATTGGCTGGCCTGTCCTCTGCTTGCCTTGCTTGCTGCGTTCTGGCAAATGCTACACACAATCACACCCCTTATACCATGCCTGCCTGCCTCGTTGTCGTCTTGTTGTGGCATACACCGGAAGTCGACTGATAAGTTTATGTTGACATGTTACCACACACTCGCTTTGTGTGTTCGTGTGTGTGTATGTGTTTGTCAGCTGAAAGCTTTCATAAGTTGATTTAAATCTTTACTTTTGACAATTTTCATTTGACATCATCGTTGGTTACTCTCTGCTTCCGCTGCAGTTCAATCAGCGATTACTCCAAAAATTACTTTAGAACTTTAACAAACTTATTCAGTTCAGTTTGTTAAAATTCTAAAGTAATTTTGGAGAAATCGCAACTCAACAAACAGCTCAAATAAATTACTAACTATAGTGTGACAATTTGTGCCTTGCTATTAACATTTATATAGTTTGCTTTGCTTAATTCAGAGTAAATTAGTTTAAAGTTTATTTAGTTCTATTTGAATGAGCATAAAACACTTTAATCGGATTTAAAGCTTAAATTGTTTTAAGTTTCAAAATAAAATATGTGAATTCCAAGAAAAACAACAACAGCTTCTTTGCAAACGAATTAGAACTAAAACAAAGCAATTTCTTGCTGCCCCAAAAAGTATGCAATAGAAATTGAAATGAAATCCAAAGACAATAAAATGTAATTAAACCCATTATGGTAAAGCACGTACACACATTTAGTTTTGCATTTTCTTCGACAATTTTACGTAACATAGACACGTAATTAAAAACCAAAACAAAACAGAAAAGAACGTACAAAACAATTTCTATAGAAATTGCTCAATGTTGTGTTGGGCGGCGTCAACAACAAGTTTTTTGAGCTGCATTCTCCAATCATAACCCTTTTCAAATTGGAAAACCATTTTAATTCTGCGTCAATTCAAATCACCTTACAGAATCAAACACGTATACGCCTTTTAAGCAAGCTACCAGCCTCCTACACACATGGCCAAATCCAAAAAAAAAAAATAAACAGAATGAAAAACTCAAACAAACATTTGCTTTTCGTTTTGTGCTGTTGACCCATAAAAACAATAGAAGCAGCAGCAGCAGCAGCAGCAGTGGAAGCATCCAATGACCAGTCATAGAACTGACCAGCTCGATGTGCGTGGGGCAGCAGCAGATCCAAATGCAAAATTGAACAAACTGTCAGTTGCAAAGGCAGATCACGAGGACTCCGACTCCGTACACCACCGCATAGCACCACTCACTACACAGCATAACATAACACAACACAAGCACAACACAACACAATCACAAGCACGAGCACAAGCACATCACACTACACGTCACCGGCAAGCAAATGTTTGCTCTCAAGCTTTTCCCTTGATATTGCCTACAACCTGGCCTAGCATATGATGTGCACCGAAAAAAAAGCAGAAGAAGTGTAATCAAATACGTGTTATGTGAAATTCTCTTTTAACGGAAATTTATTCACATTTCTTGATCGATATCGTGAGGTGAGCGTAGTACAGACATTTTTCATAGAGAGTTTAAAAAGCCTTTGCTTAAAAATTATATATTTAATTCGAATCTTTCTTGTGTAGTCAATAATTGAATTGATCCTAAACAAAATTTAACTTTTATGTTGTCTTAGTTTTATGTAAGTGATGTAAGATGCTGTGAAGGGAAAGCCACTGAAGTTTATTGATTTTTTCCAGAAGTTTTATTCATAATAAATCTTCATGGTTTTGACATTAGTTTATATACCTCTGGCTCTCTGGAAAGGATAATAAGTGAAAATACTTAGATTATTGAAAATATTCAAGTCTGTCAAAAATAATCCAAAAATAATATTTTCGTCTTATTTTATAAAAATATATAACTATCAAACATTTAAATAAGTAAAGCTGTGATAACGATATACAAAAGAAGTTCATGAAATATATTTTTGACAAAATCCAACAAAACAACAATAGAGGCAACAAATGTTGATGTCTTCTTAGGGTCTTCTTTTTGATATTCTATGATATTTTATCAAATTTAAAAATTGTATATACGATTTCTCAACTTAGAGCCATAATTCTTAAAATATCCTATGTAAGGTGTACATTTAATTCATATGTATTTTGAATTAAACTCTTGTTTCTAAGCTACAAAATATATCTTGAGTGATTATTCTTGAAATATGTTTATTAGTGAATAAATAAATATATTTTTTTGTCACTAAGATGTAAATGAAAAAACAGTACTCTCATAATATAATTAATTAAAGCAAGGTTTTTCACAAAACTGTCTTGATAATTTCCGTACCTCTCACTTCCTTTTTCGTCGTTTCTCTCAGTGTACGCATAGGCTCTCAAACTGCTGTCGCTGTGTTGCTGGTGCTTCGGCTGTTGGTGTTGTTGTTGTTGTCGCAGTTGTTGTAGCAACTTTGTTAGCCAACACGCTGAAAGAGGCATGAGGACACGTCGCATGCTGCTGCATGATAATGGCCCATTGGACGTGGCTGTTGGCCGTCGACTCCTGGACATCATGGAGTTTTTGGCATATGTGTGTGAGTGTGTGTGACAGAGTGTGTGTGTGAGTGTGCGAGTTTGTTTGTGCCTATAAAAGTGAACGGAAGTTAATACGTTTACCTGCCTTTTTTGCTATACTTCTCACGCAGGTGGCGCCACCTACATTGTTATGTATACGTTGATGTTGTTGTTGTTGCAATTGTTGTTCCTTTTGCTGTTGTTATTGTTGTTGTGCAAACAGGGCAAATTGAATTGCGTTAATACGCTTATGGCATTTACTCGGGCTGGGCTCATGGCAGCAATAAATGGCCAAAATAAAAATGCATATGAAAATCTATAATAAAAATAGCCAACAAATTGAGTTTAAGTGCACAATACAAACACAAACAGAAACACACACACTGATACACAGATATAAACACACACTCTTGAACATTCAGGTCAGCTGTGGTTTGGGACTTATAAATATGGCATAACAGTTATGTTTGCCTAAATGTAATTGTTAGATAGCCATAGGTTTAGCTCAGTTTTGGGTACTGAGCACTTACACCTAATGGAGTTACATAAACATAGATGACTATATTTATTAAGTGCCAGTTGCGATAATCATTTGCTTTAGCTAAACGTTGCTGGTAACACTTAGAGTTAGTTAACCGTTAGTGTTCTCGGTTAAGGGTTGAGATTAAGTCGAGTGTGTATTTTGGAATAATTGTGGGAATACTTAAAATGGACTGTTTATCATTTACTGCATATATTTGCCAATGAATATATTATTTTTGTATGTGAAACAAGTAAGAAAGCTACAAAAAATGAAAATGAGGCTGTGAGATACCTGCTACCCAATTTTAATGTAAGCAAAACAGTGCAGTATTAATATATCAAATATACCATAGAGAATAAAATATACCAGATTTTCAGTTAAAAAATCGAATACCAGTAGTAAGTAGTAGTTTTTTCTCATACAAAAGTATTTTTTTAATAACTTTTAAAATTTTTATCTGATCGCAATCAAATTTTCAGGAATCATAAAGACTATTGTTATTATAAGTGCTGTCGGAAAATAAATTTTATCTCTATCGCTTATAGTCTCTGAGGTCTGGATTAACATACGTACGGACAGACAGCCAGAACAAATACTTTATTTCAATATAAATATTTTACAATTTAATATATTTATACAATTTCTTAATGACTGACTATTTATTTGAACTTAAGCTTCTCTGCCTGTCATAATTGAATACATTTATATATTGAACAATTTATTTATGTACGTTATACATATATTTCTTATAATATTCACTTAAATATAGTACAACTAAAAATATCTCTAAAATACGCAGCAAATTTATAAATTTAATAGAAATTCCATAACGTAATTGTTAATCTGTAAAAATTGTATTGTGCTTGCCTTTGACATTTCTTACTCCTTCACAAGGCAGCTTGAGTCTCAGTTTCTCTCTCTCCCATGTACTAGTCTGATTTTATTCAATATTTCTTGGAATTCTTTTTGACATTATTTTGTTTTGTTGCTGTTGCTTTTGCTATTGCTGTTCACTTAATGCCTGATACTTGCGTTGTCTAAGCCAAATGAATCCCTTGTTCGGAGTCCTTGTCGCTGTCGTTCTCGCGTTGTCCTGGCAAAATTGCATTATTATGTATTAGCTGGTAGCTGGTTGCTGGTTGCCTTTTGATGGTGGCTGACTCCAGTAGCAAGTAGCAAGTAGCAAGCAGCAAATGGCGAGTGGTAAGTGGCAAGTGCCACCTGCTTGTGTAAGTAGCAACTCCAACTGTCAATGTTACTTTTCCTTTTGCTTTTCGCTGCGCTTTTGAACATTTCTTAATACACTAAAAGCTAACGTCATAGTTCAAAGTCGTCGGCACTTAGTCAACGGGCCAAATGCAATCGCCTTTAGTTGCACATTTTAGCGTAAGGTTCTCTTACATTTATTTCGCTTTAGTTTTTGGATTTTTTCTTTCGTTTCGTTTTTATAATATTTTCACTTTGATTCAATTTCTTAATACCTTTAAGTTAACATCCGCTTACCGGTTGCCTTCAGCGTTTCGCTTCCGTTTTTGGCGCTGCAGCTTTCTGAGTCTTCCGTTGCGAGTGCTCAGTTTTTGCCGGCACTAGCATTATCCCAGCAATCAGCGTAACTGTAAATCACACACACACACACCTACACCTACACTCGCATACAAATACATATTAAAATAGTAGTTGACATACAGAAAGAGATACAGATAGAAACAGAAACGGAGACAGACAGAGACAGACTCTTAGAATGGCGTAGGAAATGATGCTGTGATGGCTGCCAAGTCCCGTATGCTTTTGTATTATGAATGGAACTATAACACGCAAGCAAACATCGCACACGCAGTCATCATAGACAACAGGACAGACGGGACAAACGGGACAGCAGGCAGGACAGTTGTAGCAACAGGAGGACATTTTTCTAAACTCAACTCGACTCGCAGTCGAGTTGACTCAACAGGACTCACGCTACAAGTTTCCATACCCGCTATTAATAAGGTAAAAGGGTAGTATAAATTTGTGGCAATATGAAATTTGAGTAACACGCGACCTCATAAAGTATATACATTCTTTATCAACTAAGGTTAACAAACTGCTTTCGTATGCTCCATAGTATTTTTGATATTGATATTGTATTGGCGGATGACATTCTTGTATATTTTGATATTTATACGAAAGTATGTAAAGTAAAGAAAGTAAATGCATATAGAGTATTCTGTATATTTTTTAATGTAGTAGTATATCGATATACCATATATAGTATTGAGTATATACTTATGTGGTAGTACAATATATAATATTCGTGATATTTTTGTAATTTAGCAGTATGAGAGTCTAGTATATTTTGTATTCTATGATATTTTTGAATTTGGTGATTTATTAATGTATCAAATACAGCTTTAGGTATATTTTAATATAACTGTGATATGACAGTTTGGTATATTTGTATTCTATGTTCTGTTTTCAATATATTTGTATATCGATATACCAAATATAAGTTTTGGTGTGTGTTAGTATTTTTTTTGTATTAAATTAATTTATTTAAATGATAATACCACTTTCGGCAATACTCAAAATGGTTAACAGGTATCACACAGTCGAGTGCACTCCACAGTAGTTTTCTCTCTTGTTTTTTGGTGTCTCGTGGCCGGACGGGGGCGCAACGTTCGCTTCGTCGCCAAGCTGACGGATATTCCGGTGCTTGTGTCAAACGCTTGTCATTTTATTTACTATCCACACATGAACGTGCACACATACACACACACATACACTCGCATACACACACAGAGGATCTAACGTCCTGTTTCGCATTTTATCGGCTTAAAATGCGAAAATTGCAAATAAATGCCAAGAGTTTTTCTCGAGTTTCACTCGCAACGCTGTTGCTATTGCTACTAAATTATTTACTTTGCTGCCGTTGTTTTTTGTTTGCCTTTTATTTACCGTTAAACGTTCGAGCGATGTCTGCATGTGTATGCGTGTGAGTGTGTGTGTGTGTCGTATCTTGTATCTGTGAAATACTTTCGATCGTTACGTACCATTAGTCAGTTGGGTGTAAAATGCACATGACTTTAACCAGATTCCCCGATTGTTGCAATGTTCATTTTCATTCATGTGCATTTCAAGTGCTGTTCAAACACACACACACACACACACACACACAGATACACTCGCAAAGTATCCGTCAGATTGTTAGATTGGATTCAGCTAACTGGGTAAATGGTAACTGGAAACTGTTTAGCAACTGTGCGCAACAACTGGCAGCAATTTTTGCTCAAATGATTACATTTTTCATTTCAATGCTATGGATTAGCGAGTGAGTGAAAGAAACAGATAAATACCCAGAGAATGAGAGAGAGATAGAAAGTAAACTAAATAGAGAAAGTTAGAGCGCTTTTATGAGATTGCTTTGGCATACTTGTTCATTGTACATACTTGAGTTTGTTTAATTTGAAGCTACTTAACTTGATGTAGGCCTTTCTGCTATTGCTGCCAATGTTTTGCCAAAATACACACAGAATTCAATTAGTACTAGATGTGATTGACACATATGTAAATGTGCAAAACTAATTTGATTTGCTTAACATATAAAGTGAATAAGGTTACTCTCGTTATATAAGTTAGCACAGAAATAATTTACGAATAATTGGATCAATAAATTTAACGAATTCAATTAAATATTGAACAAATTATTTCTATTTTCTCATTTCTGTATTTAAATAAAGGATTTTAAGAAAGCATTCGGCAAAAGCGATTAAAATCAATTTATATAAATTAAGCTAATAACAAATTTACCATTTTTAAAATATATTCACGTTCAAGTAATATTATTTTAAATAAATAATAATATTTTGATATTAAAGATTTTTAAGTAAATTTTCGTGGAACTAAATTAATTATTATAATTTTTTCATAATGTCGACTACTAACAAATAAATAATGCTGTTATTATTGAATATTTTTTGTATACAACAATTTATTTAGAAGTTCTATTAAAATTAAAAATATGTTTTTAAATTTTAAAGATTGAGTTAGTTTTAAAAATTAGAAGTATCTTTTGAAACATTACTTTTTATACATAGAATGTAGTGTTAGTAAATATGTGAGAGCGTTCTAAGTTATTATACATTTTTCATTATTATTATTTTTAATTATTCTTATTTTTTATTAAGCAAAATATTTTTCTATGTAGCTTTAAAATGCCCTACATTTCTTAGTTAAATTTATTATTTTATTTTTAGCAAAATTTGATTTCGAAAATTTACAATTTAAGCAATTTAAATTGAATATATTGAACTATATTTATATAAATTGAACTATATTTTAAAAGAGTGTATAATGTTGCGGAATTATTTGCTCTACTTTAAATTATTGCTAACCTTTAACCGCAAGCACCACAAACTTATTTCAATTTGAACATTTGAAATATCAGCAAACTCAGTCTTAAAGATGTTGTTAAAAATGACTCAATTGCTTGAAATCCATAGAGGCTTAAGCCTACCTGTTCAAACTATAAATAAACGGCCGGAAATGTGCCCAAAAACAATTTGGCAATTTTCCACTTTTTATGCAATTAATCAAAAGCAAACAAAACCCCTAAAATCAGCAGCCCTCGAGTCTGCCCTCCGTCTCCGGCTTTTGAATCCGACGCAAAGCTCATGAATATTTCTAGATGTGTGTGTTGTGTGTGTTGGTGTGAGAGCATCAGGTTTATAGATATGGCAAATCGTCTATCAAGCTGTGGCTATGGTTGGTCTCTGTTGGATAGAAACTCAAAAGCAAATTCAATTAACCCTACGGACCGTAGAGAGCGTAATCAAATACACTCAACCAATACAAATAAATGTAGACGATGGCGATGGCGATGGACGATGGACGATGGACGATGGACCGAGCTGTATTCGAACTAAACCGAAACTAAGCCGGACTCTACGGCATAGACAACGGAGCACGAGGCACGCGCCACTTTCAAATCAGACACGAGGGGGATGGCGAGGAGAGGAGAGAAGAGGAGTGGAGAGTTCTTGGCGTTGGAACCGCAACGACACAAAGTAACTAATTATCTCGCCTTATCCCCCCCTCCGCTTGCTGCTTGTGTTTACCCAAGTCTAGAGAGCTCTCTCTCTTTCTCTCTCTGTCTCTGCACTCAACGAAGCGAAATTTTTAATATGTGCGCTGAGAGTTAGTTTTGGAATGGATTGTGGACAAAGAGACAGACGGACAGACGGACAGACAGACAGTCAGACGGAGAGGACAACAACACACGTGGCGACCCAAACAACAAGAAATTGAATGCAAACTCGTTGTTCACGTTTGAATGGACAATTGGTTGTTGTTGATGTTGTTGTGTTGTGTGTTGCCCAACTCCTTGAGAGGCGACAAAAACTTCAAATGATATGTGTCAAAGTCTCTGACACATGCTGCTCTCAACCGGTTCGTTATCACACTCGAAAAAAAAAGAAACGAAAAGAAAACTCGGCTCGATAAATTGAACCCAAAAATGGGCGCGCGACGCTTTTTGCAGTGGCAAAAATATGAAACATCCTTTGTGTGTGTGTGTGTGTGTTGCCAGTTTTCCAGTTGTTTTGTGCTCTCGTCATTCATTGTTTGTTAGTGTGTTAGTGTTGGCCAGTTATGGGGTTGGATTTGTCAGAGCTCACTAGTCCGTGTCTGCTGTCAGTGAGATCTCGCACTTCGCTCATTCATTCGATTAGTGCGCGGGGGAATTTTGCACTCTCGTTTTTCATTTTTTTTCGCCTTACTGCTCTTGGTGGATTTTGTGTGCTGATGGATGGTTGGGCATGGCTTGCTTCCTTGTTTGTCCTTTTTGCTTTGCTCAGGAAATTGGCATTGGCATTGGCAGCCCAGGCGGACGGACGGGTTCCCTATTGCCAATAGACGTTTAATCTCCAGTTATTCGACTGTTACACACAGCCACTCATAAGCCCGGCTAACCATTTGGAGTTGTGTCTGCTAATGCAGATTGCCAACTCCCGATAAAGCACTTACTACTACTACTGCAACTATCTGTAATATTATATTATCCTACACAGTTATATTTTTTGATATGCAATTTATACTTCTACAACTACATATTCAATTTTGAAATCGAAAGAAAGTGTTTAAATTAATAATATATACGATTTTTGTTGCAGAATTCATTCAATTCATTGAATGTCCTTTATTAGCTATTTGTGAATAATAAAAAAAAGAATAAAAATTCATTTATTGACTGCATTTAGAATTCTAGTTATGTGTAATATTGAGCAAATTGTGTTTTTGTTCAACAATTCAGTATTGAAAATAACTTGATGTCATTTCGAATTTGAGAAAAAGCATTTTATCTAATTTGCTGCTTTTAACAAGTATTAAACGCTAAAATTAGGAGAATATCTTGAAGTACTCGTATTTTAAATAAAGAATTATTATTCTTTATACCCGCTACGACCTACGACCATATAAGATATATTTCAAGATGGACAGATGGACATGGCCATATCGTCTCGGTTGTTAACGCTGATCATGAATATATAATATATACTTTAATATGGCCATGTCGATATTTCAGTCTGTCTGTCGAATCGAATATAAAGCATAGTTTTGAAGCTACAAATATTAATAACTACATTTCCTGGTTGCGGTCAGATACAAATTATAGAAGTTATGTAAGAAATATTTTTTTTTGGGGCTAAAACGTCAACTTTCTAAGGGTCTTAATTGCTTTGGCTGACAATCTAGTATATTTAAGTACTCTTTGGAATATTTTGAATGTAGTATTATATCAATATACCAAATATAGTCTTCTGTATATTTAAATATTTTTCCAATATACTATTTTAAGAACAATACCGAGAATAATAAAAGAGAATAATATCGAGCACACTTACTTATGTTATAAAAATTCAATGATATTTGTTAAAAAAAAATAAATTAACGTGGAATTAAAATAAATCATTGTACAAGTATTATTGGTATTTATTTATATGCTGCAATATAATTGCAATGAAGCTCAAATTCAACTTGCATTCTGTCATAAAGAAAAAAACAAATCCCTCTGAATTACAATTTTTTGTATATACTTGGAAAGGTTTAAAATTTAATATATTATATTTCAATAAATAAGTAAATACAAATAAAGCGCAACTTGTGTAATTTGAATCAAATATTTCGAGCTACTACAAATTTTTAATATTCTCTCACAAAGCAAAAAGTGTATTTTTAATCTTTAAATACAAAATGATTTATTGATATACGAGGAATAAGTTTTGATTGAATTGGTTTTAATTTAATAGAAAAAATGAACAAAGATTTGGTATTATACTTCAAAGAATAAAATACAGATTATAAAAGTTGAATTTAAATTTAAAATAGCGACAATATATATTTTCGCTTAAGGCAAACTGCTTCATTGATATATTTGTAGTTGCTTAAATTGAATAAAATTGCGAAATCCATTAATTGAACAGCGTTGGCAATAAAATGCTGCTGGACTCTAAAATCTAATTATAGTTCAACTTAAATACAATTTGCGTAGAGTTCACCTTTTGCAATTAATTGCATTAAATTCTGCTCTTTGTTTATTTTATAATTCAATTTTCAGATTTTTGGCAATGCACAATTTTCTAATTGAATTTTGCATTTAGGCAAAATTTAATTGTTTGGCCTTTAGTTTTAATCATTTTACATAGAGTATATGATTGAAATGTTTTAGGTCAACTGAAGTCAAAAGGGCAAACGAAATAAAGCTGAGCTGCAGCCAGGATGAACGACAGATGCAAGTGCAACATCGGTGTTGCCATTTCGCTTTTGGCTGTTTGGGTTGCATTACAGAGACGAAAAAGTTTTTAATTTGCTTTTACAGCGTTTTAAACTTTTTTTTTGTCGGTTGGCTTTTGCGTCGCAAGTTTGTTTTTATTTGGTTGTTGTTGTTGTGTGTATGGAATACAATTTTGTGGCAAATTAAATACACAAACGAAGCGTGCACGTCCACACGCATTCACACACACACACACACACACACACTCGCACACACATGGACAGGAAGCTCAGCGTGCGCCGCACAGCATGCAACGAAAATTTGTCTAAAGCTGCGCTCGCTTGCGTGCGTGAAACATTTTAAGCTTAACGGTATAGCTAGTTCTGGATTTAAATACATTTGTATGCGAGCGAGTGTGTTTGTGTGTGTGTATGTATGTCAAAAATTGCTGAAGATTATATATGTTTCGGGTATACGCTGCGTATACGTATTTTGTGCTGAATTGTTGCTCTTTTCACCGGCTCACAGGAAGTAAATGAAATATTTGTTGTTCGCGCAGCTAATAAATGAAATGCTCCGATTTTCGAGTAGATTTTTGTGGTGATTCGCTGTTATATTAAAGCTCAGCTTGGCGGTATACAGAGGGGAAAACTTTTAAATATGCAGACAGTTTCAAAGTTGCAAACAGGCATTTAAATTATTTCATGTCTAAAAAAGTTAATTTTAAAGCATTATTAAAAATGTAATCACGTGATAATGGTTTGGAATTTCGAATTTGTTTATTGCTTTCAATATGGTAAGAAACATGGAAGATTATTTGCAGATTATTAGAAACAAATTTATAGTTAAACAAAAAGGCTGCTTTGAAAAAAAATAATGATAATTGGCATTTCTTGAAAAAAAATTTGTACCAATGAAACTTATTATTTTATTGAAAATCAAATACAATATTATCATAATATTATATTATTTAATCATATTACCTATCATATACCTATTAAAAAAATCAAATGTCGCAATATCAGAGTTATTGGTATTTAGTATATTTATGGTATTTAATAAACTATTTGTTGAAATAAGAAAGAAATAGGATATCACAAGAAAATAATTCAAATGTATTAAGTAAATCAAATATTAATAATATTGCAAATTACTCCACTATTTGTCCGAATATAAAAGATAGAATATGTATATCTAGCCAATAATGATTAATTTTGAAATTCATTAAAAAAGCCAGATTTTGCTATCTCCGAAATATTGAAATTTAATTGGTAATAAAATATTAAGAATCCCGAAACAAAGTTACATTAATTAATTAATTTTACAAAATTTTATTTTTATATAAATATTTATCAGAAGAACTAAAGTTTCGACTTTATTAATGATTATTTTAATATGAATTTATACTTATGTTATTAAAAACATTCAAAGTATTGAAATTCTTGAGTACAAATATATTTAAAAAAAAACCAAAATAGATCCTACATTTATAGAAGTGATTAATTAAAATTTAATGAATTATTTATAATATTGACGGAATGGAATAATTCACAAAGGTCTAATGATTAAAAGGGAAATTTAATAATAGTTAAAATTTCAAAGAATTCTATATTCTATATTTAAAAATCTAGGTTTTCTTTTATTAAACATTTAATCTCCCACAATTATGATAAAAAAAAGGAGTTGTTGAATTAACAACATATTCAAAAAATTCGAAATTTAATTAAATCCATTATAAGTCTAATGATTTTTTGGTTAGAGTGTTAATTAGCTACACAAACTATTTGTCAGTTGAATTATTTTTTTAATTGAAAGCAAACTTCTTGGCGCCGTGAACATTGCGAGAATTCTCGCAGGTACACGTATATGGCTTCTTTTGACATCGAATAACTAGTTGAAAGAGCTGCCTCTGGATGCATGTTGCACTCGTAATCTGCTTGCAACACAACTCTCTATTGTTTCGCAGCTGTTTCGCAGTTGTCTCTGAATGTGTCTCGAGTTCTGAGAACGAACAAATTGCGCGCTATGTGACAGACAAAACTTAAGCTTTCAATTTACCTAATTAGCAAATGTTACACAAGTGTGTGTGTGTGAGTAGTGTTGTTGTTATGTTATGCTATGTTATAGACACATGTTTTGGCATCTGTTGGAAGCCAGAGAATGCCGATGTCGATGCCGAAGGTATTGCGGGCCAATGCTTATCACATTATCTGCTTTGTGAGTATGTTCGCAGGCTATTTAAGTTCTGACTGCTTTGCCAAAGTTCTTCGGCATTGTTCAGCACTACTGCGCGTACTTACCCAGCACTACAATCCCCTCTCTTCGTCCCCCTTCACTCTTTAACCTTAGCTTTGTTCAATTACCCCCAAAAGCCCGCATTTGGCAAAACTTTAATGGATTTTAGTGAAGTTGCTGTCTAAGACAAAGAATTTCTTCTTTAAAGTTGGCCAGCTTATTAGCATGGCTTTTTGGCTTTGACTACTTTTTATCAATATTGCACACACACACACACACACACACATACACACACGCATACACTTACTTGCTAAGAAGTCTGGTCTTTGGTCATATTTTAAGAGATAGGCAAAACATTAAGCGGATTAGTTTCGTGTGTACTGTGAAATTTTCCTACAATTTTCCCCTCTTCTTGCCCCCCTCCGCACTCAGACGATGGGCAGCCATTAGTTTTGTGTCGTCCTTTAGTTTACAGCGTGTGTTCTCTATACAGGAGAGAAGAGAATCCTGAGCAACAGGACTACTACTTATTTGGCTTGGGTTTTCTTCGTCTTCGTCTTCCTCTTCAGCTTTGGACTTCGTCTTCGTCTTGGGCTGGGTTCATTCGAGCTAGTTATAAATTGTTGGCTATTAGTTTAATGAACTTGCTGGCTCCTTTGGCTTTTAAGTACTGTTGGGCATTTCACTCGTGCTTGACTGCATTCCTATGCCAACTAACGGTCAAGTGGTTTACAGAATTAGCTCCAAACACACATTGACGAAGAGCAAATCTTCTACGCACACTATTTAATTGGAATAGTAAAAAGCTTAACTGAAAGCCAAATATATAGAAATAATAGAACTTAACCTTTGTTTACACTGAATTTTAAAGTTTATGAGGATAAAATACTCTTTCAAATTTAATGTTAGTTACAATAAATTTATTATTTTATAATTTACTTTTAAATAATGCTAACAAAGGCATAAACATATTTTAATTATTCAAAAAGAAACTTTTCTAAAAACGTTAGGTTCTTTTTTTATAAGTAAACGTAGAAACGTTGAACGTTTAAAAATTAAAACCATTCAAGCGGTTAACTTTTCCATTTTCCAAACGATAAATGAAATTAATGACAAGGAAAATTATGCCTGCGAAAAGTATTCGACTGCAAAGTAACCTGTAAAATAAAATGATCTAGAATTAAACATAAGCAATATTATATATTATATATTATATTATTATATTATATAATATTATATTATATTATATTATATTATATTTTATTACATTATATTATATTTTATTATATTTTTCAATACTTCTTCAATTCCTTAACTCAAATTATCGCATTTAAATACTCTCCTGGCAATTTGATAATTTACTTGATTACAGGATATGAGCATCAACAATTCTGCGTGATTACAAAATGTAAATTGATTATTGACATAAGTGAATTGCTTTAGCTAACCAATAAGGTGTGAGTAGCAAAGCAGACACAGACAAACACACACTGACACACGCAATCGTAAATATATCGTTGATATATGTATGTATTTGTACAATATTTAGATATATCGATGTGTCTGCTCAGGCATTAGCATTTTACCACATTTTGTGACAATTAGAGCTCATTCAAAATTCAACACGACCCAATTTTCAAAAAGTGTCCTGTCAAACTGTCCCCTGCGTGGAGAACTTCCCCCTCGTTTGAATCCGTTGAGCTGTGTACGTCCCAACACCGCCCACCGCCCCCTGCCTCCCGCAGAGCCGCAAAGCTAAAGTGATAACCGCATGCATTTAACTTTGGCATAGATTTGCACACAGCTACACTCCCACGAACACACACACACACACACACAGTCAGATACGAGTGCCAACCAATACATTTACAAGCTTACGTAAATAAAGCAAATGTTGTTTTTTTTTGTTTGCAAATTTATTTATTACACCCTTTAGCTTTGAATTTCAAACGGGTTGTGCCGACTGAATTCACATATTTCACAATTTTAGATGTTATGCAACACTGTGCAGTACTCTTATTATCGAAAACAACAGATCGATTAAAGACAACTGTTATCGACTTTCATTGTGACCTCTATCGATAACATCTGTATTTACTTTACTTACAGCGTATTTGTTTGGCGAGCAAGTCTTCACTCAATCAGTTCACCAGTTATTTTTTGTATTCACACACAAATACAAACACATAAATATTTGTGTGTGTTAAGTCTATCGCCCACTCTAGCGCACACACACATGAACACACACACTTAAAATGTAATTAAAATTTCATGCGCATGTAAATGCAGATGGAAGTAGAGTGTGAGCGAGAGCTTGGATGTGTGTATGTGTGTGTGTGTGTGTGTGTTACAATCATGATCTTACCCACGCCCCTTAACCCCATCCACCCACACTCTCACACACATACAAATGAGATTAATAATAATTTAATTAAACTCGCAAGCTTAATGCACTTCGCTTGTAACTTTGCTTCACTGAGTGTTTGTGTGTTTTTTTTTTGCTCGCCATTTCTTTAAGCGGCGCTGCCAACTTGTTTTTGGGCACTTCCTTGTCTCTCTTAGCACGTGTTCTTCTCCATCCCTCTTTCTTTTTTGGGTTATACGCGTTCATTCAGCTTTTTTGTGCAATGAAAATTTAATTAAGTTTTGCACTTATCACAGAATCCTGTGACAAAAGTTGACCCTTGCCTTTGCCCACGCATTCAATTTGTTTTTGCTACTTTTTTGATGCATTTTTTATAATAACTGAACTGTGGCTATATCGCTGTCTCGCTCTCGCCTTGGCGCTTTACAGTATAGTGTGCATATTTTTGCGTGTGACATTTAAATTTCCACCACGCCCACACTCAACGCCCATTAAGCCCATTGCTGACCAATAATATTTTTCCAACCGATTTTTTTGTGTATGTGGGTTGCTGTTGTTGTTGTTATTATTGTTATTGTTACTGCGCCATAAATAAATTTTATTTTTATTCAATTAATTGACTTTTGTGTTTATGTTTGTGCATGTCCTGCAGGACTCCCGACTGTGTGTGTGTGTGGGTGTGTCATGGCCAAAAGACACCTGTGAACAGCATTTAGCACTTTGGCAGCATTTTAATCTGATTTATCTCCAACATATGCAATTATTTTCCATTTCCATTTTGAATTCGATTTTATGTTCTCAGCTAGATAAATGCAAACATAAATATTCATATTTTTTGTTTGTATTTATGTTGGTTTTCAATGCATATTGATTTAAAAGTGCAAAAATATATCAACTTGCAGCTACCACATCAATTTCAACATTTATTTTTGTCACTCTTGCAATAATTATAATAAATGCTTAATTCTTTTCTTGATTACAGGGTATCAAGTTATTTGATGGCTAAATGGTTATTGGACATTTCAATGTTTAACCGACCATAATTCACATTTCATTTGCAATTTTCAAATGTAATTTGGCTTAGGACAAATTAAAAATATTCCAACTTTGCATCAAATTCGACCGCAATAAATGAAGCAGACAGAAAAAAATTTAACTATAAACTCTTTATACTTTTACTTTAATTTATTCATTAAATTCTGCATCTAATTTAAAATTTTTAAATTATTGTAAATTACCAAAACTTTTCTATAGATGGTCACGTGAAAGGAATTGTGGGATCAAAATAAATGTTGTCTAAAGGCCAAGTGAATTAAAAGAATGCAATAATTAATAATAATGCTGCTGTGTATGAAATTATTTATAATGAACTAAAATAGTTTTGTGTCGAGACAAAGCGTCGTTGTTGTCGTTATTGTTGTGGTCATCATCATTGTTGTTGTTGTTGTTATTATGCATATTAATTACGTAATTTAATTTGAATGCTATTATGATTCTTAGATGGGGACAAATGTCTGCGGCTTGTTATTATTGTTGTTGTTGTAGGTATTGTTATGCCTCTTGTTTATTGAAAATTATATTTTAATCCTTTACAGTAATTTGCATTTGTAAATGAATGTGTTGCAGCAATCGGTAGCAAACGTGGCAGGAGCATTTGTAGGCAGATTATTCCGTATATGTATTTCAGCATTTGCATTAATATTTAATGCACAGCGATTAAAGACATCGTTTTGCAGTTGATTTAAAAATCTTCAAATTTGCGCATTTCGAATGCAACGTAACTTGGCAGCACTGTTTTTGCATGGCACTCGTCCATACACACACACACACACAAGCGCACACTCCAACAGCCAGCGTTGCTCAACCCCTCGAGAAAGTGCAAATTGCTCACTCAATTCGTGTGCTCACTCACACGCTGCACTCAACGATGTGTAGCGCTGTGTGCAACAAGTGTAAGCGAGATGGCCATAGTGCGCATTTGAAGTAAAACGACAAAACACTGCACTCAAATGTGCTGCTCTCAGCAATCAAATGTTGCTTAACAGTCAGCTGTTATGCTAGTTTTACAGCTCTGAGTGCAAGTAACATTTAAATGCAGCCCCTAAAGTATGCAATACATGTTAAACTCTGCGCTCTGCGCACTGAACTCACACCGAGCACACGCACAACACACTCAATTTAACAGACTGAGTTTCATGTTAACTAACAGCACTGCGGGTGGCTTACTCTCGCAGAGAGTCCAACACATAGAGGGAGAGAGAGAGAGTGAGAGCGCGAGAGTCGTTTGCTGTTGGTTGTTAGCATGTTTGTTCTTATAAGAAATACTGAGCGCAAAACTGAGTCATTTATAAAATTTTAATGGTGGTGTACGGTTCGTTCAGCTCGCATCGCGTCGCAACATCTCGTTTTGTTGGTCAGTGAAAAATATCAGAAAATCCAGAGAAAATCAAAGAAAGGCCCTCAATATATATAATTATAAATATTATGTATAGCAATTGTTGTCTCGCGGCGTCGTGCATCACACAGTGACAAAATACAAAACAAAAATACAAATTGCAAGCAACAAAATACAAACGAAGCAAATATAGAAAAACAGCGCGTCGCGTCTGAAATTGCAAATTGCAATAAAGTCTGAAACGTGAAGAAGCAGCAGAAGAAGAAGAAGCAGAGCAATAGCAGTGTATAAACAGCAATTGAAAGAAGCGGCAAAAACACAAATCACAATATAAAAAAACAACAACAAAACAAAAACATCTACAACTACAATTGAAAAAACAAAAAAAACGTGAGCGTAATTTATTTTCCTCATTTTCGACTGCCCAACAAATTCCTAGTTTTTTTTTATTGTTAAACGGGCTTTGTTGTCTGCCGCGTGAGTTTTTATTTCTCGCTCTCTTTCTCTCAGTATATTTTACGATGTGCTCCCTCTTGCTCTCAATGTGGTGTGCAAAACTTTACAACGGTTTATTAAGTTTATTGTTTGTCCGTTTGATTAACAACAAATTAAGCATAATTAAACGTTCTGTCTCTGTTTCTCTCTGTGTCTGTCTTTTCATTCTCTTCTTTCGAGCAACCGGCAAAGCCGTCGCGTGTTGCGTTCTATGTGTGTGTGTTGAGTGTGTATGTGAGCCTATGTGTCTGTGCATATGTGTGCGTGGTGTATACAGTTTTTATGCTCTATTTTAAAGCAGGCATTTCCAATTGGACATGTTTTTGGTCACGTTTTCAAAATAACATCAAATTCTCAATGAAACTAAACTAAGGCGTGATTGATTGTTATCTCTGTTTGTGAACAAATCGAGTGCAGTTGATAGATCAATTATAGAGCAGCAACAGTTAAATGATTTGCATTTTTACCAATACAAATGTGTTATAAACAATTGAATGAATGTTAGAAATATGTAGTTGAGAACATGGAATTATTTTAAAAGTATGCTATAAAATAATTCCTCATATACTCGACTTTTATAGATATTGTTTCATTAATTGTTGAAATATTACTTAAATTATAATATAAATACGTATGTATTTTAATTAAATGCCGTCATTGTAATTCTTTTTATTAAACAGTAAAATAATTGTTTAAAACAAATTGATTTCTGAATCTCAACTGTGAAAGAGTATTCGTGGTTTGTTCAAAACTCTTTCGTCTCCCCTTTTTCTGAAGTGCAAAAACGCAAAGACAGCATCCACACACATACACAAACAGCACAGTCGCATTTCACAACCCTCCACTCCCCACCCTGTCCCCATTCTACACTCATCTACGCTTCAAATTGATTTTTGTATGGCGGCGGCGGCGTCGCATTATTTTCTTATTTGTGCTTCTCGCGTTTTGCTTTGCCATTGCCTTTGCCAGTGTGCGCTCTTTGTTTTCTTCTTTTTGTTGTTATTTGCCTCCTTTTGTGCCTTGCATTCTTGGAACAGTCGCCGTTTTACGCGCCTTTGGATTTTTGCTTCTTGCTCGTGCTCTCGCTCTCCTCTCTCACTCTCTGGCGCAAGCCGCTCTCTGCTCTCATTTGCTCAATTCTGTGTGTGTGAGTGTACATGTGCGGTGGCTAGTCTGTTCGACAGTGTTCAACACTGGCGGTTACCAGTTGGGGATTTATGTACATTTTCTAATTGGCGTGGGCAGCAATGCGCACGATATTCTTTTTCTATCTGTTTTTTCCATATTTTTGTTAAGAATCAATTTTTTGGCAGCCCTTTTTTGCCTTAATCACTTCCGCTTGGTAAGGTTGAAGCAAGGCGTTGTCTGAGCTTAATTCTTATCAGAGTGCCAGGCAACAGAAGAAACTCAAACGACAAACTGCAGAAAACTTTTGTGTCACATTTGTGTGTAGTTGTTGCCCTGTCCCTATCCTGCCTCCATTGTACTCCCCCGCCAGTCTATCAAATTCAATTGTGATTACTTTTAAGGCAGCCCCCGCTACCGCTTTCGCCACCATCACCGTTGTTGTCGTCGCTTCGCTGCACTTGAAAAGAGACAGATTTGAATTTGAATTTACGCCCGTGTCTCTCTCGTTGCTCTCCCTCTCATTCTCATTCAACTGGCATCTCTCTTTCTCATGAGTTGGTGCGGGACATTTGCACAAAGCTGAAGCTCAGGCGTTGCTTTGTTGCTTAGATTTACTACGTTCGACGTTGCTGTTGTTATTGCTGTGGTGCTACCTAGTCACTAAAATCATTTACACTTGGCACGCTCACCAAAATTTGGGTTGGTTAAACATCACAAGTGTCGACACAAACACATACACAAACATATGCACAATATATTGTGAATGAATACTGAGACGTACAAAGCTATGCACATATTGACAGTGACTGGGAAACCAGAAATCTTTGCGACTGTGAGATTCTTATTTCTTATTTGTTTTGTTTTAAGAACTCTGTACAGTCAGAAATAACGATACAACTTGAATGCAAAATCTCTAGAAATGGGAAACACACAACAAAAAACTAGTTCCCATGCAGCTCATTCGAAATTCCTCAAGTACAATTATAATCAGAAACATGTGCAAGCATATCTTCGTTTTAGAATCTTTCTGTATATCATTATAACATAAAGAAACAATTAATTAAAAAGTCAAATGTATTATATTTAGAAGTGATAGCACATAAAAAGTTGAGAAAGGTTATTTGCAATTTCTATACAAATTTTAAGCGATTAGAAAATGAAAAGATGGTGGTTTAGCATTTATGCATTAATGGCAAACTATTCAACTTGTCAAATTTTATATTCATGCATATTTTCAAAATGATTGTTCCTAATAATTGTCACCAAACAGTATTCAAGTAATTTAAATTTCAAGTTTTTAGGTAGATTTAATGTCAGAGTCGCACGCGAGAGTGATCAAATATCATGATACTGCTTCCAGGGGCACCCTTTTGAGCTGCTTTAAGTTTTGTGTATGAAGGAGAGCCAGTTATATGAGTTGCTAAGTAGAGACAATAAATTTTATGTTAAACAAACAAAAAACAACGACTTAATCTTGTTTTTAGATTTAATCTATATTTGTGCAAAATGATCTATATGCTTTTATGCATAATGTGGGGGGTACGACATCAATTTAGTAACTTCCAACTTCATTGATGTGTTGAAATTGGTGAACAAGTTGCAAATTGTTTCCGATTCAATTTCAACTGGAAAAAAAGAAAACCTGTATTCAACAACAGCTCTTTTTCACTCAATTACTTGCATGCTTGATTTGTCATGTGTTTAAAGCTTTTATCTATTTGAGCGATGTGCATGATATGCGGTCACTTGTCTTGCCTAGCCTTACCTCACTTGCTTGCTCTGTTTGCTGTGCTGCGGCTGCTGGTGATGATGTTGCTGTTGTTGTTGTTGTTGTTGCTGCTGCTGCTCTTCTTAATACTGCATTCAGTTGCAATTGCTTTGGCGTTTGCTTTATGTTGCATTTTCTACTTTGCTTTGCTCTCTGCACATTTTTCGCACTGTGCCTATTTTGTGCTTTTTTTAAGCACACACGTCGCATTGGTTGCTTTTCTTTTTGTCTGGCCTTTCATTTGCAATGTTTATACCCCGTACTCAAAGACAAAAAAGGTATTATAATAAGATGTTGCATCTATTATCATGCATCCTATGTAAATGTTTATTGATCACCATTAATATAGGTGATAATATAAGCAGAAGGGTAAACTTTGTAAGATTATTAAATAGCAGTTATAATACCAAGATTACTTTAATGAACCTCAATTTTAGAGCCTTGCCTAAAAGTGGGTACGGGTATCTTATAGTCAATTGCAGCTTTCTTGTGTTGTTATTGTTGTTGTGTTCATTTTCTTTGCTATTTTTTCATTTACTTTGCTCTGTCGCTTCGTTCGTTCTGCTGCGTTGAATTTCAACCTGCCAAACGAGCGTAAAACGTATGAGGGGATCTTGCTCTGTGGCCAGAGGAGAGCACCAAAGATAAAGTGAATGAGCGAGAGGGGAGAAGGGAGAAACATGCTTCAGATTGGTAGCTGTACTTTGTTGCATTTTTCTGCTGCAATTTCTAACTGGTTGTGTGCCTGAGCTTAGTCTCGTCTTAGTCTCGCCCGCCAGTTCCCCCTCTTCGCCCTCTCTTCAGACCACCCTCGCCAATTGCTGCTACTGCTTCTTCTACTTTTCTTCATTTTCT
Organism: Drosophila nasuta; assembly: GCF_023558535.2. Classification (NCBI taxonomy): domain Eukaryota; kingdom Metazoa; phylum Arthropoda; class Insecta; order Diptera; family Drosophilidae; genus Drosophila; species Drosophila nasuta. Next base: position 7,452,868 of record NC_083457.1, read on the forward strand.
ACTCATTGCCATCGTCGTCGTTGTCGTCGTCTGTAGGCCGTTGACTGCGTCGCCAACGTCAACGTCGCGACGTCGCTGCATTGAGTGGCGTTACTCTTTGTCTGCCTTCCCTCCACTTCTCTGCTGGTCCCGACCACCCCCTTTTATTGTTGACCCTGCGCGCCACTTATTGCAGTTTCCTCTTGCTTTTGCATTTCTTTTGCTTCGAAGCCCCACAGCGCAAAGCACTCAACCCGTTTTGCATGGAGCAGAGCTCAGTGCAGAACTAGAGTGAGGGGACCCCATATAGCCCCCATTCCCCTCCCCTTTTCTCTCTCTCTCTCACTCTCTTTAGAAGTGGGCGTAGGCTTTATAGCTAGCTGCCTAGCTCTGAGCACTTAACCGCCTTCCGTCTTTTGTCTTTTGTGTTTTTGTGTTTTGCTTGCTGCATTTTTCACACTCTCCAACCACCACCAATTGCAACAGCAGCAACAACAACAACAAGAACATCACCACCACCACCATCCTCAGTCATCAGCAGCCATCAAACCACCTGACCTGCCAACAATTGGCGCTGCTTTGCTGCCATCCGGTCGAGTCGTCGTAGGCCCGCAAATGTTATTTAGACGGCCAGCACTGAAACTGAAACAGAAGCAAACTGAACCGAAGTGAACCAAACCAAACCAAATCTCCCCCCGGGCTGGTGAAATATGCAACGCAAATGTAATCATTATTGATTTTGTGGCCAACTTGCCTGCCCACTCAAGCACACACGAAGACCCTTCTTTTTGCTACTTACACTGTGCGAAAAGTCTTCAAAAGAATATGTCACTGTCAAAAATCTTGTAGAAAGGAGTCTTCAATCTCGAAGAAATTATTAGGAATTGTGAGAAAAATTTGTGAAGCTTTCTTGTGTTATTAAAAATCATTTGAAAGTTTAGCAAGAAAAGTCTGTCTAGAAACTGGCAAAAAACTGTCTAGGAACTCCATTAAATTTTAATAAATACTTTTCAAACATATCATTTTATTTTAAACACGACATTTTGTATTAAAATCTTCTAGAATTAACAATAACGAATCTTGCAACTCAATAAGAATTTTCAAATTATGTTAAATATCATTTGCAAATCGATGATTTCATTTGGATGCATTTAAATAAAGCTGCTTTTCTAGTTTTATCGGGTATGCAAACTGAAAATACTAAACTATGTTGTCAAGTCAAGAATTAGTCTAGCTCGTTGCCTAAATTATAACTCTCGTAATATTCCAATTATATGCGATACCTGGTTTTCTTCTCTTACTATTTGTTGTGTATCGCTAGTGTAATAAATTCCAAATAAACTTCTTCTCTATGTAATTTGGGATTATTATCGTAATTTGACTGCCTTGCAGTTACTTTTCTACAAATGCGTACACTGCGAGCAAAAAACACCTCGAAAAAAAGAGGTAGTCGTAAATTTGATTGTTGATTTCAACGATTTGTTGCAGTGCAGTCGCAATGTGGCATATAAAATAGAAGTCGAAAGTTTCTGGTTAGCAAAGTTTCTGGTTGTGCTTTCCTGGTGCTGGTTACTGGTCACATTAGTACAGCAGATTATCCTGGCTGTCAGGTCTCGACTGCTGACTGCTTAAATATGCAAAACGTTGCTGCTGCTTGTTGGCTATTTGCGGCCGGAAAAGCAACAACCTCAACGGGGTAGGCTGTGCGGATGGGTGGGCGAAGGAAGGGAGAAAGGAAGAGGTCACGTTGTGTTTGCTGGGATAACTGCGGGCTCAGCTCAGCTCACTCAGCTCGGTTCGGCTCACTGACTGACTGACTGTCCTCCACTCCGGGTTGAGTTGAGTGCGATGCGGTGCGGTGCGGTGGCAGGAGGACGACACACACATTAGAAATTTAACAGGTTAATGTCCAGAGTCGTAAACGAAACCATTTATTTATGGCATTTGCACGACGGCATTTTTGGCAGGACTTGAACTTGCAGAGTGGTTCCTGTGCTCGTAATTTACATAAAATATATGAGCTTCCACCTCTGTCTCTCTCTTTCCATTGCTATGTCTGCTATTCACTTGCTATCTCTGTCTGTCTGTTATCTGGGGGGCACAAATGCTATGTGTGTGTGTGTGCGTGTGTGTGTCGTAAATATAAAAATCTCTAAAGCAGATGGTGGCCCTGGGAATGAGTGAGACAGGCGAGGCGAGGCGAGGCGAGGACCTTGAAGGGCTTTGATAATGACTGCCCCGTTCGCTGTGAGCTTTATCAGGGCTTGGGTTACCATTGCCACCTCCTCTCACTCACTCTCTCTCTTCCCTTCCTTTTTTTGTCGCGAGCATATGATGCGTGCCATAAGCTTAGCATATATGTATGTATGGGGGGCAAAGGAAGAAAAGAGGACTCAACAACGCCCCCCACACGCAGCTGTCAGATTTGTCAGTCATAACTGTCTGGGAGCATAAGGCAAACAAGGCGCACACCGGGAAGAGGCTTACATGCGGGCCCAACATGTGACGTCTCTCTTCTCTCTCCCTTTGTGTCTTCTTTCTCCTTCTCTAAGGTCTGTAGAAAGTGCTCTATGCCGAGATGAAAGTGTCGCATCGTCAAATGATATTGTTATTGAGATGAAAAATGATATCGCAGCTGGAAGATGTCGCAGACTTAGATCCTTTTAAGATAATAAACATAATTTATTTGCGATAAAAAACTACATAAAAAAAAAGGCGTCACGAATGCAGCTATGAATATTTTAGTTTCTACGTGTCTACCAGAAAAAACAAAGACCAAAAACTAAACAAGAATGACTAAATCAACTTAACGCCTTTAGTGGCTGGCAATAAATGAATATCAATTAGTTAGTTTTTTACGAGCGCTGGATTGTTTAGTTTTATTGGTCTTCGACAGCTTACTTCATTTTTTTTTTGCAACTTCCTATACACCACACATCAAAAGCTAACCGATACCTTTCAGATCTGAGATAATACGTTGAGCTGAATATTAGAGTAATTATGTGCATACAAACACGAGAGATCTATGGATCAATTTATTACAATTAACTGCATCATCGTTGTATCTCATTTGTGAGTTGGCAACAAATTCCTGCAAATGTGAAATAATCACGATGGTCGTTTATCGAAAACTGCAATTTGATGAATGCGTCTGCAAAATTGCAGCACAATTTCCATTAATTCATGGATCTATTTTTACCTTATTAACCCAAGCATTTTGTGTTGCAAGCTGCAACTGCCACATCCATCCATCAGTGGCAATCGGTTGCAGACTCCGCCTCTTTGCCCCTTTAACCAGTTGCATTTCATGACTATTTCTAGGAATCTTCAGGCACAGATAGTTGCTGACGAGTTGCAGTTTGCAGTTTGTAGTTTGCTGTTGCAGTTGTTGTAGTTTTGCTAATTACAATGCAGCATCTAGTTAACCGCAAAGGCAACTGCAAAAAAGAAAAAAAAATCAACAACCAACACCAAAACAAGAGTCATTGATTTTTCCATTGCCGCTTTAAACAGTTTTTCCTTTTTCGCTTTGCCGTCAACTGCAGCGACGCCTTATTTGGTAGAATACAACAAAAATAATAAAAAACGCGATAGATTTTTCTTCCAAGGAAAACCCAATTTGTCTTTCGTACATCTGTCGGATGTCGATAATTGAAATGCCTTTCGCTATGCGCTGCGATTTAACCTCCAAACTTTTGGGCAACTCTTTTATTATTATTATTTCATGCTTTTTATTTCAACTCGAAATGTCAATGTATCACATTCTTTTTTTTTGTTGCTTTTATAAATGGTTTTGGTTTTATGTTCATTTCGCCGGGCGGGCGCAACCTGTTAATATTTATTACTATTTATTTTGTTTTTGTTTATGCAAATTAGACTGACTGACTGCGATCTCGTTTGCATTTTAACTACAAGTTAATTGTATACACAACAAGTTGATCGAAATCACAAGTCGAAATGAAAAAGAATTCAAAAATACATACAGATTTTTTTTTTATTTTTTTTGGGTTTATTATTAGCACACATATTTGAAAAGCACTGGAAACTGGGCGTATCGATTTGATGAAGCTTGTTGATCTTCAATTAAATGATAAGCAAAAATCTTGTGGAAAAAAAAATTAATTGTGTTGATATGAGATTTTTCGAATTAACTTATTAAGCAAATTAAAGTTTTTTCTTTGTACATTTTCTTAAATTTTCAGTAGATTAAAAAAATATTGTAATATTTTTGCATTTTGTGTAATATTATTATGTTATAGGGGGAGAATATTTCAAACTAAGCAAATTATAGTTTCATAGTTTTACAATCGTGTTTTTATTTTATATTTTTTATATTTTTAGTTGATTAGAAAATCCTGTAATATTTAGGGCAGCTTATTTTCAATATTGTTTATTCGGCTCTTTAACCTTTATATAAATAGTCAGCTGCTAACAATATTTTTGCATAATTTGCTTGTTGCTGGTTATCGCCAGTCAATCCGATTTAGTGATAAACCCATGTTTGCCAACTATAAATACCTAGTTATACATATCATCAATTAAAATTCCATTTTTAATGCTAGTTAGTCACAGATATTGTACTGTAGCTTAGCAACCAAAAACAAAAGGAAAAAAAGAAATAAATGGCTATAAAGTATTTGGCGCCAATTCACATGTTGATAGAGAGAGAGAGAGAGACAGAGAGAGAGAGAGAGTCGAGAGTCAATCCATATTTTGTTTATGGTTTATTTATTGTGTGAGTCAAAATAATTTGTGCAATTAATTAAACGCAATGCAAGATACTGACACATTGTCTGCTGCCCACTTACCAGCTTATAGTTACTCACACTCTCTCTCTCTCTCTGTCTATATTTCCCTCTCTCTATCTTGCTTTATAATCGCTTTGTATTTTTATTTTGTTTTGTTGATATTACGCTCAATGAGTCTGTTCCAGCATTTGCTTCGCTCTCTCTATCTCTCTCTGTTTATATGGTTTTAATGATACTTTTTTTGTTGTTTTTGCTTTTGCTATTAAACTAGTGTTTATGTAGTTGTTTGTGGCCAAAGCATTTTGGCAGCTGTGTTGCCATTTTCATTCATAGCCATCACTTGTTGTTGCTGTGTTGTGTGTACATTGTATGTGTTATGTTATTATCATTAGCTCTCGTTGTGTGTGTGTTGTTTGCTTGTTCGCACTCTCTCTGTTTCTGTTTCTGTTTCTTTTTCTCACTCTATCTCTCGCGCCTCACGACAGCAGCAGCTGGACGGATGGCAAGTTCATTAACTTTTGTTTGGAAGCGCAAGCGGGAGCAATAATTTGTCAAAAAAATATATATAAAAAAAAAACTGAAAATTGGTCAGACATGCGATTTTTAAATTATTCTTTGATTTCTGTTTGATTTCTTCTACAGTTTTCTTCTCACTTAAATACATAGTATACATATCTATTGACCTATATGGAGTGGCATATTTCGAGTATTTTGCGAGTATCAATCTGCTCTGCTCTCCACTTGGTGGCCTGGTCTATCTTGTTTTTGATTAGCACTCTCCTCTTCCTCCCGCTGCCATCTCCCAACTCAGACTTTGTCGCTGACTTTGTTGACTACCTGCTGTGCCGGTTTACTTCTTTTGGGGCTACCAGTTCCGTTTCAGCAACATTTTTTTCATCTTTTTTTGATCTGTTTGACGTCAAAAAATCATATGTGTCTCTTTGAATAATACAGACCAGCAACAACAACAGCAACTATTTTAATAAATAGCAATATGAACCAAGGTACCGGTTCACAATATCATCTGCATAGAAATTGACCGAAACTTGCGCCGTTTATTTCCTTATGTCTGTATTTTGTGTAGTAGCATGTTTTCAACCCCGCCCCCCTCCTCTTTCCCAAATAAAGAAGACGGAGCGTAATTTTCCATTTCCTGCTCTCTGTAAACAAGTGAAGAATTTTCATGCTTCTTTTCGTGAGTAAATAGCAGCAACAGCTGGCAAAATTCACTCACAAATTGATTTTGTTTAGACTGCTGCCTGCACCAAATTACAAGTAGTTTTCACAATTTTTATGAACTTTATTAAATTTATAATAAACGCAAAAGTTTCGAGCAACTTTTCGATATTTGTGAAATAGCCAAAACAGCTGTTCAATAGACTTAAGTGCGATATTTTGATTTGTGATGCGTGGCGCTATGATTTGCTATAAATTTATTCAACTGCAAACAATTTGTAGTTCAATCCTGGAATTTAATATTTTTGAGAGAAAATAATTTGCAATTTATTCTTAGATTTAATATATGTAATCTTACTTTTAAATTTATACTAACTAAACGTTTTTCTTTCTTATCGTTTCAGGTACGTGTTCTTTACCAAATTTAAAAACAATCTCACAGCAAATTTTTAGTGTGTAAGTTTAAACACATTTTGTTATTAATGTGCTGAGCCATAAAAACTATCTTAATGACCTGGCTGGGTGTGGGTGAATTTAGATTTCCAGGTAGCGCTATTTAAATTAACTACTAGTTGCTGTCGAACAGATGTTTTTGCGATCAAACATTCATCAATCTAATCGCTGGCAAACGTCGATACCGATTGTGGCATTAAGTTTTCAACAAATCGTTTAATGAGTCAATCCATGAGACTCTTGTGTATATTCGTTTACAACGTTCTATTCGTTACAAAAAAAAAAAAGTTGAGAGAAAAAAAGAGAGAGAGAGAGAGATCGACCTCATTAAAGCTAAATCTGTTGGCCAATCCATCTGCTGGCTGCCATAAATCAAGGTTAAATTAGCATGCTGCGAAACGAATTGAAAAACGATTTAGTGTACATTTCAGAAATTGAGAATTTTAGTCATAAAATAACTGCAGAAAGAAATTTCGTATAAAATGCTTTGCTTTTAAATGTAGTCAATTCTATTATGATCTGTTTTTAAAGTAGTAAACTTCAAAGTTAATCTCGCCATATTGGTCAATCAATTTCAACTTGACTATTTCTTGGAATATTTCTCCTTCTTTGGTAGTCATCTTTCCGGTTCACTGAACTTTAGCGTTTCTATCAATTTTTTTCGGGGCCATTTAGTAAGTCAGTCAGTCAGTCAGTCAGTGAGTCAATTTGACCGGCAATTGACCTAAAAATACATGAAATTATAACTAGTTACTGTTACTACTAACAATTTCCGTTTAGCGCGTTTGAACCACTTAAAAATTGTGCGCTGCTGTCAAGGAAGTTGATTATTTTCAACCCGCCAACAGTTCGTTATTGGCTTCTTTCTTATCTTTTCTTCTCTTCTCTTCGCTTTTTTTTAACTTGTATCTTTTGCTCACTCGTTTCGGTCTTCAATCACAGCCTTTGTGGGCTGTGTTGTGGTTGGCTATTTAAAAGCATATAAATTTTATTTCTCGCAAATAAATATCATAAAACTCTGACAGCAGCAGCAGCAGGCAGTAGCCTTGATGCAACTTGAAGCTTTCTTGGCTTTCTTTTTCAGCGCCAAGTACAAAAGTAGTAGGAAAAAACTAGTTTTTCCCCTATAACATATAAGTAGTTACTGCAACTCTCAGTGCACATCGCACACCACATGCTTGGGATGAAAAACTTTTCTCTGCGGTTTCAGCACCAGAAGCAGAAGCTGAAGCAGAAGCAGCTGCATCAAACTCTTGTATCATGTCAGTCAGTCAGTCAGTCAAGTCAGTCAGTCGCTGGTCCATTCGTTTGTCTGTCTAAAAGTTTTCCATCATAATCTACTTAACTTTTGCTGCAATCAATTGCAGTCATCGTTGTGTGTGTCGCCTCATTGCATTTTCTACAGCCTCTTCAGTTTGTGGCTCAGCTCAGCTCTCTCTCTATCTCTGTCTCTTTCTCTACTCTACACTCTCTCACCCATATTTGTGCAATTTGTTCATTGTATAGATACAATGGAAGAGCGAGCCAGAGATACTCTTCTATTTGCAGTATTGCGTTAATAGAAAAGTTGTCAATGTTTTTCACTGCGATGCGCTGCGCTGCTGCGGATGCGATGCTGCATTGCGTATGAAAACGGACGTATCGCTGCGGCTCGTTCTTATCTTATCGCAGAGTGTGTGGGGAAGGGGAAGGAATGCCGTTTGCATAGATGTGTGTGTGTGTGTGTGTGTGCCTTCTGTCTGCCTTCCTGCCTGCCTGTCAAGTTGTTCCACTGTCAATCAGCCTCTACGGCCACAACAGCAGCAGCAGCAGCAGCATCATGCAACATGCAACATCCAAACATTCAGCACAAGTTTTGCTTGTGTCTATTTTCAAGCATACATAAAGGCACGCTCACATGCAGGCAAACGCTGCAATACAGATACAATATCTTATAGATGCATTCAAGCGTAATTGCAGCTACCTCTCAAAGCTCTAGCCTCTCTCTCTCTCTCTCTCTCTCCATCTCGCTCTTCTCAACGTTCTTCACTCTCTTGAGGTTATCTTGAATTTTTTGCTCTCAGCATGCCACATCGAAGGTTGTTTACCCTTTGCAATAATATTGCATTGTTATAATTATTTTATTGCAATAATCTTAAATTGGGTATTTAAATCAATTTCAATGTTTTGTAAAGAGTAAAGTACATTTCACAGATTGCATCGCAGTATGTGTTTTTTTGGCATTGCAATTGGACTCTTGTTATTCAATGAATTCGTTGCACATTCCCATTTTGCAAAAATGGATTACAATCTTGTTAATTTTGATAGTGCATTTACGAAATCGTTTTGTGCCTTTTGTTGTGCAGTTGAGGCTGAGCTCCTCCTCTCTCGAATTTGGGTCTGGGGCTGGGCTATTGTATTTATTGTATGTAGTTCGCGTCAAACGAGATGTGGGACGAGACCCAGGTTCGTTTCGCTATGTACTTTGTGTTGTGTGTGGTGTGCAGTCTATGGACTCACCTCATCTATTTGCTATTTACCGAGTGTAGATAGATTTATATCTGACTGTGTGGAGCTAGCTGTTTGTATCTACTTGATGTGTGCAGCTGTATGTGTGTGTGTGTTGTGTGCATTGCACATCTCGTTTTTCAAAATTGGCCCCTCTAGTCGTGTCCCTCTTTAATTTGTATATCGCTCTCTGTCTGCGAACGCTGAGATTTGCTTTTGCGTTTGAGACTTTGGTGATTGTTGCCTGCTTGCACATTTGTTTAGCAGCTTCAGCTAATTGTTTTGTATAGTCAACTGGCTGGGACTGACGAGGCGACCGACTGTTGGGTGAGTAACGAACAAGTACAAGTATCTAGAAGCTACAACTTTGCACGAGCGTCTCGTCTCGTCTCGTCTCGTTTGTGCACATACATAATTGTAATTGATAGTTTGACTTTTACACACAACAGTCACACACACACACACACACACACAGGTAGAGTACAATGTGCATAAGTTAAGGGCCCGTTTACGTATAGTTGTTATTGATGTTGTTTCTACTCGTCGTCGTCAGCGTCAGCGTCGTCGTCGTCGTTGTCGTTGCTGCACTTGTAATTGGATATTTAAAATGGGCCAAGCCAAGTCGAGGCAATCCAAGGTCTTCATTCAGTCGTGTAACAAAATACCATTCTACGACTATTTGAACTATGATATTTTTCGGTCATAGAGCAAAGGCTCAAAATCTAGTGGCAGTATGGGTATGGCGTGGCGTATACGTAATATCCGCTCAATATTACTCATACGCCCAGTGTGGCACACAAGCAGCAGCAAATCGCTTAGCACCTGAGGAGAAACAGAGCAAAAAAAAAAAACAAAAACAGCAAAGACAAAAAGAAAGAATTATAAATTATGCACATATCAAATACCCACAAGCGAAAAGTATCTAGCTGAAAGTTCATTGTGCGTTTTTCTTTTCTTCACCCATTTCAATCGCAAACTCAATCAAATGTTTAACTTTTCTTTTTTATTTTTAATTCTTTTATTTTATTCGGTTTTTTTTTTCCTTTTTCCTTTTGTGTTCGTTGCGAATGCAGCGACATCGATGTCGACAGCTGCGTTGGCAGATTGCGTGTGCTTTTCGTTCCGTTGGTTACTTTTTTTTTGTTTCTTCTTTTTTTTGCTCACTGTTGTTTTTGTTGCTGTGCTCAGTTTACTTTTTGCCTTTTCATTTTGCGTATATCAAGCGTTCATTGCCCGCGTGCGCTGTTTCGCTCTATCTCCATCTCGGTCTCTGTTTATACTCAATGTAATTTTCTGTTTTTTTTTTTTGTTTTTGCGAATTCCGTTTTCAGTTGCATTTTGATTTTGTTTTATTTTTAACGCATACAATTTGTTAATCATTTTTCCTTTTTTTGTTTCTGTGCGATTCGCTTGGCATTTTGTTTATGCTAAATGCTTTGTCCGTTATTCGCCGCGTCGCTTTTCGAGCATTGTGCAGAATCCCCAGCAGGCAGCATTTGCACTCTGAACTCGACGCACTCTTGGGGTCAGTCGTGTGTAACGCCTGCTGGCTGTAACTGTTACTACCAAGGTCAATCAATTGACCTTTCCAGTGATTTATGCTTTATTTTGTGATTGGATATTTCTTGTGTAACTCAATGTTCAGTTTCCTTTTTGCCAATTTGTTTCCATTTCATTTTGCCAGCACGTGCTTGCCTCTCTCTCTCTCTCTCTTTCTATAGATAAGAATTGTGGCTGCACTTTTGCTGTACATCTTATATCGATGGAAGAGTAAATATTGTCCAATGATAAGACAAATAACATGAAAATAATGTCGAATGATTTTTTATGGAATAAACAAATTGCCTCGTAAATTTGTATAGAAATAAAATTAATTGCATTTTCGATGTCGATGTGAGTAAGCAATAATTATCTAATTTGCTATAATTGCTTGTTAACGATTGAATATCTGAAACGTAAATCACTTTCTTTTTCGGTAACCCTCAAATCAACATCGAGTCATTCAGTCAGTTGGTCAATAATGGTAATTAGACATTCGTTCGTACAATGTTACTACATTTTTATCGTCAACTCGATCAGACTATTAAATATTTACTCATGTGCTTAACAATTGTTGTAGTACTACGTCTAGGCCTATCTGTGTACATAACTTCTCTTCTATAAACCAACAAGTGTTAATCTTGGAAGCAGATTGCTTATCAATTTATGGGCCTAGTCGTCAAAGTTGTTGTTGCTTTCGCTCAGTGTGTTTGCTGTGCTGTGCTGTGTTGTGCTGGGCCTATCGCAATGCATGCCATGCCATGCATTTAATCAGTTTATAAAACGCTATATATAGGGTCTCGACTATATGGTATTGGTATTGTAAACGTACTATATGTATATACACGTATGTATATACCATACATTATTTAAGTACATCGAACAGCGACACTGGGCTGCATTTTTAGTAGCTTTAATTTCATTTCAACAAAAGCACAGTGAATGTGTGTAGAAAAAAAGCTGTTTCGCATTTTATTTTTCATTTTACGCTATTTTTATTTTATTTACTTGTGCCTATGCACTTTTTTCTCTTTTGCTCTTTGCTTTCTGCTGCCGCTGCTGCTGCTGCTGCTGCTGTCTTTGCCTCCTTTTTGCATTTTTACTTTGGCTTGCGAACTATTTTTGTTTACTATTTACTTTGTGCCGCCGGCGACCGGCAAACTGTGGTGTTGTTGGTGTCGTTGCTGTGGTGCTGCCAACCGAGTGTGGTTTCTAAAATGGCCAGAGGGATACACAGAGCGAGAGAGCGAACGAGAGAAAGAGGAAAAGAGAGAGGGACGGTGCGAGGTTAGTTCTTCCCGCTTAGTGCGTTGATTTCCCGACCTAGCCGGCGACAATATTTGTTGTGCACTCAACGCAATGCCACAAGGAGTAGTCAGCACAATAGACATTGCAATGGAAAGGTCTGCTCTCTCCTTCCCTCTCTCGTTCTCCCTCTGGAGCTCCAGACGAAGAAATAGGCATTTTTTGCGGTTATCGCACAGTGGTGCGAGGTAATACATTTTATACTGCACAGGAAAAAAATATTGAATAAAAACAATTATTTTCGGATTTAATACATACATATGTTACATATTTACATTCAGAATAAATTTATTTATATTAATCCTGATTGAAGACTATAATGACAAAATAATCCAAGAATACTAGATGTAGACTACAATGTCTAGCATCGTTGCGATTCGTAGAGATAAGTATTTCTTAAATAGTATTAAACAAAAAAATTCAAATGATTATAATAAACATTTAATAATAATATTAAACGACATAATCATTCAGTAAAATAATACATTTTTATCCTGAGTTTAAATTCGAGATTAGAAAATCTAGTATTTTCATACTTACATTATTTGGCTTATTTATCATGGATTCAAAAGGAACCCCACGAAATTAAATTATTATTTTGTGTGGTAGGTAAAAACAATTAAAAACCACTTACATTTTGTGTATTGCTTGTTGAGCTACAATTAACTGCAATTAGCGAAAAAACGCTTGAATGCCATTTAAAATGTGTTATCATGTTTGGTGTTTAAATGATCTTTCAGATTGTGAAATTGACAGATTATGCTTATCTTTCAGTGCATTCCAAATGCTTTTAACGTTCTTTTTGTCTGTTTTTCAGATTTTCTGCCTTGTCTAGCATTTTATTTCCGAAGTTTTGTCATATTTTTAGCAAAAGTTCTTAGCTATCTATGACTGTTTGTTTGCCATAAGTGGTTTTGAGCACTCTATGCAGCTATATATTATTGTTTTGGAAGTCTCAATAGATTAATTTCGGTTTTTAGTGTTTTTGGGTTCCGTTCGAAACTCGTTATCATTATGGGTTTCCATAACAGTGTCTTTCCCACGCTGTCTTTTATTTATGTCTCCACACAACGACGAGACCACTGTGCCGTGTGTTTCGCCAGGTTGCCCCGCTTCCTTCTCTTCATCTCTTCTTCCATCGTTCTTTCTCTTTCTGCGTGCACTGCCTGCCAGATAAGTTGTTGTTGTTATTCTTTTTTCGCTATTGCTGTTCCTCTTGTTTTTGTTATTGTCGTTGTTGTTGTTGCTGTCGTTGCATGGCACTCGCAATGGCGCAAAAGTTCCTAGACCACTCCAAAAAGAAGTAGAAAAAAGAACACGAAATTTATATGCGCCGTCGCGCATGCAGTCGCAGTCTCTGTCGCTGTCGCTGTTGACGCTGCAGTTGGCAGCGCAGCCAGCGTCGAATGTTGACACGTACAACGGCTACGTCGCGCCTTGTATGGCTTTCAATGGCAGCAGATTATTAATATTGCAAATGTGTGTACGGCAGAGTGAGATGGAGAGATGTGTACGCGAGAGTGAGTGCGAGTGCAACGACGAGCCTATAAATATGTTTTGGCATTAGGCCTAGGCCCGGGCTTCACTTTATCTGCACTTTTTCCCACTTTTTTATGCGCTATCCAAAGAGTATTTCAATTTCGACGCAAAGATGTGAACTTTTAAAGTTTAGTTTACAAAATTATTTAACAATTATTTTACGTAGAGTATGCAATAATTCGCCTAGCGCAGCAAATGGGTTTTCTTTGCTTTTTCCTTTTTTTTTTTTTTACTATTTTGTGGGAAATCTGTGTTGCCGTTGACTACTTCAAATAATTGCAAAAAAAGTGGAAAAAACGAATACGAAAAAAAACCGAGGCGCGTTGTGTCGGCTGGCTAGCAACCTGTCTGGCAGCCGTAGGGCAACATCATTATCAAACTTCATTATCGCAGTGCAACGCACATTACACATTTGCACATCATCATCATCATCATTGCCATTCACAACATCATGATAATGATGGTGATGATCATCATTTGCTGTCGGCTGCTCGACATGCGCTTTGTCTGTTGACTTCCACACTGTGTGCCTATCGTACAAAAATACATATATACATGCGCCTATATGTATGTATGTATATGCACTTATGCAGTACGTATGTATGTATGTGTATGTACACACTCCACTTGGCTGTGTGTGTGTGTGTGTGTGCTGACTGCGCTTCGTAGCTCTGTGTATAGCAATTGAATATTTGCAAGAGATTTCCGTTCATTAAACCCGACAGCGAAAAGCAGAAAAGCAGCTACAACAGCTACAGCAACAACAGCAACAACAACTACTACAAAACAACTACAACAACGTAGAGCAACGACTGTAGGCGGCCTTTGAGTTTCAACCTCTCTGACTATAGCAACTCCCATCCCTTCCCTTTGCTTCTGGTCTAGCTTCTGGGTGCACTGCCTCATGGTTTCCACTATGAGTACAACGAGTTCTACCCGGAGTACTTCGCATTTAATATTGTTTTTGATTTTATTTTATTCGTGCGCCACTGTGATTTTTGTTTGCAAGCTTTTGCTATAATTAAATTCCTCTTTAAAGTTGTGCGCAGTACAGAAAGTCTCCCCAACAAATAGTGCAAAATTTAATTAATGTGGGCGCTCAATTTGGTTGGCGTTGAAGAGTCTCTCCGACCGCCTACGCCGCGTAAAAATGGTTTCAAAGTTTTTGGCTTATGCGATGCACATAAAGTTCGTTCTTTTCGTTCTTTTTTTTTTTTTTTTTCTAGGATCGCGCAAGAGCACTTATAAAGTTGATGTGGGTCGTCGAAGTCAATTTTTAAGTGAGTTCAGGACCAACAACAACAACAAAAAAAAGAAGTCTTAAGCTTGCAAGAAGAAAAAGAGTTGAGATTTTAATTGGGCATATAAGTTGAGGTTTATTTGGTAAATTTATACTCAAGTTGTTGATATAATTATGTGCTTTTATATTTGAAGAGCTTTTAAAAGACTTGACTTTGCATAATGCAATTTTAATGTTCTTTTGTATTTGAAGTGCGATGAAATATGACTGGATTGAATTATTATTTATAAGTATTTGTGATATTATTTGTTGTTTTGTATCTGAAGTGAATCAAAATATGAATCTAATTATAATTTATAATTATTTCCATCTTGATTTCATATACATATATAAAACCTCTTTTTAAAAAAAAAAAATTTCAAATGAAACCGATAAAATGAATTTGGAAATAAATCTTTTTTTATTTGCATTCACGTATAAGTGTTCGAATTAATCAAAAGCTTAACTGCAGTTTGATTTGAAGACGAAACAAATGAATCTTCAATTAAGAAAACCTCACTTAAAATGTTTTACATTATTCATTTTGATCGTTTTTATTAAATACATAGAATAGTCAAATTGAAACGATAAAAATTTATTAAATCTGAATTTTAATTTAATAAAGAAGAAAATAATGAAGAAATTAGCTTTCTTCAGACTATTCATTCATCTTTTGGAGTTGTGTTAATTCTTAGATTATTTAATTGAAAAATAAGTATTTCAAATGGAAATGCTAAAATGAATTTGTAAATAAGTCTTTTCTTCTTTTTTCCATGTAATTGAAATTTAAACAGACTGCGACTGAGAATGGAAGTAAAGTGTAGCCAATTTAAATTCCATTCTGGTTTGACTCATTTCAAGTGGAGTTTTTGCTTTATCATTAAAAAAGCGACCCGCACATAAAAGTTCATTGAATTTCTCTGACTGTTGCTGTGTGTTGTCTTCTTATCTAACCAAAAACTTTTTGTTGCTTCAACACTGTCATTGCCACAGTCGTTTCCTCTCCTCGCTTCCGCTCCTGAACATTTCCCAAAGTGCGTTCAACATTTTGCTGGAACATTTCAGTAGCACTTACGGTTGAAGCCGCAACTTTAAGTCCGCCTACAACAACATTAAAGTCGAGGCTAAGCTGGACATGTGTTGTGTGTGTGAGCTTCTCAGGGGAGAGGAAACAGCTTGAATGTAATGCAACTACTATTCTACGTGCCAGCTTCAGTTTGCAACTACCTGACGTTGGCTTCTTTGCAGCAGTTCTCAATTTCTCTTGCTCGCTCGCTCGCTCTCTCCCCAACTATCTATCTGGAGCTCAAAACTCGCTGTTGACCTGTGGCAAACTTCTTGCTGTTTCTAATTGCCGTGTTATTGCATGTGTACAAGTGTGTGAGAGTGTGGGGGCATGTGCATCATGTTGCATGTTGTAAGGAACTTGGTACTTTCAACTTGCTGCACAGCACTCAATTTTGCAACTCAAAGCTCTTGCCGAGAGTTTATCATAATACCTTTGAAGGCTTTTGCGGCAAAACGATGAACCAACATCTAAGCTGACTTGAATGAATGACTGACTGAGTGACTGAGCGGGCGATGCATGAGTGAATGACTGAATGAGTGACTGACATGCGGTCCACTCGACGGATGTATCTTTGTTTCTTCTAGCCTTCTTTTTTTTGTTTTTGTGGCTTGGTTTCGTTTCGTTTCGTGTATTTGGTTGTTGGCAAGGTAAAATTGCAGTGCTGAAAAACATGTTTCTCTGCCATTTTCCACATCTCTCTATCTTTCTGCTATCCATGTGGCAGTGAAAAAGTTGCATAGAGCGCGCTTCCTTCCACAGCAGATGATGATGATGATGATGATCGTGGTGATGATGATGATGATGATGGCAAACAAGCACGCCAAGTTTTCAGCTTTTGTTGTTGTTAATGCTTCAGCCTCCTTCACCTTCTCCATCTCCTTCTCCATCACCGACTTTAGCTGGATGTTGGAAATGTGTTGTTGCCTGGGTCGCCCCGTTGTCGTTATTCATAGAACACATAGCGAACATGTTTGGCCATTTTCTTAACTGTCGGCTGGCGGCCTGTTTGGCAGCTTTTCTTTTCTGTGTTTTATGTTGTCTTGGCCTTTTTTTTTTTGTGTTTTGCTGTTTTCTTTACGGCATGCATTGATGCATTTTTCCTGCTAACAACCAGATGAGATAGACGACGACGACGACGAGAGCTTCAAAAGAGGTGAAGAACGAGGAGAAGGTGGAGGATGAGGAGGAGGAACGACGGGCCGGTTTTTGGGGGCTGGTTTTAACTCGACTGCTTGTACTAAATATGCACTAAATGCTGTTTATTTCGCTATGCAACTCATGTGTGCATTTGTTGCTTGACTGCTGCTGCTGCTTGGCTGTTAGTTTCTGGTTTCTTCTATTTGCTGCACACACAAGTTGTAGCTCAATGACTCTGGCTGAAAAGTGGCACTTGGACGTTTTGGATTATGGCCGAACAAGTGCATAAACCTTGAGGCGAAATTGAGATTTCATGCTTGAGATGTTCAATAGGAAATAGGAATTTATGATTTGCTCAAATTTATACTTTTAAATTGCAGTTGATTTGTGCAATTCTGAAATATTCTCTTTTTGTGGTAATCATTTTGTGCATTTCCAAATAATTTCCAAATAAACACCCAAATAGTTTGGCTGTCGAATGTTCTATGTTTAGTTTTTCAAATTCTATTTCTATTTCCCCAAAATGTTTTCTCTACTCTTTTTTAACGCCATCGTCTGCTGGCAATTTTATGTGAGGTATTTGTTTTGTTTTGCCCGGTTTTGACTGTGTTTTTGGCTTTCAAAGGGTAGAGGAGAGCTTTTCATTTTCTCTCTCACTGTTTTTGTCGGCTTCTGTCGTTTGCAGACAGGCTTTCCATTTATTTTCGGTGAGAATTGCCTCAAATGTGTGTGTGTGAGTGTTTGACAAAGTTTTGAGCTGAATTGAAATAGTTTTTGGTATTCAGGTTTAAGGTTATTTGTAACTTTGTCTAAATCGTCTAACGAACCATTTATTCAAATTATTTATGGTTTTTGTTGTCGCCACTTTTAGACTGTAAAACTATAGTTATTTATGTTGCCCTTTGACCTTTGCACTTAAATGAGGAGCATCATTCTGTATCTTTTTGCGCCAAAGTGATTTTCATTAAAGTTGATAAGCTTAACTAATGTATTGCTTAAATTTGCGGGGATTTCATTTTTCGCTCTGACATTAAGCCAACAGCATTGTAAGTCCATTAAAGATGCCCTCGAAACGCCATTGAGCGTGTTCCATTTCTTTTTTTTTGGCATCATCAGTCTCTGCGTTCACGTGTGTCTGTTGTTCTTGTTGCTGCTGTTGTTGTTGTTGTTGTTCTTGCCATTTTTCAAGCGATTCATCAATCACACATTTGAGTTCTGCGCGTGTTCTACTGAAAGTATCTTTTCGCAAAACTCAAATGTATCTTTTGGTCAAACTGAAGCTCTTCAAACAACCAACTTCGCCTACAGCCAAAGAACAAACATAAAAGAAGTAAAAACCGAAAAGAATAAAACAAAATAAGAATGCTCTTTGCTCACTCCCTCTCTCTTTGCTAGTTTGAACAAAAGCATTTCGAGCATTTCCTTAAGCGTTCGCTCAAGTTTCATTAGGCAAAGCAAACTTTTAACTGGCCAAAAGGATGTGGATGCCACCCAGGGAAAAAACACAGATGAAAAACCCTCGCTTCGGCGGGAACAAAAGCCAAGTCCCAAAAGGCTTGTTCAGGCCCAGCAAAATAGGGCTTTTCATTATGATGAGGCCGCGCTGAACTGAACTGAACTGAACCGGCGCCTAAATGTGTGCTTTATTAAAATCTAATTTCTTATTTATGCAGCCAATTTTTGGTTGCTTTCGTCTATTGTTGTTGCTGCTGCTGCTGCGCACCGCCGCGTTTTTTAATTAAATTTTTAAAAATTTATTTGAAGCCACAGCAAAATATATATGCAGACTCAACGATGTTTGTTACTTGTAATAATCTAAGATGGCATTTAATATTTATTTAGCTGTTGCCAATTTAATTGAAATTCCTTGCGTTTTGGCCTTTCCCTAATTATATTTTTGCCCCAAACGCAAATCCAATAAGCATTATGACTTTGCCGTTTTTCTCTCTGCCTCAGCATCCATCTCTCCCCCGCCCCACGAAAAAAACTGTGAGTTGTATCACACAATGAAATGTGCGTTTGACTTTCTTCTTGGCAAAAAATTTAATGTACTTGCCATATTTTCTCAAAGAGGCCAAAAATAGCACAAAACACACACACACAGGGCCAAAGCCAGGCACTGTTAAACTTTATGGCCCCAACGACTGTCGCGCTAAATATGCCCTCACAATTCCCCCTGCTCCCCCTCAACTTGTTCCACCCCCGAGGCCGTCAGCTGCCTGAAGCTGCCTTCAATAGGCAAACATTTTGTGCCGCTTTATTGAATTAAAAATTGAAACTGGTTTTTGCCTGGCTGCCTGACAGAGAAGGCTGTGTGAGAGAGAGAGAGTCCTGCAACTGTGTGCCACTGCTCGATGGCTGCCTTTTTGGGGAAGCGTACATTAAATTAATAAATTAAAATAGAAAGCACTTTGTTTTAGCACTCAACGCGTACTACGTTCGCTGCTCCACCTCCCTTCATACTTTCTGCCAATTCTGCGCTTCGCTTTTGTCTCTCACTCAGTCGCAGAAATTATTAATTTATGTCATTTAAGAATGTCGTTTACTTTGCTTATGAACATTTTTGAATTAGCCCCTCACACACAGAGTCAATGAAAATGCCTCCTTGTCAAAAAGAAAAGCGATTTCCAACGCCTTCTAATTGAACTGGCAACGTAAGGAACTTCACTCGGGGATTTCAGTTTAGTGGCTTAGGTTTTTTTCCCACTCTCTTTCTCTCTCTCTGCTTGTTTTGCGTCATTTGCCACAATGGGAAAAGTTGAACACAAAATTTGTTTCATTAATCGATTGAATGGCTAAAATTAGCCGAAATTTCATGGCAAGAACTTTAACTATAAACCAAAAAAATTGCTGCAGATAATACTTTATAGCCATACTATTATTATAGGTTTTTTTTTTTTTACAACTCTATTATGATTGCCATAATTAACGAGAGTAACTATCAAATATTTGGCAATGGCAATCGCAATTTTATGAGAGGAAAGAATTGAGAAAATCGTGGGGAACTTTCTTGTCGCGCCCACTGTGCCACAAGTTTGCTTCTGGCTCATCTTCCTCCTGGCTGTTCCCTAATAGATTTTGTATTTTGATTGATTGCCTCGCTTATTCAATTGTTATAACCAACCCCCACCCCCACCCAGATCCAGATCCAGAACTCTGCCTGCTTTTCGTTTATATATCTTTTGCTGCTGCTGCTGCTTTTCCTTCCTTGCTGCCAGTGTCGCGTCTGGTTGGGCTTATGAAGCGTGTGATTGGTTTACTTACATCTGCTTATAACTTGGCGACGCTCTCAGCTGTACAGCGACAGGATTTAACTGCATTATTAGTTAAATCTTGTAGCATAAATTTCAATATCGATGCGGCCTGTGCCGTTCGTTCGTTCGTTCGTTCTGTGTGTGTTATGTATACGCCCCGTGGGTGTTTGGTGCGCGACAACCTAAATGAATTTTAATGCCTTTTAAAGCGAGTTTCATATGCTTTCCCACCTTACACTTGTTGTTGTTGTTGCTTCTGGTGTGAAACCTTAGCAATGAGTGGGCACTCTGTCAATGTGTGTGTTTGTGTGTGTGCTTTTGATGCGCACTGTTGCATAAAAGCCGATCCAAGCGCCCCAGAATTGAAATGCAAAGCTATCGCAATCACTATCACGCACTCGTTCGTTCGTTGGTTCGTTTGCTTTCCTCTCCATCGAGCGTTTTACCCTGTTGCCATGTAAACTAATACAACGTGCCACGCCCACCGCCAACTTTGCTGTGTCCGAAAATCTGTCGATGCCAGAGACTTGAAGTTTACGCCATACATTTTGTACGTGCTGTGAAATTTCGACCAAAGCTTTGCCAAAAAGGGGCGAGAGAAATTCTCTCCCCTTTACAGTTAGTTACTGTTTGAGTTGAGGCTTATGACAGATGCAACAACACAACGGTCGGTCAGCATATTGCAGCCAAATTTGCTGCAGGTCAGTTTACCACCACCACCATTAACAGCAGCAACAACAACAGCAGCAGCAGCAGAAGCAATTGCATGCAACCACCTCTTCGCTCATCGTCATCATCATCACATCATGAGGTATTTACGTGCAGCCAGAAGTATCGTGCAGCAAACCAATTAACAAAAACTTTGTAATTTCTGTGTTAGGCTTTGTGGCTTAGTTAATTAGCTAATTAATAGGACCCTGACCCCCATCATCAGCGTACACAAACAGAGCATAATTGAAGATTACGACAGTAGCAGGAGAGAATTACTGCCAAGATGGAATATGCATAATTGCTAATGCTCAGGTATAAGGAAACTTAATGTAGGGATTAAAGTAATTATCTATATTTGATAATTGAAAATCTAGTTTCGAATTTATTTGTTTTATTTAAACTAAGCTGAGCAGCTAGTAAATTACAATTTACTAATTGAGTAACAAATGGCTTTTTTTTCAACTAAATAAATTCTTTAGTAAAGAAAAAACGATTATCATTGATAATTTTAATGCCATATTTTTGGTACAAACAATTATTACAAAAGTTTTTATTATTCCTAGGAATTTAGGTTATAGCAAATAAAAATCTTAGAAGTTGTTCAAGAAATAATGAACCTTTAAGAAAGGACTTCAGCTATTGGTTCTTAATCGTTTTGGCTGTCAATGCGGTATTTTTGTATATTATGGTATATTTTTAATGGGCAGCAATATCACTATGCGCTTCTGTACATATATCAGTATTATTTCGGAATTTCGGTATCAGTATTAATTGTCCTGCTTAACAATCTCTTATATTTTGTACGCTATTGTATACTTTGAATGGGCTGGTATATCGATATACGAAATATTGCTTTCCATATATGTATATGTATATCGGTATTTTTTGGGATATTTTAATGAAAATATATTTTTTGTCTTTAATGATAATAAATACAAAAGAGTTTGGCTTTTATTCTTCAACAGATTAGGGAAAAAATAACGTTAGGAACAAATTTCTTACTTTTTTGACTCATTAGAATTTTATTACTATTTCTGTTCAAGACTTACAATTTAATTAACTGACTTGCAATTACATCTTTCAGTATTTTCTTCTCTTTGCTTTTATAAATTTCTTTTCCTTCTTTGTCGTAGTTTTTTTTTTTTTTGCTGATTTTCATGACATTATTCACAACATTGTAACTCCATTATGCTTTCTCTCGATTTGAATTGTGTTTTTTATGCAACTGTTTGAGAGTTATCTTCAGCTGTTTCCATTATACTTCACCTACATGTAGATACATTTTGTGCACACATTATCCAGACTATCTGCAATAGTGAAGAAGATGTGTAGTGTCTATCTTAACAACCCGTTTGTGAAATAAACGCTCAACTGCAGCAAGAAAACTCTAGGTTAGCAGCATTGGGAGAGTTGTTAAAGTGTATGAAGAGGGGGGAGTGTGGGGAAAAAAGAAGGAAAACTGTTTGGTGCCTTTGATGATGCCTCGGCAAATCGCATTTCATGCTCTGGCTTCAGCTCTGGGTGCTAAAAAGGCGAATGCCCCTTGTCGACTCGGCATTAGGCAAAAGGTGAGAATGGAGAAGAAGAAGGTGTTTGGTTGTGCTGGCTGCTGGCCGTAATTTATGCGATTGCAACGGTGACTGCCGCTACTGCAACACCAGCTACAACAACAATAGTGAGCTGTAACAACAACAAACAAACATGTCCGACCATATTTTCACTCAGTGTGTATTTTTTTAATAAGATTTCTTCAAGCAGACGAAGATGACGACGTCTCAAGACAGCTGTCTTGATGTATGTGTGTGTGTGTGTGTGTTTGTTTGTGGAGTGTGTGCACATCTTTTGCTGGCTGGCAACATTTGTAATGTTTCGTTGCAACGCTTGCAACGCGCCGTTGACGTCGATGTTAATAAAGATTCACCCAGCTAACCAACCAGGCGGGGGGCCTTCGACAACCCACTGGGCTGATGTTGCCATTGCTGTTGCTGTTGCTGTTGCACCTGTGCTAAAGAGCGGGTGTATGAGAGGGGGGAGGAGGAGGAGAACACTGAGAGTGAGAGAGTGCGATGGCGTCTGCAACGGGCCGACGTCTATGGGTGGCCTACTTAATTTATGAGACGCGAGAATTTGCTGTGCTGGCTAAGACGATGACGATGACGACGACGATGAGGACAACAGCAGCAGCAACAGCAACAACTGTAGCATAGCGCAATTTGTAATTAGTGTAGGTACATGGCACAAAATCTGCTGCTGCTTTAGCTGTAGCTGTAGCTAAACAAAATGCATCCAACAGATACTTAACGCTCTAAGGCGACGTCGACAACAGTTGCAATAATTATGCGATGCCAGGCGACATCATGTGATTGACCGTATTATAGGACAGACAGAAGAGCATCTGTAGACGTCGTTAGACTTTAATAAACAGAGACTGAACGCAAAGAGACAGAGAGAGAGAGAGAGAGAGAGAAAAGAGACTTTTATTAAACGAAATAATTAATCAAAAAGCAATTATGACTATAATTTTTGTCACAAAAAAAAGATGCATTCTAATTCAAGCATTATGTAAAAAGCCATAAAATTTAAATGATTTATTTCTTTATGTGCAATTTTCAGTATTCATCTTGATACAATTCGGGAATATGCCAAATATTTCGCACATTTATTTATGCATTCTTACTACATTACATATTATATTTCTGTCTCTTAATGATAACTTTCTATTATTATGAACAATTTATTCTTATCGATTAACTGCCACTGTGCATTTATTTCGCTTATTACATTGTACCAATAATCTCTCGTTTAATTAACTATTGTTTAACATCAGGTAGAATATATAGCATGATTCTCATAAATAAATTTCATTTAATTCGCAATTATTTTGGGCTTAGTCGTTGTCATTTCAAAAGCTTAAGCTCTCTGGAGTATTATGACTAGATGAGGCGGCTTTGTAAAATTCAAGCAAGTTGCACATCATGTGCTTAATAACTAAATTGTTGGATTAATAAATAAACTTTCGTGTCTGCATTGTAAATTAGTTGCAAACACAGGCAAAAAGAGACACTGAGATAGAGAGAGAGAAAGAATGGCAGACAAACTTTAGTTCAACACTAGTTCGTTTGCTTTCGGAACGAAACGAGAGTTGAACGTAAATCAACGTAACGACCCTTGGCTAGTGTTAAATTTTAATTTGATAAGCTATACCCAAAAATACACACAGCACAAAACTTTATGCCGAGCTAAAGTATAACCCACAAATTTCACATGCTTTTATGGTCACCACACACACATGCAGTAAAAGTAGATTGAATACATTTTGTTGTAGTCATCAAGATTCCTTTTGTGGATTTTCTAATTAAATGTCACTTCATATTTTTTTGTGTCTCTGACATTTAAGCATCAAAATGTTTTGCATAGTTTTCCCTCCAGCATCAGCATCGTTATAATCATCACATCCAAAACACACACACACACACACATATGTGCATACACTGAGAGAAATAACCAGCACACACATATGTGTGTCCATGTCCACGTCATCATATGACATGGATGAGAAAGCATAAAGGACCCAAAATGGCATGGAATGAAAACCTGTGCCAACATTTTGTCACTTTTTTTCCTCTTGTTTTTCTATCAGTTTGTTGTTGTCATCTTTTCTCTGTGTGTTCATTGCATTGTCTCTGCCATTTGTGACATGTTTATTGTTTGCTTCTCTTTTATCACCTCGCTTTCTTTATCTCTTTCTCTATCTCTCTCTCTCTCTCTCTGTCTGTCTGTCTTTTTTCGATTTGAACATCTGTGTACTTTGTGTGTGATATAATCCTTAATCCTTCTGCTTTATTGTGCATTTACATATCAGTTCAGTTTGCTGAGGCTGGCAGAAACACACATCGAGGCAATGACTCTCATTTAGGCCCCAGTCCAGTTCAGAGTCTCTTTACAAATTTTTGACACTAACTCTCTGAACTGTGCTTGGTGTTTGCCTCGTTGGTTGTGTGTTGCGCTTTTGCTTTGTTCTTACACTGGGGTTATTCGTCTTTTATCTTTGTCATATTGTGTGCAACTGATGCAAATGATGCCAGCCAGAAAATGTGTTAACTAAACTTGATGGGAAGTCAACTTTGGGATATTTGAATTCCAACTTTTTGCAAGAGAATATAATTGCTATAGGACACATATAAAATTATGATACTCATAGAAATAAAGGGCATTATAACTTTATACTTTTTTGGTTTATTCAATAATCACTATAGTATTCAAGATTCCTAAAAATTTGGTTACTATCAGATAAACATTTTAGAAGTTTTCCATTCAAATATAATATGTTAGATTACTTTATGAACTTCAGTTAAGAATTTATTTGATATTAATTTATAATTGTTTCCATTCAAATATAGCCACACGATCTTATTGATTAAGTTACGCTGCGTGTTTCAATTTGTACTTGGTTAATTTGAGCAACTTTTTTTCCTTTGTTATAATAACTAGAGGCGAAAAACTTAAGAACTATGAACTCCCTTTTGTGACTTACGCACGAAATTCCAATAATTGCTTTATCATCATAGAGAATTATTTTGGCACAAATGCCACGCCCAATCAATGATGATGACGAAAAGTAAGTTTCAATCTATTTGCCGTGCATGCTTCAACAATTTCATGTGCAGCACTCTCTGTCTCTCTCTCACATACCATATCTATAATGTGTAATAGGCAATTTCGGGCACACACACACACATACACAAAAGAATACAAAAAAATATTTCTATATATACAATATAATATATTTGTATGTATGTGGACTATAAGCCGCCCCCGCAGTGAGTTTCGTCACTCCCACTTTTGGGCCGTTATAGTTTCCGCTTTTGTTGCTGCCATTGTCGCGAACAGTGAACATAATTTTAATAGGTCATCATATTAAGGGATTTTGTGCAATTTGTCTGTGTGTGCGGGCGAGGCTTTAGTTGCCATTGTTATCGTTTAGTTTGGTTGTATAAATGAATTGACTGAAGCGAAGGAAGCGGAGGCGGAGGCTGAGGCTGTTTGTATTGATTGTGTCGAGGAGAAGCTGTGGCTGTTCTATACGTAGTACAATCCTTCTCATTCTATCGTACAACTCTAACTGATGCTTTATCTCATTCCTTTTCCTGGTTATTGGCCATTTGCCATGAGCTGACATGTGCGTTTAATTGCGTTTCACTTATTTGACACAAAATTAATATGGCACTTGGCACATTTGCTGTGTGTATGTGGGAGAGTTTTGTGTATCTGTGTAAGTCAGCATACACATATACACAATATAATATATAGTTGAGGTGTTGCTGCCGAGAGCTGAAGTTCCACCCTTTTCCCACATAAGTAGGCTATAATTTTGGGCCTGTTTGTGACTATTGTTTCTGCAACAACAACAACAGCAACAACAACCATAATTATTATGTGCTGCCCCCAAAACGCAAGCTTTGTTTTGTGTGTTTGTGAATAATTAAATATTTCTGCAACATTTGCGCTTTGCTTATGTTATTTGAGGTCCATTTATATAATAGCCAAGTGTAAATATTTGATGTGAATTCATGTATCGAGCGTGTTTACCATATATATTTGCAGCTAAGATTTTATTCCAAATATAGAACTGCGCTCTCTAGCTCTGTTGAATTCGTGCAGCCAAAGTTTTTGTTCCATAAATAGAATGGGTTGCGATTTTTGGCATTTCAAGAATTTCGTGTTGATTCTACAAAATTAAATTCATTAGCCCAGTCCCCACGACGATAGAGCTTATAAATTGTTACTTCATTTTTCAGCCGAAATCTTTTCTTTTCTCTTTTTGCACTTGTATTTCCCCAATGCCTTTGACCGGAAGTTTTGCTCAAGGCTTTTGGGAGCGCTCAAGCAGCATTCAACTACCAAAAGTTGATGCGACGACCAAGATGAAGAAGAAGAAGATGAAGAAGCCGCATTTCTAAAACCTTTTAAAGTGAAAAGAAAATCATTGGCCTTTGGTGGTGGTGTTTGGTGACCATAAATCAAATTATGTGCACCGCACACGCCCAGCTATAAAATCTGCCCCAAATGTTATTAAGTGCGGCCCAGGGACATTCATCAGACGACTGGCGACTGCTTGTTGACCATTTGAGGGTTTTGGGCTTTACAGTCAAGTATTTTATGTTATTAATATTAATATTATTATGTGCACAAGGATTCAAGTTGGTTGTTGTTCCACCACGTTTGTCTTTCTCTCTCTCTCTCTCTCTCTTGATGCTGTGTGTGCTCGTAATTATGCAGTTTAATGAGTTTTCGCTCTGACCGCCATCACCCGGGGGCAGTAAAAGCAGCAACAGCAGCAGCGGCGATAGCGACAGCAGCCTCTGGTCCAGTAACAGCTGCAAATGTGTCAGGTGTTGCAATCCAAACACACACTCACAAACACGCACACACACAAAGAATGTGACAGAGAGAGAAACTCAGGCAGACAGTTTGAGCCCATTGAGTTGCACATGTGCATAATTAATTTTAAAAATTAATTTTCATCATATAACTTTTGCCTAGAACACTTCTCTATCTGATGGGGATGAAGTGATGCTAGGAAAATGAGGCTTATTAAAACTGACGTATAAATATTGAATTAACTTTTCTTATTTTTTGTGAGATAAACAGGGAATTTGCTTTTGCATTAATGGAGCTTTATGCAAGCTCAAAAGTTTTTGAGCTTCAACGTAATTTAAAATAACTACATACGCTAAATAAACAGTGAATTATCTTCTATATATTCAGTATTCATATTTTATCTTTAAATGTGCTTTCAAAGTTAATTCCGAGAATAGTTTTTTGGGTCTTTGTAATTCACTACTTTGTTACCGTTAACTTTTATTACCTATCTATTTTCAATTCGCCTTTATTCAATGAAATAAAAAGATTTTAAATATTAAATTATTCTGCCAATTTCATTTACTTTAAACTTAATCAATATTATTTTTTTTTGTGAATTCAGTATCTTTAAATCCTCATTTCTTACACAAGCATTAAAAGGATAAAAGCTTTTATCTTTATTATTATAGTGATAATTGCATTTCCTTTGTATTAAATCACTGAAAAAATAAAAATTTTATCTTCTTCCTTAAAGTAAATACTTTAACTTGCCATTTCTTACACTAGCTTTTTCTTCACCCCTTTTTCCTCTTTAAGCGCAAGATTAATGCAATATTTAAAAGGTAATTTCAGCTAGTGTCATTAGCACTTCAAAGTGCGAAGTGGCTGTAAAGTTTAGCCCATTTTGCCTTTTTCGGGCAATTAAAATGTGTTAATGAGAATTGCGCGCACACATGTTGTTAGCTGTTCTTGGTTGTTGGCTGTTGGCTGTGAGAGCGACGAAGCAAGTAAACTTCAACTGCGACTGATTGGATTTCTGTAAAACACTCGCCACCCACCCTCTGAGGCACAAAAAAAACAGAGCTCAGTGGGGCAAAATTGCAAAAACCCCCCGAAAAGGTGAACGCTTCTGTTAAATAATAATAAAAATAAAAAAATATAATAATAATAACAACATTGTGTGAAGGGCGCGGTGTGTGTGTGTGTGCGTGTGTGTGAGGACGATGATAATGATGATGAGGTTGTTTCTATAACAACGCTGCCTGCCTTTGAGTTTAAGTTTGACTTTGGTGCTGATGACGTTTCGGTGGTGTTTGACGGTGTTTGGTGGTGTGGGGTTCGGTGTTTGGTAGACGACAACTTGACATGAGAGTGTTGCTGACTAGAAAATGGCATTTTAGGCAGAGTGAAAGCAGACTTCCAGTCAGCCAGTTTGGAGCCCAGCCTGCACTTGATGTTTGTTTTTCCTTGACTGCCATAAACGGAAAAACTCCTCATACTTGCTTCCTCCTCCATCCCCATCTCCTGCTTGTGTGTTTCTCAATGTATGACTACGACGAAAATTGACGTATAAAGTCAACGCTGCCGTCAACAAAAGTCTCTCAACGCATGACAGCATTTTTGCTGCTGCTGTTGTTGTTGTTGTTGTTTTGGCTGCTGCTGCCGTTGCTGATGTTTCTTTTCTTTTCGAGTCAGAGATGTCGTCGTTTCTCTTCATCCAGCAAACAGCAGCATCACATGACCCCCAAGTGTATGTCACGTACAGCATTTAGCATTTATTGTGACGCTTCATGAATTTCTTGTGGGAGACCAAAAAATTCAATTGCTTTGTTACGTTTTCCACTTTTCTTTTTTCTCTTTTTTTTTTCTTTTGCGCCAAGACAATGTGTGGAAACTCTGGCCAACAAAAGGTGCAATATCAAACGGCAACAACTGTGTTGTATAGCATGAGCTATGAGCGCCAGAAAGTAGGCAACAATTTGGAGGAGAACGAAACAAGAAAAAATATCACTGTTTTATTCGACTCCCGGGCAGACTTGAATGAAGACAAATGCTTTGCGCAAAGAATTGCCACGAAATTCAATTAAAGTTGGCCTCTCGCCTGCCAAATGTGATTAGGGAAATGCATTTCTAATGCTTTCGCAATGACATTAATGAGAATATTTTTAAGCAATTAAAATGCTGAAATGATATTATAAAAGTGATGATGATGGTGGAAGGTTGAAGTTTTCTAAGCGTGCAGAACGTGCAGCAATAACTCGCATATGCAATTCACTTTATTTGCCATCTTGATGAGAATGAAAAAAGATGCTGCGAAAAAACGAGAGAAAAATGAAAAGAGCTCTTTCATTATATCTTGGTGATTTGTGACGTTGTTTTTCTCTTAGAGTGTCAGGAAATTAGAGAATTGGCACACACACATACAGTGCAAGTGGGAGATAGATGCGAGATATACAGCCTGCTGCTGCCTGAACAATTGCATTCGGCAAGTGTATGTGTGTGAGTGTGTGTGTGGAAAGCTAAAGAAATTAGAAAGCAAACCGGTTGCCAAGCCAGACTTGGCATTTATATGCGGGTTAATTAAAAGAAAACTAGTTACGAGTACGATTGTGCGTTTGCCTTTTAAAGTTTTTCCTTTTTTTGCAGCAGCAAAGAAAAAGTCATTAAAAGCTGATGCCAAGTTCGCATACAGTGCGTATGATTGATAATGAGAGACTGCAGCTGAACCTTTAGAGATGAAGTTGAAGGCCCAGCGGCTGATGCCGCGATGTCTTCATCTTGGCGAGCAATGTTAAGAATTTACAATGCTTGTAACGGAACTTATTATTTCATTGCGTTCCCCTTCTCCCCCTTCCCCTCACCCTGCATCTCTTAGAAGCTGCGTGGCTCCGACTGCGGCTCCGGCTTGGTGTCTGTCTTTGAATCTGTTACGACTCCCATGTCCGTGTCTGGCAGCAGCTGTCTGTGGCGCGGTTTTGCACACAGCAGCAGCTCGCACAGCAGGGAAGCAGCCAGCGAGGCAGCCAACGAGGCAAGAGGAGACCGAGACCGAGACCGAGAAATCCAAGCTGTCGTCTTTGGCATATTCTGGTCATGTGTTGTGGCATTGTGCAGCCTCAACACAATCTCCGGTTCACACTGTCATAGTCAGTGGTAGATATTAAAATGTGCTTTCGAGTACTGTCTTCTGACTTCGAAATCAGCTCAAGCTCAAGTCTTTAGCTGCAAGCTGTCTCGTATCTATTTTTTTATTGCACAATTGTCATACCTGTGCTGCAATTCACAATTTCATTGGCCCATTGGCAATGACATGTATGTATTTACTTACTATGTTTGTACATATAAGTAAAACATCTGGCTTGACTTTATATATTGCGAAGTATGTAAGCAATTGCTTTAGTTTGACATTCCTAATTTGCTTTATTTGTGATTGTCACAGGGCACATTTTCCTTATGCTTGTGCTTATGCTTCATAAAACTTGTGACTGCTGCTGCTGCTGACCAAAAAAGTTTTTCATAGTTTCTGCAACTCAATTTTGCCATATGTGCATATATACTACATATAATGCTGTGTTGGTGTAGAATAAATTATGAATACCATCCAAAACATGAAAATCTGACCCATCAGCTTGTCTTCTCTCTTTCTCTCTCACTCTATCTCTGTTTGCTTTGATTAGAATGTGAATGCCTGAGTTGGTCGAAAGTGCTGTTTTGAGTTGTTCCGAGTTGTGTTCAAGTTACACAAAAAATTCTGATTGCCTGTGTCAAGATCTGTCGCAAAAGTTGCTTTTGATTATGTTTGAAAGATGCGCAAATATCTTGATCAATTCTGAAGGTTCGTTCTGTATTTGGTTTATGGTATTTCGAAAAGAGTAAATGGAGTGCTAAAAGGTTCTTATATTTTTAATTATTTTTGATGGTTTATTTTAAGTTTTCAGCTAGTTTTTGTTTAATTCAAAAAGTAAACAAAATATTCATAAAGGAAAGAATAAATATATATTAAATTTTAATATTAAAAGAAATGGAAATATTTGTATTCAAAAGCAGCTTTAGAATATCTGGTCTATAATTAAAAAAGTTCCTGTCAAGCTTTTTGCAATATGTTTACCAAATATCATGAACAATTCTGAAGAGCTCTGTAATTGATTTATTTATTTAAAGTATAATAAATTACCAGTTATAAAGTTATTATAAGTAACATTATTTCTTTAATTGTTGTTTATTTTTCAATGTTGGTTTTCATTTACTTCAAGAAATACAGTCAGCGCCACAAAAAAAGCCGCACTTTTAAGGGTTACGAATTTGTAACTTTCAGGGCCTGTGGTTTCATTATATGATTGCGGATTCGCCCAATTTTTTTTTTAATAAGTTAATTGATGGTATGTTAATAAAAGTGCATACCAATTTTTATTTTAAATTTGTTTTTAATATTAAAAAAAATGTTGTTTTTGGTTTCACCCTAGTTTTAGCGACTTTTCACTATTATGGCAAACTTAATGAAAAAAATCATAAAAGTTATAATAATGAAAAAATTCAACAAAAACTATTTTTTTCCAATTGAACACCTTACTAACTATAAAAAAAATGTAAATCTAGGCAATTTAACATTAGACATATTTTTTTAATTTAGCTTAATACTTAGAAATGCCGCCTTTGGCCTTAATTACAGATTTTACCCTATTGAGCATAAAAACGTAAATGGAACACAATTATTTCTTTGTTATATCGTATATCCATATTTTTTCTATAATTTGTTTTAGCTCCTCCATAGTTTTGGGCTTTCGCTTTCTTTTTTTGGCCCCCATATAGGCCCCAACATTCTCGATTGGACTAAGGTCTGGGCTGTTTCCTGGCCAATCTAAGGACTTAATGCCCAATTCTTTCTTCAAATTGGACTGATTCTGATTGGTCAACAGTGCTATTTTCAGATGAGTCCAAATTTAATCTCATTGGATCTGATGGAGCTCTCAAGGTGCGCCGTAGACGTGGGTAACGGTTTTCTGAAAATTGCTGCATAGCCACAGTAAGGCATTCACCGTATGTTATGGTATGGGGATGCATATCCAAATATAAAACGGAATCAATTTTAATGGTTCAGGGTATAATCAATGCAGAAAAATACAAAGAAATAATTTTAAGTGGAGTTGTGCCTAGCATTGAGTCCATAAGTGAAGAAGAAGAAGAATCCATTTTTCAGGATGATTTTGCACCTTGCCATCGAGCGCGATCTGTGAGTTACTCAGTGTCCGATTGTTACCAAAACAACTTATTCAGATAAATTGAACATTTTTCTATCTAAAAATAATAAATTTGATGAAAGAATTGGGCATTAAGTCCTTAGATTGGCCAGGAAACAGCCCAGACCTTAATCCAATTGAGAATGTTGGGGCCTATATGGGGGCCAAAAAAAGAAAGCGAAAGCCCAAAACTATGGAGGAGCTAAAACAAATTATAGAAAAAATATGGATACACGATATAACAAAGAAATAATTGTGTTCCATTTACGTTTTTATGCTCAATAGGGTAAAATCTGTAATTAAGGCCAAAGGCGGCATTTCTAAGTATTAAGCTAAATTAAAAAAATATGTCTAATGTTAAATTGCCTAGATTTAAATTTTTTTTTATAGTTAGTAAGGTGTTCAATTGGAAAAAAATAGTTTTTGTTGAATTTTTTCATTATTATAACTTTTATGATTTTTTTCATTAAGTTTGCCATAATAGTGAAAAGTCGCTAAAACTAGGGTGAAACCAAAAACAACATTTTTTTTAATATTAAAAACAAATTTAAAATAAAAATTGGTATGCACTTTTATTAACATACCATCAATTAACTTATTAAAAAAAAAATTGGGCGAATCCGCAATCATATAATGAAACCACAGGCCCTGAAAGTTACAAATTCGTAACCCTTAAAAGTGCGGCTTTTTTTGTGGCGCTGACTGTAAGTGAAATGTTTCTAAAAATGTGAACACATTAAATTTAAATTAGAAACATTGTAACTCTGTTTTTATTTACTTCAAGAGACAAATAAAGTATTTCTAAAAAAGACGCCATTAAATTTAAATTAGAAACATAAAAACTCATACTCAGTTATATTTAAGATACGTATATTTAGGAGTCATGCTTCTTTAAGCTGCTATAGAAGTTCTTTAAGATAGAACTGGGTGGTTGGCTTTCAAGCACTTAGTATAACTGCTTTTGGAGCAGTCTCTGATAGCTTTGCAGTTGTCACACCTGGACAGAGAGAGATTTGCATATTCGCAAGTCACAACATGGGGCTCAACATTCATGTAAATAATTTCGGGCGTGGCAGCTGGGCAGGGGCGGGTTCTGGCTATCATTGACTGGATCACAGCATTGTTGTTGTTGTTGTTGATGTTTGGTGTTTGGTGCCCGTTGTCGTTGTCTTTTGTTGAGCGAGTAGCATGTCAAAAGTAAAGTGCACGCGGGTAACGAAATTATGCGCATTTATATTTCGTTAATGTTTTTACAGTTGCGACCCGCATAAGTTAAGACTGCAGCATAAGCGAGTGACTATATAAGTATGTGTGTGTGTGTATGTATGTACATATATACCATTGCTATATAGTATATATTCTATCTCTAGGCTCAGTTGCCGTTACATGGGGAATTAGTGCGCATAATTTCATAAGCAACACAGCAACAGCAACATGAACATGGACTAAGGGGGGAAGTTGGCAAGCATCGCGTTGGCCTGCGCAAATATTTTGGAGTCCTCCCCTTGGGAAATGTTGTCGCTGCTGCTGCTGTTGCTGCTGCTGCTGCTGCTGTTGGCAGTGGCAAACATTCAGAATCATATGTATGCGAGATGTCTGCATATAAAGTTATGCTGGGAATTTGCTTCGCTTACACGAAAAAGTAAGCAAATAAATAAAAATAAAAGAGAGCACGGTAGAAGAGTGCTGCGAGAGTGCGGGAGCAAAACAGAAGAAAAAAAGAACCGAGTTGAAATAACGTTGTATATCTGTACTAAATTGCACATGAAGTGATTTCAAGCGTAAGAACTGCCATGACGATGGGGCACCGAAGGCGCATGGGGCGGGGGGATGGGAGAAGGTAAACCATCGATATTACGTATACACACATACTAACATACATTGCTACACACATACCTCTCGGAATATGCATATAAAAACTTGGCGCAGTTTCAAAGTTGTGTACGACCGAGAGATGCTGCAAAAAAATAACAACAACAAGAACAACACCAACGACGACAACAAATTCATATCAAAATTACAACAACGTCTGGGGAAATGATGAACGAGGCGCGGCGAGACTTGTTTGTTATTATTGCTGTTGTTGTTGTTGTTGGGATCTCTCTCTCTCTCTCGTTCAACAAAATGCCGGAAGCCAGAAAAAGGCCTCGAGAGTTGACTCGACTCGACTCGAGTTGACTGAAGAGCAATTTGATTAAATGCATTGCGGGCATTTTACACACACACACACAGGAAAACGAAAAACAAAAACACGAAAATAAATTAGCTAATTTAAAGATTTATGTATGCCTAAGTGAAATATCAAGAATTTACAACTAATTTCATTTCTTTTAATTTGTATTTCTCTCTCTCTTTACAGTGCAAAACTAAATGCAACAGCTAAGCAACAGTATTTTTGCTCAACATTAAATTAAATAACTCACTAATCATACTAATACAAGTATAGATATTTGTAAATGCAAAATCTCTAGCAGTGATTATATGTTGCATTTTTTGAAACCAAAAAACCAAATTAAAAGCAAATAAAATAAAATCCGAGGAAAGAGAAGAACGCAGCGAGCTTAAGCCAACAAAAATAAAACCGTAGTACGACTAGTAAAAGACACCACCAATTTAATTTGAACAGAGTTTAAGTAAAAAAAGAAAACACAACAAAAAACCAAGAAAATATTAGCCAAAATCGAATAGATGTCTATGTGTATTACATATATATATGTATCGGTCATCTATAGCATAATATAATAAAACAAAACCAAGCATATATTTACAACATAAGCCATATATACCAACTACATAAATATATATATCGCAGCTAAAAGACAAGCAGCTAGAAGCGACCGCAAGCAAACGGTCTCAATCATTTGAAAACTCATCTTATAGAAATAATCTATATAATAAAAGACAAAGCGCAGCTCGTCATATAAAACAAACAAAATAAAATGGAGGACAATAACACAAGCAGCAGTGCGAGCGGTGCGCCCATCAAACTCGAGGATCCATCGGTGACACTCACAATAAGGCTGATTATGCAAGGAAAGGTGAGTTGAAGTATTCAAAAATTGAATATAGTATTTAAAATATACCATAAATTCAACATATTTATACTAGATGGGGAATTAATAAAAATTCATAAACTGAAATTTCATTAAGTATATTTAACTACTGAAATGTCAATTCGAAAATATAGTATAGTATTTAAAATATACTATAATTTCAAAGTATATGTATATGAGATGGGGAATTAATAAGCTAATTTTTCATTTAGTTTATTTAACAACTAAAATGTCCATTCCAAAATGTAATATAGTATTAAAAAAATACCATAAATTCAAAATATGGCAGATTGGCAAAGAATGAATCTACACTAAATTGGCAAATTTAACAACTGTTGAGAGATGTTCAAATTAATATCATTAATAAATATACTTTAGTATATAAATATCCCGAAAATTAAACAATGATCAGATTCAGAATTCAAGAATTTACAATAAACTGACAATTTATTTGGCAGAAACAATATTTCACAACTGTTCAAAGATGTCCAATTTATTCTCTCAGTTAGGAGCTTCTTAAAATCATCTTATCGAGTAACCTTTGCTACCCAACAGTAAGTTGAGTTAGGAGCATTTGAAGAAAACACATAAATATCTTATGCTGCTGACAGCACAAGATTGTTAAGTTTATAATAGGAATCCCCAACTAAGCTAAGCTGTCTTAACGCCTAACTTAAGTCTTTAAGTTGGCCTATCAAGTAAGTTATTTGAGTTAGGATCTGCTCTCCTACCGAGTCCATAGAAATGTGTTGGCAGGTTGTCAATTATAATCCCAAGCTGACAGCGGCGCGAAACGATGTTTTCAGAGTTGCCAATCAATTTATTTTTGCCTCGCGAAATTTGAATGGGGACTTCTACCTCCTCGTTTTTTTTTTTGGGGGGCTTCCTTTTGCCACATTTAAAATGTGAGCACTTTTGTAAAGTATGTTCGATAAAATGCACTCCATTGAATACTGTCGCATTAAATATTTATAGAAAAGCGTCAAAAATCAATAAAAAGAAATTGCCATGAGCGAGGACTGAAAAAATGTTTAACTAAATTGCAAAAGTCAGCAGGTAAAATAAACAATAAATATAATAAATTTAAGCGTGAATTTTTTATGCAAATTAAAATTAAACACGCAACACTTGTCGCATTATAAACGAAACTGAAAAAAAAAACTGAAAGTAGAAACGAGAGGGGAAAAGAGAGAAAGAGAGACGAGGGCGAACGAATTTATTGTACCATATAAATGTGATATTAAAAGCAATAAAATGCGATGCCAGCATCGGCTATTAAATAATCATTACAGCTCACAAATACGACTAATAAAAATAACAAAAAAGGCAAAAGAAAACATCAATAAATGGAATGTGCATAAAAAATCTGAAACCCTTGGGGGGAAGGGAGCATAATCGGGGGGAGGCACTTATCGTGATGCAAGTATAAAACACTCTCGAATAAATACAGCCCAGAGGCAACCAGTTGAACAAGCTGCCCGAGTACAAACAATATGTACACTCGTTATGTGTTTATATTGTCGTATGCATAATGCAAAATACTCGTTTATCATACATAATTAACTACTTGTTCAATTCGAAAAATATTAATTAAAAAAAAAAGACTTTCAAGTGATGAGAGAAAAGAATAAATAATAAAGTCGCAATCATCGAAGAATTAATACCCTGGTTCTTACGTCAACTCATTAGTTTGATTTATTAGCTTTCAAATAATTTCTTTATAATATTTTTGTTGAACTAAATTTGCTTTCAACCAAATTTGCATATTCATATTTAAAATAATTTAAATTGCCACTAATATTCCCCATCTAAGTTCATTAATTGTAATGACATTCACATGAATTATATGTAATCGGTGGCAATAATTAATTAAAAATATGAACCTGAAATATTATCAAATGAAAAACAAAATTTGAATAACAAAGCTGAGAAATAATGTCACGCGCACTAATTAATTTGGAAATAACATAATATTAATTAAAGTAGAACAATAATGAATATAATATATGCAAAACACATGAATGTGTGAAAACTGAAATAAATTATTAATTAAAAATATACAAATTGTTGTTGTGACAGCTTTCCATTTCTTAATGCTCAAATTTCAAGTAGATAATCATTTATTTATGTTATTTAGTAGCGATTATAATTATCCAACTAATCCGAAGCATGAAGCTTAAAACGCTCTTTAAGAGTGTCTAAATATCTGTTTATTTATTTAATAACCGTCAACTGACATTAAAAACTATTATTCAAGCACATTAACTACTACAGAGGCAGCTAAAAACTTCAACTGAGAGGGGCAAAAAAATAACGACAGCTTCAAAAAGCTGTCACGTAAATCCGCGGCGTCGGCGTCGCTTTTTTCTTGCCACTTTTTGTGTGGAGGCTTTTGGCACTTGAGCGAAATGTTAAGATGTTGTTGTTGTGTTGGCCTGGTCGGCAACTGATGAGCGGTGCCTCTAGGGGGAAGCTGTGGAGGAGGCACGCGTTGAGCCGTCAAAAGCTTTTTAGTCAAAGCTGCCATTTATCTCGCTTCTCACATTACTCCAAAGCCGATTTGCAGTTTGCGCTTTTAAAATGTGACCAGATTTTGATTTAAATAAACACGAGTATATTAACAAAGTTGCGGCTGCTGTTGTTGGCCAACTTATGTGTAGCTGGTTGTACATATGTGTGCTGAAAGGCAGTGACAGGTGCAACAGCGTCAGATAAGGCGACAGAGCGACGCACACCGCCAAATGCAGGGCAAAACACACACAGAGAGAAAATGAGAGGGAAAGATATCTACAGATTACATGATGTGTAGTTGAAAATTGGCAAAATGGCAACAAAAAATATGTGTGCAGACAATTTATAACAAAAATAGCAACAGACAGACAGAAAACAACATTTCGTTTAAGACGTGCCACCAAAAAGAGTGAAGGAGGGGACTGTAGGGCAGAGGGGGAATTCATTGAGGTGGGAAAGGGGAACTAACAGAGGTTCGATCAACGGGCGGCAGCCATGAATAATTGCGCACTCTTTGGCCCAAGCTAAAATTAAGCATTTGCAAAATGTAAACGTGAACGCGAATTGTAAATGTAAATGTAAATCTTTTCGCATTCTGCATTATTTTTGTATTTTTGGTATCGACGTTGATTTTCGTCGATTTTTATATTGTTGTTGTTGCACAAGGATTCAGGCAATAAATTCTCAAGACACTTTTGAACAGCGCCGTCGACTGCTGCTGCTGCCTTTGTGTGTTGGTCTTTTGATCGATAGTTATAGATTAGCGTGATTTATGAGTTGCTGCCGACGCAGCATTCTGCCAAGAGTTGACAAACACACACACACATACACATTGTATATGTTATGTACATATAGAATATGTAAATACATTTTTAGCGCAATGCAAATCAAGTGGCAAATAGGAAAAGAAATAAAAGAACTGAAGAGAAAAAAATAAATTTTCAATTGACAGCGTTGAATGTGCACAAACAACATCCGTGTTGACTTGTTTAATTGAGCATGAAACGAAGGGATTTTCGACTTAAAAAGAGTCTGTTGACTGGGGGGATTTATGGCGTGTGGGATTGGACAATAAAAAATACAGTATATACAGTATCTAAATGTGTTGAGCGCTTAGTATTGAGTTGAGGTAGGGTCAGTGTAGCTCATATGACATTTGCATGAAACTTGCAATGAATCATTCCGGCGAGTGCAGCCAATTCATTGATGAAATACGTTTGAATATTGGAATTGATTTCTCTGAAATATATGCACTAATATTGTTAATGCCCTGTCAACAGCTGCCAGCTGGAATTATTGATAGAAATTGTTGGGCTTTCATTAGCATAACAGTTTTTGGTGGAACTGAGATTTTGAATGTTCGAATTGAAAGGAAATTAAATAAATGCATATATTTAAATTTATATTTATAGATATATTTCATGAGTTAGAAGGTTGCAAGAGGAAGTGATTAGATATTTAAATTTTAAATCTTTCACATATGTAAAGAAATTATTTCTATAAATAAGCAAGTAAAAAATTTATAGTGTTTTCAATTGTGATATATCAGCTATAAATATATACTAGAGAAAATATTTCTATAAATTAAAAATATTACTATTACAAGAAATTTGCTTTTTAGAATGAATTTTTGTTCGCCGTTTGTTAGAAACTTCATGGACTGCTAACTTTATTTACTATGTATCTTATCTATATGTGAATACATAGCTGTCTAACATATGTACCCACATCGTATCGTATATTATGTAAACCCCTAGACAAAAAACATTTTGGTTAGAGTGCATAAATAAATCAGTTAATTATAATTAGACAAGCGCCTGTAAAATATTGCGCATTGAACACAAAATTCGCATTGAGATGCCGTCGCATTCTGCTGCCGCTGCCGTTGTTGCTGTATGCAATTTCACTAATTAAAAATGCATGATTCAAAAATAACAACAACAGCAACAACTGGGAGAGAAGGCAGCCACACAAAACACATGCAGTAGACATAGTACGAAGACGACTGACAATTGCAAAATACTCGACAATTCTGGGCGAGAGTGCAACCCACTTTTGCCTTGCTTTTCTATGCAATTTGCGGCTGACTGCCAAGAAGCAACAACGACAACAACAACAACAACGACGTCGGCAAAATACCAAAAAACCTAAACAACACTAAAAAGTGCAGGCAACGTTTTTTTTTTTTTTCTGTTTAGTGTTTGGATGTTTGTTATTTATAATTTTCACATTGTCGCTTGGCTGAGTTTTCTTTTTGTTTGGTTTTTGTCATAAATTAATTAGCTGCGTCACGACTTTGAGCCCAACTCCGGCTTTGACTCATTCAGCAACGTCGTCGTATCTCGAGACTTTCACACAAAACTGCAAAACAATTGCAATCCAACACAACAAAAAAAGAAAAACAAAGAAATACACACAAAACAAAAGCAGCAAAAAATCACAACAAAACAAAAGCAACAACAGCAGCTCATAAAATGAAAATAATAAGCCCCAGTTAATTAGAGATGCAAAAAGGCAAAAGGCCTGCAACGTTTTTGGCCTTGACATGCAACGTTGCTGCTGCTGCTGCTGCGGCTGCGGCATCAAAAAGAATCGACATCAAAAGTCCCTCTATAAATCCGAATATCGACAATTGCCTTTAATGTGGGCTTCTCGCCTCTAATCTTAATTAGACTTCCATTGTTTATGATTTAACTGCGTTTTTTATTTGCAATTGAGAACTCTTGTATGATTCAGTCGCAGATTTATGGCTTAGAACTGCACATGAGGATGACTCATGACGATTGTTGAACATTTATTAAGTATTTATTTAACAAGTATTAGATAAACCGCACAAAAGCAATGGGAAGGCTTTAAAAAGATAATCTGAAATTAGGGAATACTAGAAATTATACGATCACATTACAGTAGCACATATACTATTTTTATGATTGCAAATATTAAACTAATGTATTCACATTACAGATAAGCAAACTAATATGATCTAAAGTTGAGAAACTTTTTTCTATGGAATGAAACTAATCTTCCTATATTTTTTAATTTTTGAGTTTCGGAAAGCATTGCGAAAATATTTATTTAAGAAATATATGTGATCAACTTATCATAGAGAAAGTATTATTCATATTCTACTATTCTATCCATACTTGGAGATACATTTATAATATGTAGTTCGTAATACTTAAGAACCAAATCTAATCACAGATAAAATTAATTTACGTAGGTCTGTGAATCTCCCTAAACGCTTACTAGATCAGTGGGTAATCTTTGTTACCCCGAGTTCGAAATCTTCAACACGTTTTTGTCAGCAGTTCAGAGACCTTAAAGCGTCTGTATTATATACGATGTTTTTTTTTACTATCAGCTAAAATGACTCTTAACGATCTAACTGTGCTTCAGTTTGACAAATTGTCTTGAAAGACACCAAGACAACTTTGTTCTCAGTTCACCTTCGTGGCGACAATTACACCGTCTAATTATTAGCGTATTATACAGCAGAAGGGGGGAAACACAGTCTGAGACGAGCTTACAAAACTTTGAAACAAATTGTCTAATATTCTCAAGCGAGCGCAACATTTTGATAGCCCATTTATCACCAGACAAACCTGTCGTAAAGCATGTGGCCAACAAAGACGCAGAAGACGATGAGGAGCTAGAGAAGAGGGAAGAAGACGTAAAAACAACAACATTAAGTCGTCTGAAGAATGGACGGTGCTAATTGTGCCACAACAAAAGAACTAAAAGAGACCCGCACTATTTTGATGTTAGTAGAGCACGAGAACGAAGAAGAAGAAGAAGTAGCAGCAGCAGCAGCAGCAGAAATAGCAGACAAAATAGAGGCAGCTTAGCAAAGACAACAACCCAAAAAAGAATTACAGACAACAACAAGAAAAACAACAACAAGTAGACAGTCATGCTGAGCGTGCAATTCTCAGCTGCGTTGGTGGAAACTGTTGAATTTTCTTTTTTTTCGGCTTTTGTTGTTTATTATTATTTTTTTTACTTTTTAGTTTTATTGTTGTTGCTGTTGGTTGTGCGCTTGCTTGAGTATTTTTGGTGTTAATGCGACGCCGTTGAAAATGCTATAAAATGAAAGAAAAAACGTAAATAAAAATGCAGTGTACAAAACAAGACGCAAAAAAAAACAACAACAAAAAAAAAGAATTGCCAAACCGTGAGAACCATTTATGGTAGCCACGCCAGAGCAAGCGAGTAACTGAAGAAAAATTGCAAGAAAAACTTTGCAACAAAATGCTGGAAAATGCAATGTGACAACTGTTTGCAACTGCTGCGCCTGTAAAAAGTGCGCGAGGGGAAAGCTGTGGGGCAGCGACGGCATTGGAACAACATGTGTGTGCCGCTTGTTGCATGAACAGGCGCTGTTGCTGCTGCACACATGTGTGTACAATGCGTTGG
The DNA here is from genome assembly GCF_023558535.2 of Drosophila nasuta. Classification (NCBI taxonomy): domain Eukaryota; kingdom Metazoa; phylum Arthropoda; class Insecta; order Diptera; family Drosophilidae; genus Drosophila; species Drosophila nasuta. The sequence continues at coordinate 7,495,121 of NC_083457.1, forward strand.
TCTTTCGTGCCCTCACCTGCCACCGCAGCAAAGCGACCCAAAGCATTTCCCTGCCCCGCCCATGCTTTTAATAAATCATGCTGCGCATTTGTCGCGTTGCATTTTTGTTTCAGTTGCTGATGCTGCCGCCGCCGCTGTTGCTTTTGCTGCTACTGTTCCTGCCACTGCTGCTCGTGGCATTCCAAATGAAAACGGAAAAGTGCAAACTGTACAATTAAATAATTTACAATTTGCCAGTGCGCGAAACAACAACAACAACAGCAGCAGCAGCGAGGCAATGGCAATGGCAATGGCAACAGCAACAGCAGCCAGGCAATTCTTCACAAGTCACAGCAAGTGGCATTTTTAATTTGATTAAATACAAGCAACAACTTCTCCTTTGGCCCTGCTAATTGCCCTGCAACTGGCAAAAGAACTGCACAAATAAAATTGCCAACTTTAAATTCAGCGCATTGTTGGCCACTATAAAGGGTAGTTAAGTAATCGATAAATACTATAGCTGTAATGATGATGGAATAAAAGCTTAAAATCGTTGAGAGAGTTATTTAATTAGTATAATATTTTCAATTTTTAAAATGAATATTATTATGTTAATTAATTAAGTAATGCGTAAATAACTGAGAGGGCAATCTTTGATTTGGTAGGACGTCAGTTTAAAATATATTGTCCATATACAAATGTTTGAAGCGTAGAATAGTTGAGATCATTAATCAATCGGAAGTTTATTCAAATTATTGCAAACAGTTCAAGTTAAAAGAAGTCTTAAGACAGATTAATTTGTGAGTGTATTTCACATTTATATACATAGAGCAAAAGCATTAGAAAGCAGAGATCAATTAGAATTATATTTGAATTATTTAAAACAAAAATTATTATTACTGCAATTCTAAGAAGATGAATCAATGGTATAGTTAAGTAAGCTTTAAATAAACGAGATGCTTATAGATGATAGGTAATTGCAAAGGCTTAAGGCAGCTTGAATAATATATCAATAAGAATAACGTTTGAATGATTCAAAACATTCATTATTATGACTTGAATTCCCAAAAGAAGAATCAATCTTATAGTTAAGTAATTTTGGAATAACTAAGATGCAAGAAGATGAATAATTGAGACGATTTTCTAAAGAGCAACTGTGTAGTAAAATATCAGAGATCAATTAGAATTGTATTTGAATTATTTAATCAACATAATTTGCAATGAATGTTAAGCATTAACCTGACCCACCATTCATATCGAATTGAATAACATTTGCTCGAAACTGATTTGTCAATTATCAAATAGCACAAATGCCAAAGAACAATTTGAAGTAAGCACATTAATTTGTTTCGAAAATCAAAGAAATTACTCCAATGCCACATGCCACAATTAGTCATTTCCTTAATAATGGTGCTAGCCACCATAGCATTTTAAGTGTCAAGTGAATTGCATTCCCATCCACACACACACATACTATACACAAAATATCTGCTACTAATCGATTGCCAACATCAAGTTTTGGTCTTTTGCAATTTGTTTACCGATGTAGCTGCCGTTGCTGCTGCTGTACAATAGAAATATCCATAGTTGGTCTCTCCTGCTGGATGGTAGACAACGTCGATGACTGTGGACACTGACCACAGGAATGTTGTTTGAATAGTTCCATTTGCCTGTTGTGTGTTCACTTCTTTCATGCATATTTTACAATACAACACAGCAGACATACACACAGGCATGCATAGAAAACAAAAACGGCAAATGACATGCAAAATTTTGAATGCAGAACCGCAAAAGTGAATTTTTGCATACAAATCGATGGCTGGCTGGCAGCCTGGGATGCCAAAGTTGGAAGTGCAAAATTTTGGCATTTAATTGCCGACATGTAAAATGGCTAGAAAGTCTGCCAAAATTGTGAAGTTAGAAAGGGGATATAAAATGGCTTATGTGTAGAGAGAAATGTTGTTAGAGTTTTGGCTTTTAGCAGGCTGCCAAAATACAAAATAAAAGAAGCTGTTGCAGCACAAAATGCAATCAAGAGAAAGTGCAAAAAATTGCTCAACAAATATGCAATGTCTTTAGCTTATCGCTTGACCCATAGCAGCTGCAAACCACATACATATACAGATTTATGCAAATTGCGTAAGCTTCTAAGCCGCAAAGTGGCAAGTGGCCAATGAGAGTGAGAGAGAGAGAGAGAGAGAGGGGGGCAACACATTTCGGCCACATTATTAATGATGATGAGCGTCCGACGCTAATGAGCCGCACATCAGACTTAATAGGCATTGGTCTAGGCCTCGATTCAAATAAGACTAACTGTGCGTATCCACGGTCCAAACTCTGATTGCGATTGTGCCTATGCGTATGCAAAGAGTAGAAGACCTATAAATTATATGTGAAGAGACGTCGAAAATTTGTCTTGAGTGCAGACAGGCGTAAGAGCGCGGGCTATTCATAGAATTATACGCCATAATCATGCCAATAATTATGGCAATTCCTTCTGACATTTGTGTCTAATAAATATTTCGGCCATTTAGCTTGTACTACACAGACATTGCCATAGGCATAATAAATATTATAGAAGATGGCCAGAAATGCACGAAACTGCGCATGAAAGCAGCTAGACAGACAGAGACACAGAGACACAATCTTAGCCCAAGACACGTACCATTTTTACACTGCTTGAGGCTGGGTCGAGGAGAAAGAATAAGAAGAGTGGGGTGAAATACCAGTATATCATATCATACTTATATTGTTTTGCTTTTGCCTACTTTTGCATTCTGTCACACTGGCAAAATGCCCATAATGTATTCTATATATCTTTGTGTGTATGTGTGTGTGTGGCAATGGATGAGCATTTAGAAATTGAGGCAGACATTGAGAAAAGTGCACTTTGTGAAGGTTACAAAAGATTTGTGCTAAGTGCCTAAGGAATGCGTTGAAACTGTATATAGTAAAGTGAATATGCAAAAAACAAACAAAACATTCATAAGATAAAAGACACATTTAAAGTAAACAACATTTAAATTACTGCACGATTTTTTGAAATGCACAGAAAATGCATAAAATTGAAATGAAAATAATATTTTAATTTTTATAACCACTTTACTGCAAAGACAAATATTGTAAAATTGAAAATAGAGAGATTTTTATGCATAACATATTTGCTTGATTTTAAATAAGCAAATGTATTTTATGCATCACATAACCCAAAGGATTGTGAGCTTCAGATAGCTGTAAAATCAATAAATAAATGATTCAAATCTGGCCAAGCAAAGCCAATAGACACTATAAAAAAACGAATACATTTGTAAGAATCACAGCTATCAAAAAATTATAAGCTCATGTTTTATTAGCATTGCAAATTTAAGAGCTGCAATTAAAGCAGCAGATCAGAAATTATGAAATGAGCAGAACTGTTTAGATTCTAGTTTAATTGCAGCAATAAAAACTATAGACAGCTGCCCAAATGTCATCATTGGCTCCACAACTCAACCAGTTTACCATAATCGTTAAATATTTAATGTCCTTGTAAAGATTGCTCCAGAGTCGGTTAAAGTGCTTGACCAATATATATAAATTTTATGAGCAGTAAAAAAAAAAAACGATTTACATAATAAAAAAAATTGTGTATTTTGCGGCTAAGTAAGTGTAATCAATGTCAGTCAATGTGTCCTCGATATGTTTTCGTTTAATTTGCCGAATTATCGATACGAGTATTATGCGAGTATTATTTATAAGCTGTCATTGCACAGGCTGAAATCATTTTAATTAGGTTTTAGCAACCATCCATGAACAGAGACAGCTATAGGGGGAAGAGAATGAGAGAGATATACATCATTACTTTTGACTTGCATAAAGATTTATTTGAATTCATTTTGCCAGAAACATATTGAAGTAAAAACGACGTTTTAATTAATGCAGCCAACTGCAACTGTAGTTCTCAATTGCCAAAAACAAGAAAAAATGTGCAGAATATAATATGACACAAAACACGAAATATTTGTAGCTAAAACTTTGGCAAAACTGAAATTTCATCACGTTTGCACATAGAGATAAACGAATGTTGAACGAATGCTGCCAGCTGCTGTGTAATTAATGTGATTTATTTCTGAATACTTTTTTTATTGATCGATACGCAAAACTTGTTCAAGTTTCAGTGAGTAGCAAAATGCTTTCAACGCTCTTTGCAGACAGGCCAATTACACTACATATATACATATATACCACACATATACATGTGTAGTAGTTGGAAGTGTGAGTGTGTGTGTGCGCCCGCGGCTATGCAGATATTTACAATCAATTAAAACGCGTTGCCCGCAAATTTCATTACGCCCGACATTTTCAACATGTGGCCCAGAAGAGAGCGAGCGAGCTTCGAATCTGGTTGGGAGTTGGGGGTGTCAATCTTTTTCTCTGCCACTTAAATATGCAAAAGCAGTTACACACACACACGCACAGACATGCACAGGAATTTACACATACACACTGTGGTATAATATCACTTAATATTTAATCGAATTTGCACATCGACGTCGACGTTGCTAACAACAAAAAACATTAAAAAAAAATGGAGAAAAAGGGTAGTAAATTCAGGAAAATTGAGTGTAGACAAATTAAACTATGAGATACGTTATTTAAAAGTCAAGGAAATGAAAGATTAGAAACACAATTGCATAATCATATATAGGGTTTTTTTTTTAAACACTTTTAACTGCTTAATAAGATACATTTAATACGCTATAAAATAATCGACCAAATTTATGATTAGAATCACATTTGTATAACACTTTCAACTGGTTTAAAGATTAATTTGGTATAGACTAATTGTATTAGGAAATAAGCTATTTGAAAGTCAACGAAATTAGAGATTAAACATTTGTATAATTAGATACTACGTATCTTCTATTAAAATACTTTTAACTGGTTAAAAGATACATTTAAAGCAGCGCAAACAAGCTCATAAATTTAATTTAATCAATGCCTTGTCGACAGTCCATAAACTTAATATATTTATATCTTTTTAAAAGAAAGCAATTAGTATTATTTAACAATATATAACACTAACATTTTTTATACACAAATGCGATTTAATTTCAAACGCTAATTCTACTTTATGTTATTCGTATCTTTGCAGGAAGTCGGTAGTATTATTGGTAAAAAGGGTGAAATTGTCAACAGATTTCGTGAGGAGGTAAGTCACAAGTAGTAGAAGAGAATTGAAAATAGATCAAATGCATATTTAACCATCTTTACAGTCTGGTGCCAAAATTAACATTTCGGATGGCTCATGCCCGGAACGCATTGTAACGGTGTCTGGCACAACAAGCGCAATCTTCTCGGCATTTACGCTAATTACAAAGAAATTTGAAGAGGTATGTGTGCGCTAGATTGAAACGGATGCGCGCGAGTCTTAAACTAAACTTATTACATAAACTAACAAATAATTGGTTGAAGTTTACACTTGCAAAAAAGAAATAACATTCTCATCGCACATTTCATGGTGGTGAAGAGAAAGTTTTTTCTTTGCGGTTCAAGAATGAAATGTGCGCGCTCTCTAATGTTGATTGTGTACTCAATTCTTGTGAATAAGTGGCTCGTGGTGGAATCAACTCTCGCTTCACATTACTAACTTGAAACCCGTTTCAGTGGTGCTCGCAGTTCAATGAAGTTGGCAAAGTTGGCAAAACTCAAATACCCATTCGATTGATTGTGCCCGCCAGTCAATGTGGATCATTAATTGGTACGTAAAAAAATACAAAAATATAAAAATCGAAATGTCAATTCATTAACCAGTTAGTCACATATACACACATATTTATATATATCGACTTATGCAGGCAAGAGTGGCTCAAAGATAAAGGAAATACGCCAAACTACAGGCTGTTCCATACAGGTGGCCAGCGATATGTTGCCAAACTCCACGGAGCGAGCAGTTACCTTGAGTGGCAGCGCCGAGCAGATAACCCAATGCATCTATCAGATATGTCTTGTCATGTTGGAGGTGAGCTAGCCAAACACACACGCACTCCCCAAAGATCGTGATGTGCCTGATGCTTTGACTAAGTAATTAACACTCTCTTTTTCCCCTCTCAACTTTGCAGTCTCCACCACGCGGTGCTACCATACCATATCGACCAAAGCCGCAAGTGACTGGGCCAGTTATTTTGGCCAATGGACAGGCCTTCACCATACAAGGCAATTATGCGGTGCCCACACAAGAGGTATGTCCACACAGTGCCTGACAAAAGTGCATTAGCATTTTGAATAATTGCATAGGTTAAGCAGTGTTGTAAGATGTAATCGAAACCGTTATCAGTTATCGTTATCGATCAATATATAACGCCGCATTCTATAGCTATTTACTGCCGATACTTTCTCTCTAAATCTATATTTATTTATTTCTGTCCCCGTCAACAAACAAATCCTATTATCAAATGCTAATAATAATCTTTTTTTAATTTTAAATTTTTTTGTTGTCCATTTGAGTTGTATCCTTTAATTTATATATATTTGATTTAACCCCGATATATATGCGCGTCTAGCAAATTCTTTTAACTTCTTAAGTTCCATGTCAATACTCTATCTTGATCTCTCTCTCTCTATATATTATATGTGTATAAAAATACCAAAACAACAGTCTTTAGTTTGTGTATCCAATTATCTAATTATCTCCAAACATATTTCTCTTGCTCGTTTAGAAATTCCCAGTTATGATTTGCACCTCTCTCTCTCTATTTTCTCTCTCAATATCTTTATCTCTCTCTCTCTCTTTTACTATTTCTCTATCTTTGTCCACACCTCCTCACACAATCAAATCTATTGAGCACCCTTTGAACCTCCATTTTGGCAACTGTCTAGAGCCAGATCCGTACCGTACCGACTTGTGACCCAAATGAAACCTTGTTGCAGATTTGTCCCAAAACAAAAGTAAAGAAATGAACCTTTGGTTTGGTACAGTTTAGAATTTGAATTGTACTCAACTGTTGGTGCTCGATTCGATTCTCCACTTATTTCCCCATGTCGTTTACCGTTTCTTTGCGCTCATCTCTTGTACCGTTGAACCCAAGCCATAAGATTCTTCATTTTCAAAATGTCCAATGGTGGCCCCCCAACTGAACTAATGATAATCATTTACAGCAGCCAACAAACTAAACTGAAAATTGATTGATAAATATTTTAATAATATTTTTAAATACATTTTTTACATTGTTGTTTTTTTGTGTTTTGTTTTTTTTTTAGTTTCTTTCGCACTCTCTTCTCTCAGGTTAAGAGTGTTCGCTCTCTCGCTTTCGTGAAGTGCATCGCAATCTGTTTTGTTGGGGAGCGGTCGCACTTTTGGGGAAATCCTCTATTCGAAATTGAGGATGTTCCAGATTGGGCGACTGCTCTCATCGTGTTACCGAGAAGTAACTGAGTGAGTTTCACTCTCTCGCTCGCTCTCTCTCTGAAACACACACTCGCAACATAAAAGTGTCTTCTCTCATCTCTCTCTGTTCTAAATGAGGGCTCGCGTGCAGCGTGCGGAGAAGTATGTTTAAACTACACTATAGCTCTATAATAAAATCCAATCAAAAATAATTAATATATACCTCATGAACAACACACAACAACAGCAAAGCCACCAAAGTAAATTCCACCAACAAAAAGCGAAAGCAACATCAACTAATAGTGATCGAAAGTCAAATCAAGAAAAAACTTCCCACCATAAAAAAGATACTACTTTGTCTCTATCTATATCCTTCGTTTATATTTTTTTGGTATATCTCTTAATTTTGTGTAGTATTTCCATACTTACAACTCGAATATTTAAATGTTTAGTTCGACAACCAAAGTTTTAATCAATTACAAAGTTCACCACAGCAACAACCAACAACAACAAGTAAAACCAAAAGCCACAGCAATATCAATCTATCAGTCGCAAAGCTGATACTTTAGATGAGTTACAAATACGCATACATAACATTTATATTATCGTATATTATCACCACCAAAACATTTTGCATTAAAACAACAGCAAGAACAACAACAGAAGCAGCAACAACAACAACAACCAAATAAAACAATTAGCAAAATGCAACAACATACTATTCAAATATCGTCCTGCCCGAGCCCTCACATTATGCAACTCTCTCTCTCTCTTTCTCTCTCCGTAAATCAGTGAAAAACTCTTTAAAATCCCATCTGAAAAAGCTAATTTTGTGCGACAACAACAGCATCAAAAATACAAAAAATATAAATAATAATTATAATAAGAGAACAACAAAGTCCTTTAAGCCTTCGCCCCAACCATTGTGCCAAAACAAAAAGTTTCAAACAAAAGTTTTTGTTGTCACATCAAATTCAATTAAATGCTCGCAAAACAAAAACAATAATTCAAAATAGTTGTCTACCATTTATTGCGTTCTTACTCTTTCTCTCGCTCTCAAAAAGAACAATAAACAAAACTTGCTCTCTTCCCTCTCTCTCTCTTCTCACTCACTTTGTCCCAGGTTATTGTCGGTGTTGGTTTTTTTTTAGCATAATGCGGCGTGTGTAGTGTGTAACAAGTTAACCCTGTTGCCTTTCTCACCTGTTACCTTTCACAGTTCAGTTATCAGTTGTCAATTGGGTACACATTTTGTTTGTTTCCCGCCCAAAAAAAAAAAAATCGTGTCTGGGTTATAGCTTAGTGCAATTATCGTGGGTTGCTCTAAATCGTTCCTATTCCGTGCCTCATTCTCTCCTTGGACCTTGACTGTCTCTTATTATTAGTCTGTATCCATGATCGATCCTTAATCCTTGTCGCTCTCTCTTTCTCTTAGTTGGTATCATTTGTGTTTTGATATAACTCAACAAAAACTCCCTCCGTATATCATTTATCGAAACTGAATATCGAATACACGGAAACTTTCGCACACAAGCTTTTTGATAAAAAGAAATCTGCAAGCTTCCAACTAAAAAATATATATTGTATAGCAAAATATATTTCGTAAGCTTTCAATTATATACAAAAACAAAAATTATCGAGCTCAACAATTTATTTTTGGTAAATCATTTTTGTTCTTCTACTTTTTTCTTCCTTCGAAACCAAAAAAAAAAAATAAAATAAATTCCTACGCACACAAAAAAAAACCGATACTGAAATGTTCTATAAAACAAAAAAAACACCATTAGACCTGTCCAGTATTTCCACTTGCTTTGGCTACCGGTGGTCTACATGCTGGTATTTCAGGCTTAGCGGATCCTTTGTTAAAGGGGGCACATTTACCAGGAGCGGTACCAGCACACCACCATCACCTACAGCAAATGCCCGATGTGAGTTTTGATTGATCCGAAACGTAAAACACACACGAAAAATAAAAACAACAACATCGACTGCTACTGCAACTGCAACGCGACAACAACACAAATTTGAAAGTCGAGCCGAGACAGCATTTGTTATTCTTTGGCATGTGTGTTGCTGTACCCGGATAAACTAAAAAAAAAAAAAATACTATACTTCCCCCAGTAGCTGTACTATATATATCCCTCCAGTATGAACACTTATTGACCATCCGCCTGCCCCTTTGTCAGCCTCGCCAACCTTCGCCACACCCCCCGCCCCCAACTTAGTTGTATTTGTGCATTGCTGTTTGTTGTTACTCGTTACTCGTATCGCATACTTCCCCCCTTCGTTATCCACTAGTATATATATAGTTGTTTTTACCCCCCTAAACCCTCTCATATCACCCCGTTTTTTCTCTCTCTAGCCACCTCTTTGTCTTTCTCAATGTCTCAATGTGTGTGTGTGTGTGTGTTTTTTGTAGTTTGTATTCTTGTGTAGTAGTTACCTTTAGTACCTCTGCCATTTCTTTTATGATCCCCCCAACGTGGTGCAACTGTGGTCAGGACACATTTCAATAACATTAACGTTGTGTGTTGTCGCCCAGTTCCCCAAGCAACTGCTGGACCACAAAGTTGTTGATATTCCACCTCCTCCTTCTTTTCTTATATTGTTTTTCTCTTTGTTTTTTGGCTTTTTTTCTTCGCTTTTTTATTTGGTTTTAGTGGGCGACACTAAAAAAAAGAAATCCTGTGACTCCAGGGATACCAAAAAGGAAAAAAAAGAACCCCCATCAAATGCATTTTTATGTCGCAAAGTTGCAGTATAATTTGTGAATTGTTTCAACCTTGCCAACTGTGTGTGCTGTGTGCATACACATATAGTACCATATATACCCCAAAGATATGTTTATTTAATACGCGACTTTCTATGACGAGTTTGTGACCCCAAAACGAAAAAAGTATCATCCTTTGCCCGCCCCCGCAATCGTCCCGTTTGACTTGCTATTGAGTTGCAAGTTCATTTCCATTTATAAGCGAAGTGCACTGAGAAAATATGTTATGTATACCATTTTTCATATAACGAAGCGAAGCGCATGTTTTATTTGTTTATGCATTAGATAAATATTTGATTTCGAGTTGTCAAAAACCATCCACCCACCCACACACACACACAAACATCAACTCTACACACACACCCACACACACGGACATGCATTCAAATATGTATATTTAGATATACATACACGAGCATTTCATTTCAATATTTTATGATTTCTCTACCAGATTTGTACTCCCCATGTATGTTTTTTAGTTATCTACTATGTTTTTTCTATACTTTTTTTTTGCAACAGTTCTTAGTCTGTCTGTGTGTGTGTGTGTGTGGGTGTGTATTCGTTTGATGCATGCAACATTCGAAACTTATTTCCAAATGTTGCATTCGATTTGATTAATTTATAAAGCGAGCGAATGCGAATGCGTTTTACCATACATTTCGTATTCCGCTTTTCCTCCGCATTTCACCCCCTCCCGCAGTTCTATCTTGTCTATATTACACACAGATGAACTGCATACAATATGTATTATGTGTGTACTATTCTTGTTGTGCGTGTGTGTGTGTGTGTGTGTGTAATTTGCTGTAGGTGCTATGGGGTGCATAACTTTCAATTGCAATGAATATGCAAAGAGGCCTTGAACTATCAAAATACGATAACTTTTCGATTCAGGAATGGACTCAAAATTAATGTATTCATACGCTTTTTGCACAAAGCTTGGGCTTTCAATAGGTATCAAGAGTTATTGAGAGTGCGTTATAGAATTTGATATTGTATAGCAATTGAATAGAAGCTTCAGCAACTAAATGAAAGCATTGGGGACGAGTATTAAAAAACCGTGAAGTAAATAGTAAAAGTTAAGCATGTATTGAAAGCATATTTTCAGGTATAATGCAAGAAAACATTTTGACTCCAAAAAGTGTGCTAATTTTATTTTAAATGTGTTTTATCTATAAAATATTTAGTAAATTTTTAAAATATAATTTCAAGGCAAATTTCAAGTACAAATTTTGAGTCAAAAAAGTGTGCCAATTATATTTAAAGTCATTGTTTTTATTTTGAAAGTACATATTTAACCATGTTTTGCATTTAAAACATTCCTCTTAAGCAAATTGAAGTAGTATAATAAATTTGTAGCTTAGAGACATTTGTTAAAACGAAGTACTTGCTTTAAAATTGTTGCCATACCCATCTATAAGCCATGTATCATTCTCCAAGTGTCTAGCCTTTCGCTATATAGTTAGCTACATTTGTATTTGTAGAATAAAAACAAAGATACGTAACATATATCTTGTGTGGCGTACACTTTTGAACTAGACTCGTAAATCAACAGTATAATTGTCTACACACCGACATAGATAGCAAAAACAACAGTATTAAATACTCCAAATGCTCGTCCATAAAACATTTCAACGTACAGTACACATACACCACAATCACACACACACATTCACACTTTTACCCTGTATACAAATGTGAATAATGTTTGTCTGGTATGTAACTAAAATTTGTGTTTTTTTGCTTTATTTTTTTTTGTTCCTTTTGGCTTTGCTTTTAGCATATATTCAGTATTTTTTGTGTACCATATAAATACAATTTAAATTATGTTGTTCGTTTTTTCCAATTTTCGTTTTTCTTTTTACTGTTTATTGAAAGCTGTACGCGCGTTGTGTTGTGATACCAAAAACCCAAATCCGATTCGATCTACTATATATAAACCCAAAAATACCAGGACTAATTACTAAACTGTGTCAAATATACCATATATATACCCTTCTCTTTCTCTCTCAAAATACATAATCATATAATAACAACGCATAATAATGAACTGTGGATCAAGTTTTTAATGCCAAGTTTGCCATTCAACAGGTTGCCAAGAATCCATTGGCCAGTTTGGCTGCCTTGGGCCTGGCCGGCATGACGCCAACCGGCACCAGCGGAATCAATCACACAGGTGAGTAAGAGAGTTTCAATAAAAAATATATGTATACTGATAATGTATATAATACTTTACTATAGCTCTGGCTGCTTTGGCTGGATCGCAGTTGCGCACGGCCAACGCGAATCGGGCACAGCAGCAGCAGCATGAGATGACCGTCTCAAATGATTTGATTGGCTGCATTATTGGCAAGGGCGGCACCAAAATTGCTGAAATACGTCAGATCTCCGGCGCCATGATACGCATCTCCAACTGTGAGGAGCGTGAGGGCGGCAACACCGATCGTACCATAACCATCAGTGGTAATCCGGATTCGGTTGCATTGGCCCAATACTTAATCAACATGAGGTGAGTCTTCAGCTGTCATCTTCTTATGTGCGATCAGATATCACTCACTATATTAACAACTCATTTCAAGTACTATATTGTTAATCATATGTGTATGTGTGTGTGTGTTGTTTTAACAAAACAATTTTGTCGAATTGATGATTGCAAATTGACGAAAGTAAGCAATAAGAATAACTAAAAAAAACAAACAAAGCAAACAATAAAATACAAGGTCTAAGGAGGTCGTCGGTCGTCTCGGTCTCTCAGTAAATGTTTAGTCATATATACAAAATGCATAATATGTAATACAAGAATTATACTGGTAGAGGTCCTGTGGCAGCGCGTTCAAAGATCACTCGACTTAACTTTAAGCTTAAGCTCAAACTCAAACAGCGAGTACTCAATTACTCTTTTTACTAGTGTTTAAGTCGTAAGCCCGCATTCAGCACCAAACTGCTGCTTTCATTTGTAGTTCCAAAAATGATGTAAAATGCACAATTTCATGCATAGACAAAAACAAACTCAGCACCAAAAAAAAAATCAAAAATAAACAGAAAATCAAAAAAAAAACTTAATCAAACTCAAACTCTAATCAAAATATTAGCATTATTAATTTGTTTTATAAACCATTAATTCTAAAATATCAATATATAAACCTAATTAGCATCTAGTATTACCCATCGATGTATATAGTAGATCCAAACACATATACAACGAGTCTCAGCTCAGCAGGCAATTTTGGAGGAGGAGGAGCAGGAGCAAGATGGACAGCAGCACCTAAAGCAACTAAAAAACTTCGTCACGCGTCGCACTCTGTCTCTCTCTCGCTCAATCTTTGTCACACACACTCTGTCTGTCGCGCTCTCACACAAGCAAATATCTAAGCAACTGGAATCGAAACTGAATACAATTGGTACATCTTCAATAAAGAAACTGCAGTTCAACTCACCCAACCTAAAACCAAACCAAAAAATAATAATAAAAAGACAAAAACATCAATTCAATTAAATAAACAAATAATAATACTATGCTCCTCTCTCCCCCAACCCGCAACAAACTAAAACTTAACCAACAAAAAATCCCACCAAACAAAAACATTAAAAAGTTCAATCCCTCAAAAAATACTCTTCAAAACTCTTTCGGTCATGTCCAACCAACCAACCAATCAACCAAAAAAAAAAAAGATATATTTACAAGTTTTCTTCTCCTACCATCCAAAAAAAAGAAAAAAATATTTGAACGCCGCTCCCACCAACAAAACAAAAACCAAACCAAACCAAATAGCGCCAAAAGTTCTTGACAGAAACTTTGCTATACCATCCGTTTACTCCGAACCGTTCCTCCACACAAAAACCTCCTTAACCTTTTTTGCATAACACTAAAGAAATTCAATAAAAAAAAATAAAAATAAAAATTACCAACTCAATTCCACAAAATCACAAAACCAAAAAAAAAAAAAAAGAAAAAATGGTTTTAAAAAAAACTTACCTGCAAAAACCAAAAGCAAAAACAATATCCCATATGTTCCTTTCTCTTTCTTTCTGGCTCTATCTATCTCTCTGTGTACCTCATCCACAGCGTTGAACTGCAGAAGGCCAATCTACAGGATCAGGCAGCCCAAAATGGCACTGCAGCCATAACAACAGCCGGTGGTGGTGGTGCTGCTGTCGCCGCCGCCGCTGCTGCTGCGGCTGCTGCTGGAGGTGCTGGTGTTGGAGGAGTTGGCGGTGCAGCCGCAGCGGCTGCTGTGGCAGCGGCGGCAGCTGCCGGTGTCAATGGCAACGGCTGTCTGACAGTGCCATTAACTGGCAGCAATGCCAACAACAATGGCAACACCAACAACAGCAGCAGCAACAGTACCGCCAGCACCAATGGCGCCACCAACGCCTCCAATTATGCCACCAATGGCACACAGAACAACAACAGCAACAACAACAACAATAACAACAACAACAACGTGAACAACAGCAACAATCTCAGCAATGGAGCAGCCGCAGCTGCTTTAGGCGGCAGCTCATTGGCCTCTGCATTGCAACTGCTGACCAAACCGGGCGCCCTCACCGCTCTCTCCAATCTGAGCGCCTTGGATCTGCTCAGTCTGACATCGTTGGGCAACAATGGCAATGGAACGCCCGGTGGACCGCCGGTGCAGACCACGGGTGTGAATCGTGCCAAGGGTCATTATGCGACCTCGCGTTTTAGGCAACATCAGACAGAGACCGGGGGTGAATCGGAGAAGGCGCGCAACAAGTTTAATCCCTACTAGGGGTAGGCCAAATTAGACCAGCCCAAGAGTTAAGAGAAAAGCGATCATCATTTGATAATAGTCGAGCTATGTAGTAGCTTCTGTTAGTTTTAAAATTCAGTCTTTTAGCGTTGCGACAGCTTTAGAGTCAACGATTCTTCAAGAATTTTACTCTACAAAGAAACAAAAAATAAAAAATACAAATAAAAAAGCAAAGTAAAGGAAATAGTTGTAAAAGTGAGAAACAAAAAAAATTGGTAAAAGTATTTGAAATTTGAAGACAATTTTTTATAAATTAGTTGAAAACAGTAATCGAGGTAGTATTCAGTTTAGTTTTTTAGTTGAGGCAATTATTGTTTATTTTAATAATGCCGCAATATATATATCGTAAATAAAAATGGAAATTAAGATTAGGACTGCCAAGAAAACGACAGCTACTTAAACATACGTATACCTTACATTTGAATTTTTCAAGCACTTGAACAATATTGTTTATCGAATATATATAGAAAGCAAAAAGAAGAAATGGAATTAGTCCAAGTATTGTAATCAAATTTTGACCAAGTGAAATGCAGCATAAGGACCCTAGTAGAGACTCCTAATAGGTGTTTTACATACATAAATACCAACATACTATATATGACATATATGTAGGATATTTTGCCCTTGTCCCTTTTATAGTTATAAACATAATACATATATCGTACATTATAGAATTTGCCAAATTTTAGCGCATCCTTAGAATGAGAAAGATTGATGAACGTAGTAGGAAGTAAAGAGTTTTGTGAATTGCTTAATATCGTATATCGAATATCGATAACAATTAGCATACATTCAACCCACATCCCCCGAAAACCCCTTTCACATTCACTGTAACATATGCGATGTCATTAGTCTCCCTCTCCAATATCTGTACTAAGTAATTATTCATATAATTCTCTAACTAGCCAGTAAGCACTAATCGTATTTTAAGTATAAAGCCCCGTTGCCCCTCTTTTCCTTCTTCAGTCATTTGTCAAGCAAAGAAACCAAAACTTCTTAAAGAAGTTCCATGCAAATAAAAGAAAAAAATACAAAATTAAGAAATTGAAGAAAAAAATTCCAATGCATTGTGCTGATATGAATTTGGCACGGCGACTTTAATGGACCAATTCGCTCTAATTGACGCAATCGACGCAAATGAGCGTACAAAAGCATAAAGCATAATGAAAATTTTGAACCGTGAACAAAAAGAAGAGAGTAAAATAAATCACTTAGAAAGCCATTTGAAGGCACCACACATAGAAAGAGGAAAAGAGAAAGAAAGATACATACATAAATACATAAGGTATACCCATATTATATATATGTTGATAGGGAAGATGAAACGTTATTATGTATTAGGCTTTTGAAGTCTTGAATTGTTTATAAAAAAAAAAATCATTCAATAATTCGGTTAGTTGTATACACTGATTTTCTTATTTCTAAATTATTGTATTTATTATACGATTGTAAATTTGTTATTATACATTATTATTATTACTTATTATTTTACTTGCAAATAAAAAAGAAACAAAAGATACCAAACTTTTTTTGAATTGGTAAAAAAGGATAAAAAACGATTGTTGAAATGAAAGTATTCGGAAAATGAAATTGAAATTTCTCTCCTCTTTACAAAATAAATTTATACATATAAATTATTAATTAGGAATATTATTATTTAATAAGACAAATGACACACATTGTAATACAGAACACAGAGTACACCCTTACGATTATTTAAGTTAAGCGGGCTTACGATTTTATAACCAAATTATATACAAACACATATATATAAATATATACTTACAAATACATACTCGTATATACAAAGTAGTTTGAGCAAAAGCTAAAAAATTCTTATAATGAATGTACTACTAAATACTTAACATGAATAGACACACTAAACCGAAATCGCTTTACCCTTAGTCGCGATTTATAGCTACAAAAAAAAACATAAAACAACCAACCGACAAGCAAATCTATTTATATGCAATGAAACAAAATTATATATGAAACAAAAACTGCGTTTGTAATAAAGTGAAGAAATACTAAAAAAAAAGAGTTTAAACTTCCAATAGAATCTTTAAAATAATACTCGCTTATCTTGGGTAATGATATAAATCTTAAAGCAACGGTAAACTTTTAACAAAATCTAGGTCGTTCACACACAATCAATATCTATAATTTCCTTTGTAATGCCATTCAAGTTAAATTATATATTGCAATTTGCAGAATATCAATGGAGACCGCTGGACTGCCCATACCTGGTTACCACTATATTGCGCCCAGTGCAATTGTTAAGACACCCATACACTAAGTGCAACGCAAATTCAACAAACAACAACAACACAAACAAAATAACAACCAACCATCAAATAAAAAGCTAAAACAAATCGAATGCAGCGAGGGACTGGAGCCGCAAAGCTGAAACCAATTGTAACAACTGTGACAGCGGGGAGAACGGCAAAAATCGGCGACGCATGAATCGTCAAATGTTAAATTATAAGCAATAAGTAAAATGCAGAAAAGGTATAAAAAATTACAAAAAAAAAAAAAAGAAAAGATAAATCACAAACAAATCATATGACAACAAGATGTCAAATCACCGATGGAGGAGGAGTAAAGAGAATATTAACGACATACATAAACCACGTTCATAGACACATACATACATACATACATACAGACATATACGAATACATACGCGTTATATTTATTCATTGATTCTTATTAATTATGATATTTTTTATTAAGTTTAAAACAAAGTAATATGAAGAAAGAAAACAAAACAATAAGAACAACTTTATGTTAAAACCGTTTTCGGGCACACTTCTTCCCTGAGGTTCGTGTGCCCAAAAGAGTAAGAACAGAACAGCAATTAATTGTAAGCTTAGTCAAAATGAAGACAAAACAAACAACAATAATTATAACCAACAAACAAACAAACAAACAAACAAACAAAAAAAAACACAGCAAATACAGCAAAAGTAAAAGCAAACTTCTAAATGCAATTAAATTTTAAGCCAAGTAATTGTGCATGCGCATAACCAAAAACAAAAAACAACATACAACAAATTTAAGCATTATAAAAACAAATCGTAAAAAAAAGAATATTTAACAATAATGATGAAAGCCAAGCAGCAAGCAAAGCAAAGAGACAAAAATTACATACTAAATCATAACAAAAGAAAATAAAGAAATTAATTAATTAATTTCCACTTTGTTAGGCGACAAATTTTGTGCGTTTGTTGTTAATATTTATATACATACAATTATATATATGAATATGACGGATATACATACAAACAAACATATACTATATTAATTGATATAATAATTTTTAATTTTATTATTTTTATTATTGTAATTGTTATCGAAATTGTATTTGTGATTTTTGAATATGTTTAGACTGAAGGACAAAATTTATTCTGTTTATTGATTAAACTACATACATATAATAACTATGAACTAATTAAATTAAATTAATCTAAATTAAATACGACTTGATTTTTACATTTTTCAAAATTAGTTATAATTTGTTGTACGAAAACTGAACGACAACAACAACAACAATAAGAAGAAAAAAAAATACAAAAATCAGAGAAACATCAACTGAGCGGAAACATTTGAAGCCAAATTTATTTTTGTTAAAACATTTTGCAAGGTGTTTTGGTTTTTTAGTGAAAATGTTAAATTAAGTGACCAAAATTCAAATTACAATAATAATGTTTAAGCACTTTTGCGGCGATTAAAAAGACTTTTCTAATGCGTGGAAAATGAAATGAGAATAATGGATTTAATTTAATTAATACTATTGCGATTATGCTTAAATTAAAGTATAATTTTAAAACATTAGCTGTTAAATTTATACGCAAAACAACATCAAAACAAAAAATAAAATGATTTTCAATGTTAAAACTACAAAAAAAAAACAACACTTAATTTAATTTGAGTTAAATTTAATTTTAGGCTGGGCAGCAAGAAGCAAAAATTAATTAATAAAAAGAAAATTGCAAATGCAACTGTGGCTTGTTAAATAAATTACCAAATAATTTTAAGCCACAATAGTGACGAAATTTAGTTACATACATACTCACACATAAAAACACACACACACACAGACACCTACATAAAAAATGAAATTAAAAACAATTTATAAATATATACAAACATATGTCTGTTAGGTTAGGCGCTAGCCGAAACATCAATCCGTAAGCTAGTTAAACAAAATAACAATTTATGGGCAGAAAAATGTGTCAAATTTCGATTATACAAATTAATTATACCATAAGGCAGAAAACAAAAAAAAAAAATGGAAAACAAAACAAATACAATTACCCAAACATATCCACAACAAGAAAAAATAAAAATACAACATAATTATTGTAATCAGCAGAAAATTATACAAAAGCATATAAAGTCAAACATATCCCAGAGAACACGAACAATTTCAATGCATATATCATTTATTTGTACTCTACACATTATAAATTAGTTGAAGGAACATTAATTTTTTGAATGCTTACAATAACTTGAAATTAATTTTGATCCCTTTACGCTAATTTTCTTGCATAATTAAAATAATAATAATAAAGACACTTATGAAGCAAAACTTGATTACAGGAAATTGTTAATAGCATAAAAAAGAAACAGAATTGATAAATGATAATACTATTACGATATAATGATAAATGCATTACTGTTAGCTTAGAGCCACACTCTACGTATAATTGACTAAAACTAATGTTTTAAAAATAAAATGAGGATCAAGCAAAATGTGCAACACAGGCAGCAAAATATCTAGCGAAACTATTTCGTGATTTTAGTGACAAATATTTCGCTGATGACAATTTGAAGCAATCATTTTTGAACCAACAACAAAATAAACAAATGAAATTAAGAAAGTTGAATGGAAGCAAAGCCGTATATCTATATATAAATAAATTATATATCTATATATAAATATACATATATTAAATAAATTATTATGTACACTTGTATTTAATTGTATTTGAAATATTTAGTAAATTTTTTGCGCAAGTTACAAACCAACTAAATAAAAGATAACAAAAAAAGAGAAGAAAACAATTAAAATAAAAGAATGATAATGATAATGATAATGAGAATGAGAATGACGCACGTTGACGGGTTAACAACGGAATAGTGATTGGGACTATTTGTAACATAAAGAAAGAACAAAACAAAAGGGATAAATTAATTATGTGCATGTGTGTGTATAAAGAAACTACATTTAAAATAGCTCAATAGCTCAACAACAATTTCAAATGAATTTTTACTAATATGTGTATGTGTATGTAAATTATTAAAACAATTTGTTGAAAACTTGTAAATTTGCAAAGGAAAAATACGTGTAAGAAAAGCAATTTTAATGGTGCCTTAAAAACCAAACCAAGCAAATTTCTTCTTGCCCCACATAATCGAGAACAACAACAAAACTAAAAAAAGAGAAACACAGCATTTGTGTGACAATTTCTGTGGCAGTGTGAGTTTTCTACCTTTCCACCAACAAAAATTCTATAGATATTTTCCTATCAACTTTCCCAGCTTATGTATGATATTTAGTTACAAAACTATGCTTACATACTTACATAAGCCTTTCGACATAAAGAAATTATCCCTTTTAGAGACATATGACCCACAATTGCTTAAAGCTATTCGAGTTTCAACAACCAAAATAACAAGAACAACAACAACCAATGTGTAGAGTTGCCCGTTATAGTACTTGAGAACAAACAAAATATAAAAAATACATAAAATGAAAAAATATAATACAAATATCAAATATAAATAATAATGTATTTAATATTTATTTAATAAATTAGCTGCAAGTAGTAGTTGAACAAAAAACAAAATAACACCGATTCTCGAAACATTATCCGATTATATGAACAATTAGTCAGCAACATAACAAAATATACTAATTAACACACAACACACATATAAATGTTTCTCTCAGTGTAATTACAAATCACTTGAATGTATTTGCTCACATTTTACAATACATGTCAAAAAGAAAAATACACAAAAAAAGAAAAAAAACATTAAAACAAAAACATAAACATAAACTCTACACAATAAGTCGAAAAACAAAAGCATTTAAGGCACTTGACATATGGATTGAAAAACGGATGATCGGATGTAAACAATTGTTAAAAGGCAAATGTAGAAAATTATGAAAAAAAACATATTTATATACATATACATAAAAAGAATAAAAACAGAAGCTAATTCTTAAGGTATTTTAGATATTCTTATTTAATATCCAAAAAAAAAAAAGAAAAGAGGAAAATATACGAGGAAAATTTTAATTTAGAAAAAAACAAAAAACAAATCAGCATATAGAACGGAAACACATCGGTTAAATCGGGTTGAAGTAAGAAATATGCAAATTTATTAACTACATATTGGTGTTAGACGTTGTTATACATAACTTAAACTGAAAACTTCATGTAAATTGCGCATAGAGCAGGCAAGAAATATACAGGCAGAAAATATTCCAATGGCACTAGCTGAAATCGGCAACAGAAGATATTCGATTAGGGACAATTAGTGATAAATTGTGGCTAGAACGCGAAGCTCTCGGTTTGATAAGAGTGCAAGCTTAAAGCTTTTATGTGCTTGCACAGACAGATGCTTGTATGTGATGTAGATGTGTATAGCTTTTGCTTAATCAACTCTCTCTCTCTACTCTCTGGTGTGCAGTTTTGAATAAGCTAGTGTCATTAGGACTCGAGCTAAGCCTAGAAACATGACTAGATGATAGGGAATTCATATGTGCAAAACTTCTAAGTTCTTTGAAAAAGCAAAAAAAGAATATATACAACATAAAAAACGGATTTGTTTATGCTGCTTATGGTAAATTCAATCGTTTGATAATTTCGAAAAACTTTTGCGCAGTGTAAACATAATCCAAGTCAAATCAATATAAATTAGTCGTATACCATTTTTGTTGCTGCATTATCTCTCTCGTATGGTTCAAATACCAAGCAGAAAAAGTAACTACGTGTATTCCAATTCATCAAAGCAATTGAAAAAGGAAAATAGAAGGCATGCATACTCAAGAGTATTGCCAGTAAATACGAATATACGAAACAGCTAAGGTTTCTCACAAATTTAAAAAATGGAAAATAAAAACATATAACCAATAACTTATATACATAGATCAAAGAAATAAATACATAACGCATACATACACACATATATATAAAATACCAAAAAAGAATTTAAATTAAATTATATATGAGAAAAGAAAAGAAATGAATTGAATACATAGCATGCACTCTCCAACATGTTCATTAGACAGTTAATATCTCTAGAAATTGTTTACAGGCTAGCGGAATTGGAATTGGCAAGAGAAATTGGCGCATCGCATAAATAACTTACAAAACTGTTTTCAATGTACTGTATGTGTGTGTTTGTATATGTGTATAAACATAAAAACAAATTATTATATATATATATATATGTACTTAAAACAAAATGAAATCACTATGAAAGACAATTGCATTTCAGAAGACACAATTTGAACTAATCGTAAAAAATAGCAATGGCAATTTAGGAAATTATGTTAGTTGTTAAGTGTCTCAACTCAACATACGAGTCTCTATCTCTCAGTCTTTTATTTGAAAGAAAAAGAAAAGAATGAAAATGCAGCGTAAAATTGATAAAACTGAACAATTGGGATCAACTTATATTTAAAATATAAGATTAAATTATAATAAAAGCATAAGTAAGTCAGAATCCCACAACCCCACAACACAGTTGTTGGCAAAGAATACTACTTACTATACATAAATGGTAGCCCAACACATTAAACTCTATGAAAAGTATTGCATAATTGTGCCAAATATAACAATTACAAAAGAACAACACATAAAACAGGAAATCATTGAGCAACAACAACTACTGGCCAAACAATGTATAACAAAATGAACTTTGTTTTAAAGAACAACAACAGCAACAACAAGAGCACAAACAAAAAAATTTGCTTTTTTTGGGGGAACAACACATAGGAATTATACGAATTTCAACAAATACGCAAATTTATGTGAATTCATTTGAAAGCCAATAACATTGACAGCTATTTAAAGTTCATATTGCGCAAAAGGAGCTTATTTAAAACAAAAACTGCAAAACAACAATACACATAACAAAATATACTAATAATCAATTAAATTGTCGGAGTAGCATCCGTATCGAGAAGAAGGTTTTACAATAATATTCGAAAAGTGGCTGTATTTTCAGTTTGAAACTAACTAAATGTATTTCAAAAGTGTGCCAAAAATAAAAAAAAAACACAGGGTGAACAACAATTTGTTATAGATATTTTATCACTTGGAATGCTGATTGCCGCAAAACTTTGTTAATTTCGAATTCGAATAAACTTGACCATTTCCTCTGATAATTGTTTTTTGAAGAAAGAAAAAAACCATTGCATACTTTTAAGGCAATTCTCTTGTATTCCGTTTCTTGTATATATTTTACCAAATATCCTGCTTGATTTGACAAAGTTTCCAAATATTTCGCAAGAGAACAGTCCTATAATAATGAGTATAGTTAAACAACAGGAAAATATTTGAAGAACATATTTACAAGTTGTAGAAAACTGCAAGGCAATCATATAACTAGAGCTTCAATAAATGAAATGAACAAAATGTCATAATACAAAACAACTATTAAATATATGGCTAACACAAAACGATAGTTGACAATGCCTACAAAATGTTTTTGGATAAATATATATTTAAGCCAATGATTAAAAACAAAACAAAATAAGGAAAAAAAGATATTTGCGTTATAATTGTGGTAAAAATAAAAAAACACAAAACAAACCAAACTAAAAGTTAGTGCCAATTTGTAGTGCAAATTTTTGTTTGCCGATATATATGTATTTCACGGGTTTTCTTTTGGGTTTTAAGTAAACATAAAACAGTTGGTTTCAGAACCACCAATTTTTGGAGATTTTCAGAACAATTAAAACTATTAAAGTGAAGATTAAGTATTCGTAAAGTAGCACACAGCACCGCTTAATCTTTGATGTGATGTGATGTGTTGTTGATTGCGAAGAGTCAAATTGAATTGATTAAATTGCAAAAAAAAATGTATGTAGTTGATGAGCTCAATAAAATACATTTTTGTTCATTGCACAGCCAACAACAAAATGATAAAAAAAAAGATATAGTAGGTCTATAAACAAATCACTCTTTTGTATATGGCAACAAAAATAAAGACATGATGTGAAGGGGGAAAACAGAACATCAAATTGATGATGGTTAGTATAAATTGTATTTGAATGCAGCACTGAACAACTTTTAGATTATGATAAACAATAATGAAAATTAAAAAACACTAAAACAAAAACAAATAGTAAGGGTATTGAAATGAAACGATAAGTGAAATGAAAACTTGTTTATCTGTGTACAACAATAATATTTAACATAATTCTTAAATGTGTACTATGACTCTATACAGAAATAAAAAACCATAAACAAAACACACACACAGAAATTCAAATAAATTGCATTGCATACATAGATACAAAAAGCAAGACGCTATAAAACATACATATACTCGTACTATACAGGACTAGAATGAGCTGATCTATGGGATTGTATTTTAATTAAAAGTCAATATATTTAATGATAACTTGGAATTGATAACAGCTCAAACTGACTGAAACTGCGATCAGTTGTGAAATACAGAAAATATGCAGTATTCAGTTTCAGTTACAATCCCATATGAAGAGGCGATGAAGGATGCGAGATATACAAGAATACTTACATACATATATACATTATGTTACACACATGCATAGCGGAACACGACATAATCACAAGAAGAACAAGAACAAGAAGTTACAACAAATAAAACCATTAAACTACATACAATAAGCAACGGTAAAAACGGTATTAATTCATCAATGCGAAATGTACAACAAAAAATGGTAATAAAAGAACATGTTGAATACCAATACCAACAAAACAAACAAATGATAGAAATGAGAAAAAAAAAGAAAAATGAAAATAAACAAAAAAAAGCAAACATTATTTACAATATATTTACAATTCTATAAAAATTATATTTAAAAGTATTTACATATATATAAAGCGTATATATGGACAACAAACTCAAATCATCGTGTGTGTATGTCTGTGCGGAATAATATAGTGCAAACCAAAGCCATGACACATACACACATACATACATAGTACATGCACACACACACACACACCCACACACACACTCAACAGCAACAACAACACAGGAATCTCGAAAATATGTTAAACAATAAATGAAAAGGAGATACTCACACTCACACACACACACACACACACACACACACACACACTCACAAAGTTAAGTGCATTATAATTGAATTTATAGATTTAAAAGCAAAAAAGGAAAAAATGAAACATTATTACTAACAAAGCAAAAAAAAAATGATCAAGCTATTAAGTGAATTATTTAAACCGATTAATGTAATGATTAATACCAGTGCATATGTATTTATTCACAACTCATATACATCATATATATACAATACATATATATATATACATATACATTTACAGCAACAATTTATTTTTGTTGAAATTCAATCACGTATCGTATTTAAGCCAGTTACACAACATACCATAATCTCATTATGATAACACTGATTGTTTCATTGTCTAATCGAATTTCGGAAGCTTAACTTTGAACTGCATTAAGTAATTTATAATTATATTTTTAAAATATTAACAGTTGATTAAATATTCAAACACTATTCGCTCTTTTTAATCTCGAATTTTAACGACTTCTATAATACTTTTTATATAAAATCTTTAAATTTGCTCTTCTGTCTCTATTCTAATTTTAAATTTTCTAAATGTAGTTCAATTTCTGTGACCCGAAATGAGGTTAAACAACTTACAGTGTAATTATTATCCACATACCCATATACACACACATTCATAAATACCGCAAATTTAGCAAGCAAAAACAAAAATATGAAAGAATTTTTAAACAAACCAATTACAAGCTAAATGTGTTGCGTTCTCGAACTAAATGTGTTTTGAGTCAAATTTTTACTTCAAATACCAGCAAAAATAATATAAAACAAAACAAAAAAAAAGAACAAAAAACAAAAACAAAAGAAAACCAAATAGAAAAAGATACACAAAAACAACAAATGAACACTGGAATATTAGGAGATACTTTCTATATGTATTGCGTGTGAAATAAATTGAAATGTACCACAAATGGAGAGAGAAGTGGAAAACCAAAGAAAAAAAAGTAAATCAGAATTTAACACAATTTTTGAATTCATTAAATAAAGGTATGTGTTTAGATATATTCAAACAAAATAAAAAACATGAATTTTATTTACTCTCTTGGGGGAATATTCATAAATCATTTCAGCAGAAGAAGAAATGTTTAATATTTATTGAAGGTTGTAAAGGGTAAGTAAATTAAAAGATGGCTAATATAATTTGAAAGCTATTTATTTGAATTAAATTAAGCTTATCATTTATAAAGGTTGAATACGGTAAGTAAATTAATAGAGAGTTTATAGTTGTTTATTTGATTATTTAAATTAAATTAGGCTTGTCATTTGAATAGAAATGTGCAAAAAGCAAAGCAATTCAAATTAAATAAATATCAATTATATTTTGAATAGAACTCGAAATTAATACAATGCTGTCAAAAAATTCCATAATACATGAAAATTACTTAGTGACAATTGACGCACTTAGCATAGTTAATAGACGATAAGTGGAATAAATAAACTTGTTAAATAGTGTACTAACCACATGTGTACACAAACACAATCAAATTTACTATAGCGCTCTGTTTCTGCTTCTGAATTCTCTTTGTCATTATTCATTCATAAAAAAGTGGCAAATAAAGAAAACAACAAAACTAAATGTTGTCACCGTCAAACATAAATAAACAAAAAAAAAAAGAAAAATATGAGCGTGGGTCTCGTGCCTCATTCATAAACAAACCGCAAAGAGCAGGAGACAGATTGACAGCTAAAGAGCGAAAGTGAGAGTCAGGAGAGAGATGAGAAATAATAAACCGAAAACGTTAGGGAAATGATACTACAAGTTGTACGTACATATATGTATTAACATTATTAATTGTTCCCTCTTATACTCAAGTGTGCGATTTGTTAACCGAGTTGATTAAATTGATAAGCGCAAGTAGTTATGACTATGCCGAAAAAAAACGCAGATTGGACTGTAAACTCTGCTAAATCGCCGAAGCACGTGTAGATTTATTATCTCGTAAATACAAATTTCATTATAATATTTAATTATTTCAAAGAAATCTATTGACCCTCGATTTGTAAATGCATATAACAACTAATCAATACGCATATGGAATCTTAAATTAATGCTGTATTATTCCGCTATTAGTAGGTCAAGTTCGATTACTTTTACTCTTCGATATTGAAAAACTACTTTAAAAGGTCAGTTATACCGGCTTTTGCAAGTCATTTATTTTCTAATTATTTTTAATATTTTTTTTTACATTGTTGAAAAGTGCAAACTAGTATTATCTCTTCATAAAAAATAATTAGTTAATGGAAAAGTCTCGTGAAGTAGATAGAAATAATTTATGTCTAGAACTGAATTTGACATGTTACAAATAATTTACCGAACCGGTTTTCATTCAGGTTTAGAATAATATGCATATGCCTAAGTACTTCTCATTGAAATCGATCGTTAGTTTCACTTTTTTCTATCTTTTTTTGGCTAGTTGCCAAATTGTAAAATATTTCAAATAGAAAGCAAGATAAAAATAAAAATGAGTAAATCATTATGGAAAAATCACGTGAACAGTGCATGAAACATGTCCCAAAATAACTAAAAACAAAATGTTTAAATAAAATAAAATAAAAAGCAATAAAAATCACAGAAAGGAAATAAGTAATAATATTGAGTGCAAAATAAAAATTCTAATGGAAAAATCACGTGAACAACGCGTGGAACATGTCCCAAAATAACTAAAAAACAATGTTTAAATAAAATAAAATAAAAATCACAGAAAGGGAAAATAATAATAATGAGTAAAATTCTGTTGTTTACTTAAGCCATTGCAAATTTGTTCTTATGCAGCTGTGCAAACATTTATCTTTGGGAAATAATATTTCGTAAAAGTATTATAATTCTTTCATGTTATAGCAAAAAAAAAATAAAAATGTTAATACACACAATTATGTTTATAGTAAGTACTCCCCAATTATTCACTTATAATTCACTTCTCATTATCGAAACTGTGAAATTCCGAAAGCTAATCGAATTTGTTGTTCGCCTCAGTGGACTTTGATTGAAAGGCACGACAATAACAATCACTTTCACTAGCAATGCCAACAGCAACAACCATTTACCAATAGAATGCCGACACATTTGTGTGTGCAAATAAAAAACCGATTATTATAGATTGATTATCTTCAGCAGGGGACACGATCATAATCGCAGCTGTAGAGGCTTCAACTAAAGCACAACATCAACTATTAGATTGAGTAATCTTATCACCACTATGGAGAGCACCTAATACTACATAGATGTTCTGTGTGTGTGTATTGCGACAGGACAGGGCCTAATGAGAGGCCAATTTGCAATTGGCCGGAGAGCACAACAACCACAACAACGAGCACAATCTCGCCGCATTGGGGGCTGATCGTTGTGGGGCTGTGGATCACGCTCGCAGTGTGTCTCGCGTTTCCGTGCCGTGAACAACGTCAAAATTGTGCGCATTTAAAAATAAACTTTGGCAAAAGTCAAATAAAAACGTGCGCATATAAATAAACTCAATAAATGTACGCAACTCTACGCACATTACACATAAACAATTGAGAGCCATGGGCAGCAGCACCGAAGCACCACCGCCGGCAACACCAGCCACAACAACAACAACACCCACGATCGATATACAAAATCCTTCGATGAATACCAAAGCTGATCCTGATGAAATTACGCTCGATTACATACTGAAGCATATTGGACAATTCGGACGCTTTCAGCTGGTCATCTTTCTGCTGATCTGTTTGCCAATGATGTTTCATGCCATGTTCTCCGTGACGTATGTTTTCACGGCTGGCACTGTGGTGCACAGGTGAATATTGCTGCCGGCAGTTCGTGAGTTCAGATGGCGTCTAACCTAAGTACAACTTCGAATCAACAGATGTAATATTACAGAGTGTGATGGACCCGATAGCCGATATGAGGAGCCGTGGACAGAGTATAGCATACCAAAGAATGGCAAGGATATGGATAGATGTAATCGCTATGAAAATGCTCAACTTTCCAGCTGGAATCAATCGCAGGATATTTGTACACTCGATAATTATAATAGTCAGAAAATCGAGAGTTGTCCCAACAATGAGTTCGTTTTCTACAACGAAGAAATTACGATTTCCAATGACGTGAGTATCAAAGTTCCTTTCGCGATTAACCACGTCAACGAGACTATGGGGGCTCCGAGACTTATCAGCCAATAAATGCCAGACTCTGACAAACATGGACTTTGATAATAAGTCATCCGATTTCTGCACATTCCACTGGACCAACTGATTTTACAGTAACAAAGAAAATAGTCTGATCGAGAAAGTCTGTCTAAAATTCATTTGCTAAACTTGTAAACGAAGCTTATCCAAAGTGTTTACGAGTTCAATGACTCAAATTTAATCTTTCACGATCGTCGTTGGTCAGTTATGTATATACTCAAATGGGGCCTAGACGATTAACTAATTGTGATAAGAACTGAACAGACAGCTGCTAGTCATTAACTCATTAACTATAAGAGTTTTATAGCGTAAGTACAGAAGCCTATTTTCAACATTTTAGGGTTGGAATCCAGCACTTTATTATTTTTATATGGATATGAATTAATTGATTTTTCCTAACTAAACTCAAGTATTTTCTTAATTAGTACGAAGTAATATTGGAACTTCTTTATCATTTAGTATAAAGTAATGTTGATTAATCAGCTGAACCAGCAGATCTTCGTAGACCTTCGAAAGTTGAGTGAACCCTTTGATATAAATAATTTTAAAACACGATTAAAAAAGCTGTAATAAAAATGAGTTAAAATGTGTATTCAAAAATAAGCAAAAGATGCTATTAATCTATAAACCTTTAACTCTACAGCTATAATTGATTAAAACTTATTAGGCTACAAAGTTGAAAATATGTAGATTTGCATCTCTAGAAATAAAAAATCTAATACCCATGACTTTCAGATAAAATGACTTATCTAAAATTTGAGGACCATTCTTGACCTTCCCCTATGGAATTCCTATTATACTATATATCATCTCTAAGAAGAAGCATAAGATATGGATGTGGAATTGTGTTGATAAAATTGTTTATGTTGTTTAATATAAACAGCTGTTGCTCAAGTGTGCTTGATAAGCGCAAGATATAATCTAGTTCCAACAGATACAAGATGTCTACGTCACACATCTGAGGCTAGTCTGAGCGGTGTCTGGACAACGAGCTGTCATACAATTTTCAGGGGCAACAGCAATTGCGAAATGCTAGTCCAAGTACGGGTTTGAGTAGCAGTTGCATGAACACTTTTTTAGATTAGATATGCAAACGAGAACGAATCACATAAGCCGCAGACAAACTGGCTACTCAAGTGAATAATGAGCAGCGGAATAAATCTATTGTCACACTTATTTAATGCAAAAAAACTTTTCCAGTAAACTTACGAATAGATTTCCATTGTTGCGGTTTCTTAATCGCCACTCGGCATCTTCATCTTTATTTATAGTTTGGTATTTACTGCGACGATGAATGGAAACTATCACTTGTGGGCACAATCAACAATCTCGGACAATTCTTTGGAATACCCCTTGGAGGTCTTGTGGCTGATCGGTAACATTTTTCCCACACCATTTAAATGTGCAAGTAATATATCTTCCATTTGTAAATGCAGCTATGGACGCAGCTTCTCTATTGCATTGGGTGGCACTTTGGGTGCCATTCTGGGTATTGTGCGCTCCTTCTCGCCCAGCTATGTTTGGTTCCTGATCTTTGAGTTCCTCGACAACATGACGAGCAGCACACTCTACTCGACGTGCTTCGTCATTGGCATTGAACTAGTGGGCCCCAAGCGTCGTGTGCTGGCCTGCAGCGTCATCACAATCTTTTATGCAGTGGGCGAAGTGGCCTTGGCCATGTTTGCCAAGACCTTTCTCAATTGGCGAAGCCTGCTGCAAATCGCCTATGGACCATCGTTCATATTGGTCGCCTACTTTTGGATTCTGCCCGAGAGTGTGCGCTGGCTGTTGAGCGTGGGTAAGGAGGAGCGTGCCAAGAATATTCTGCGCAAAGCGGCCACGGTGAATAAGCGCAAGTTGTCTGAGAGTGTGCTGGACAAATTGGTTATAGCCAATCAGGAGAAACTGCAACAGTCCGAGGAGAGTAAATTCCCTATTCGCGAGGCATTCAAAAACTTCAAATGGCGCATTGCCAACTGCTCCTTGTGCTGGATCGTTCATGTGCTTGTCTACTATGGACTCAGCTTGAATGTGGTGCTGCTGGATGGCGACAAGTACAATAATTTCGCATTCATAGCGCTCGTCGAGATTCCTGGCTTCTTTTTGCCTCTGCTAATCATGGATCGCTTTGGCAGACGTTACTCTTTGTGCGGTTTAATGCTCCTCAGTGGCATCTGCTGCATTGGCACCATATTTGTTGCCGGAGATGAGAATGTCTGGCAGCTTGTGCTCTTCTTGATTGGCAAGCTGACCATCACGGCCAGTTTTCAGGTTCTCTACTTCTTTGCCTCGGAGATCTTTCCGACCAATCTCAGAAATAGTCTGCTCAGCTTCTGCTCGATGATGGGAAGATTTGGTTCAATGCTTGCACCACAGACTCCCCTGCTGGTAAGTTTAAGCCACATCCATCTTGATAGTCATACTTATACTTTCATTTCGATTTAGGCCAAGTATTATTCGAATGCTCCCGCCATTCTGTTTGCCTGCGCTGCCATCTTCAG
Organism: Drosophila nasuta; assembly: GCF_023558535.2. Lineage (NCBI taxonomy): Eukaryota > Metazoa > Arthropoda > Insecta > Diptera > Drosophilidae > Drosophila > Drosophila nasuta. Next base: position 7,527,003 of record NC_083457.1, read on the forward strand.
CGGGTTGCTAACTCTCTTCTTCCCCGAGACCACAAATCTTGTGTTGCCCACAACGTTAAAGGAAGCGGATGCCATTGGAGTCAAGAAGAAGCCCTCGCAGGGCAAAGAACTCAACTTATCTGCATAGAAGTACCGATTATAAATATAGCGATTTTAGTATTAAGCTCAAAAACAAGACAATTGAAAGACATATCCATTGTATATTATGAAATATACTCTATTTTAAATATAAACGTAAATCCAAGTTTTTTTTATTATTGATTTCCTCAAATACAATCTTAAATTATACGATATTTTTATAGCACATTCACAATCTTTTGTATAAGGATGTTTAACATTTATCAGAACTGATTTCTAAATACTATTTAGAAATTAGTTACTTTTTAAATAGGAATGTTCTTTTGAAATTATAAAGGTTACATTATTTCAACAAAATGATTATTTTACGTTCATTTGCAAATTTAGGAAAGGTAGTAATCCAAATATTGAGACTACAATAATATTTCATGATAACTTTTGTAAGCTAAAATAAAGCACGAACGACATTTTAGAATTTCAGAGGAACATTTCAGGAACGATATACATAGTTCCATATTCAACGCTGTAGCTTTGTTTATAGGTCTAATATAATAAGTTGATGGCACTTGTAAAAAAAAAAATGATTTTCTCGTGTAATAATGTTTAATAATACTAAACTGTACTAATATTAATGGAGGCACTGGACATGTAGAACTAACATAAAAAAAATCTACGTGACAATTAACAAATTGCATTTTACACGAAACTCATTGAAGTTCTCTGATTCAATTGCTCTGGGAAAAGAATTGTGTAATGGATTTGTTACCTGGTGTGGAATTGAGAGTGCTACTCATCTGTTTCTTGGCAGCTGGAGATATTTTCTTGTTGCTTGAGGTAGTTATGGTACGCACCTCCAACTGGTTGAGTTCACGCTGTAATTTCTTAGCAATATGATAATCCAAATGCTCAGGCATATCCACACTTTTAATGTATGTCTTGCACTCTGAGCAGAGTTCCATTTGCACTCCACTGGAACTTGCAGGAGGTTCGGGTTGTTTGGCGGTTAAAAATTTCGTTATACTATTGACAGGCTTTACTGTAGTTGTTGCCACTGTTGTTCCGGCACTTTTCTTTGATTTCTTAGATGGTGCCTTTGCTGTAGGTGATGGAGACGCTGTAGTTGTGGTTTCAAGTCGACTTCGTTGCATTTCTTCACGCTGTTCGACGCGCAGCTGACGGCTCAACTGTTGGGCAAAGTGATGATCACGATGCGTTTGCAATGCTTTGATATCGTCGGGTATTTGAGCTTCACACTCATCGCATTTTATCATCTTGATTAGATCGCCGCGTATCTCTGGCATTGCAAATTCGGCATAGCTGCTCTTGTAGTCGCTGTTTGGTACTGAATCGCTGGAATTAACCTGTTCGAATTTACGTTTCGATGTTGAGGGCTGTTTCTCAGACTCTGGTTGCTCTTGAGCACTTGATTCGATCTCGTCTAGCTCAGCTGCCAATCCCTGCATATCAGCCGAGTCATCATCCTCAGATGACTTATTCAATTGCTCCGTTGATTTCTTTTCCTCTTTGCGCTGCTGCAAATATTTGGCAAAGAAACTCCCCTTAAATTCAGGTGGTGTGGAAATTGGAGCAGCTTTCTCTTCTGTTGCTTCTTTTGCAACAGAGACTTCAATAAGTTTACGCTTGTATTGTTCAAAGAAGCTTTTCTTTTGTGGAGCAACATCCTCGACTTCTGCTGTACTTATTTGTGGCTCTGGGTCAACACCATTCGATTCCGATTCTTTAGCTTCTCCTTCGGCTTCATTAACAATTTTTGTTTCGCTTTTCTTCGATTGCAAATAGTTCGCAAAAAATCCCTTCATTTTAGCCTCATCAGTTTGCTTAGGTTTCTGCTCCACGATCACTTTTTCAATCACTTTTTCTACACCGTCCTCCACGCTGATGCGACGCTTCTTGGCTGCCTGATTGGCGAACATTGTTTGTAGACTATTCTGTGCATTTGATGCGCTTTCAAATTTTCCCACGCTGATGCCCAAGAATTTAATAGCATTGTTGAGGGCGGATTCACTACCAACGCGAAGAAATGTCTTTGTATTGGCTTTTATCAGCTCCAAGGCTTGTTTAGTCAGCGTCTCCTGATCGCTCTGCGTAATGGCTGTGGAACGAGAGCTAGCCACTTCGTTGCCATCAATGTCCTGCACATACTGCACAACCATTTGCTTCGCCTTGCGATTGTTTTCAATGAAATCCTTCTCCAATCGATCATTGATCTCGCTTGCCAGTTCGCTTAGCCAATGCTGCAAGGTCTTGAGACCCGTGATGTTGTTGCGACCAGGAAACTTTTTGCAGCATCCGATACTTTTGGAGTAGAAACGTGGTGTGACGGCTTCCAAATCAATGCCTCGCGCAATGTTGTGTAACCATGTGCTGTAGTTGAATGTGTTAATGAAATAAAGCTCATATTCAATGCTGATCTTTACTTGCCCGCTCTTATCATCCAACTTGCGTTGCAGTTCCGATTCGCTGTACTTGAGCACCTGGCCGAGAAACTTAACACCCAGCGTCTCGCAAACTGTCTCGCCAAATTTGCCACCCATGCCCTTAATTTTTCCAACGGGCAGCTGGTCAAACAGCGCAGGAATCTCTGCCAGTGGTAGAATGGTCTGCTTATTGGGTTTATTCATTCCAGCCGCCAGTTTCGCAAGAATTTTATTGTGTGCAATGCCAGCGGAGCATTCGTAGCCAGTCTCCGCTTTGACTGCAGCACGCACTTCACCGGCAATACAAGCGCCAATCAAGAGACGCAGATCGCTTTGCCGCACGGCAGGCAAATCATTGGGATCGTAGGAGAGCATAAAGCGCTCATCATCCATATAGGGATTGGAAAATCGATTAGTGATCTTATTCACATACTCTCCGATGTTATCATAGCCAACGGCGTGACAATTGACCAGTTCCTGTGGCTGCAGTGCAAAGGCCCCCTGCAATCCAAAGAGGGGACTTAGAATAAACAGAAACTGATTAGCCTGAAGTAGCGTCTCACCGTCTGCAGCTGCTCCACACGCTGGTTGACGGTTTCAGTGATGTCTAAATAAGCCTCATCCACCGAAGCGCGTTCCAGCAGCTGAGTGAAACGTTGCAGGACATTGGCCACTTCCTTACCCGCATCGCGGTATTTGCTTGTATCGGCTTTCTCACGGATATTCGGCACCCGGCAGAGGATGATATCGTGACATAGTGCCTTGGCCTCATCGCCCCGCATGTGTCGCGTAACACCTTTGGCGCGGGCAGCATAGTTAACGGCAATGATGCCGCCTCCACGCCAGGCATTGTATTGAACGACAGCTAAAGGTTTACCTTGGTATTCGGGTTGTTGTTTTACCTCGACTTGGCAGAAGAAACAATCCATATCCACCAGGAGGACGACGCGATCGTATTTGTTTTGCATGCCAACAAAGGCACGTGTTGAGCTACTCATGATTTAACAATTTTGTTTACATTTTCTTGCATTTAAACCATGTTGTTGAAATTGCGCGTTTAATTTCGCAACCAACAAGCGCCGGCAACAGCTGAGCATAGTCGCGAGAAGGACAACTATAGTTCTGTAGGTGCCAGTGTTGTGAAGCTGCATGTTACAAGCGCGACTGACGAAGCGGGAATCTTCACATTTAAATATTAAGGCTGGCATAATAATTTAAAGTAGATAAGCAATATAAGAACGACCTCCAAACATATGCGCAATAAGTTATTAGAAAAGCAGCAGTACAAAATAATTCAAGTGAACTTACATGTCATGTGCCTGGCATCAACAGAATCAACTGGTGCTGCCAGACTTCTAATGGAACCAGCTGTTTTGTGGTCAAGCAACTCCATTAACACCGTGGCAACGTTGGCATTGAAAAAGAATGTAAACAGGCAGATTTAGTCTAATTAGTGTGTTTTCCAAGCAACATCATTGAATTTTCTTTGTGAAAAATGAGTGACTAAGAATTTTCCAAAATGTCGACAACGAATATAAACTAAACGCAATAAAACTGGAAGCCGACAACATTGCTTATTCCGCTGGAATACTAATTGTACGAAAAATGTTTGAATAATTAAAGCCAAAGTGACAAACAATTAAGAATTTTAATGCAGCATTAGTGTAAATAGCTTTATAAACTGCAATTTTGTTTAATATGTTCAACTTGCGGCATATTATATAAAGTTTTGGCAACAGCTTAACTATTGATTTTTACGAATGCCGCTTGCCAAATACTGCAACACACACCCAACACACACAAATCTGAATATTGCAAGAGTGTGGGTGAGAGTGTATGTGTGTGTGTGTATACAGATATGTTCATTTTGGGTTAATGCACGCATTCGTATTTATTATCAGAACAATTATCGATTTGCGTTTGACCCAAGACCTTTAGTGGCGACTGGTCAAAAATAGAATATTTCGTGTCTTGCTTTGATCTATTTCCGGTTTGGTGTTTTGCCGGTTGAGAGGGGGGCTTTAAGTTGTGGGTGCGTCGAAATATATAGTATACTGCGAAGGTTACATTCCTTTGACACTCTTGATTCCATCCAGTGTTTTATGCGTGTGTGACAATTTATGGCTTAATTAGGTAAACTCACGTTGACCCTGCCCAGCCCAACTCAACTCGAGTGGTATTCATCTACTTGACTATAGTATATGTATTTATTGCATGCCTAAATCCTGTGACAGCTCCTGCTGTTGCGGGGTGTGTAATAGGCGTGTATGTATGTGAGTGATGTGCGTGGGAGTGTTTTGTATATGTATTTGAATATTGTTGTGACCTAATTTCGCTGGGTAAACGATTAAAGGCAACCGGATGTGGCAGGTGCAGCACTGACCTGTATTAATATATCATGTCATGCCCATCAAAAATCACTTAACGATTTGTATTCGAGTCGCCCATTCACAATAAATAATTACCTGTTTTTTATAGGCAGCTAAAACTAAGAATGAATGACAAATATTCCGAGCTTCACTTAGCAAATTCATAAAATCGTAAATCGTAATACCGTTAACACACTTTTGGCGATAGTAAATATAAGAATTTCCTTTTGTAATTTACCTATTTTTATTGCTAGTTAAATATTTATTGGCATAATTCTGTATTATCGAAATTTAAAATTCCAAGTATTCTATTCTTTATTTTTTATTTTTGAATAATTTTATTTGCACTTAAAATAAATTGTATACAATACAAATTAAAAATTAAAATCTTAGAATGTAACCAATTATAAAATATAATTTACATGTTATAATAAAAATTTGAAAATATGATTAAAAAAATTTAACAAATATTGAAAATTTGTATAAAAAAAGCAAAAAATTTTATAGAAATTCAAATATTTAATACTTTTTCATAATTAAAAGAATTTAGTTTAAAATACTTATTAGTTATTTATTAATAATGAAAATTACAGAAATGGAGTATTTTTGTAATTATATTTTGCACACATTTTTATTTTTAGAATTTAATGGCGTCATTAATTTTGATAGAGTCGTAATATTGAATACCCCTCTTTACAATAAGTGATAATGCGTGTGTGTGTGGGTGTATTTCCGTATTTGATTAGCTTCTGCGACCCGCATATTAATGCAGAATGAGTTATTAAAATTCATTTCAATTAAATGGTGGTAATTTAAGATGACAAACCCTCCCTCTCTACTAGTGCTACTAGAATTACTGGCCGCATATCCCAAACTCTACAACATAAAAAAAAACACAATTATGCTAATGGTTCATGCCAACGAGAACAGCAAGAGCAACAGCAACAGAGTCAGAGTCACAACCATTGCCACTTGACCGAGCAGAAGCAACCCACTCAGTCTCAGTCTCGTTCTCAGTCTGAGTACTCGTCAGCACTCAGACGGTCGTCATCGTTGTCGCATTTTTGGGAGGTATTCAGAAGCTAGCAGCTAGTCACACAGTCGAGACAGTCGCAGATGAACGCCGGTCGATGAAGTCACTGGGGCGTTATATCGCACATTCACATTCGCATTGTTGTCAACCGATTTTTATGACTATTGTTCTTTTTACGCGATTTGTTTGCAGAGAACGACTTGGCCATGGTGAAGATATTGCAGGCATACAATTTTGCAAAGCAGCAGACTTATGCACTCAATGGCGACATCCTGGCAGCCACCTTAATTGGCAACAATCGCATCGCCATCAGCAGCGCCGAGCAGTTCATCGAGATCTATGACATTGCTGGCAAGCAGTTGCATTTATCTGAACAGCAGGATTATGTACCGCAGGAGGATACATCTACAAGAGATGCAACAGCTTCTCCGCCGCCAGCCGTAGATGAGCGCATGCCAGCCAGATATACGCTGGCCACAGTTGGCGAGGTGGTGCAGCTCATCTACTGTGAAGCGGGTAAGTTGAATCCCACTGCCTCCTTGCTTATATTAATATATTTTCTTTGTTTCAGGCAAATACTTGCTTACCCTGGAAAAGGAGCAGGCTGGCAGTCCAGTGCACTCGAATAGCACCAGCATTAGCTGCACATCGAGCAGCAACAGCAACACAGTTTGCTCCGAGGATGACACCAAAATGTTTGTACGCATCTATGCGAACTTTTGGAAGTTTCCCGATGCCAAGCTGAATGAGTTGCCCATCACCATACGCATTGCATCGATGACAACACCCAAGACGCCGCTGGTGGAGAGCATTGATGTGATTGAGCTGCCGCTGCGCAGTCCACCAGAGTTGGTGCAATGCTGTCAAACCTCGGGCAACATCATCGTGAGCAGCAGGGATCGTATCTATCTGTACGAATATACACAGTGTGTGCATGAAAATACACAGCCGCGATTTTCCTTCATCGATTTCCTACCCTTCAAGTTCTTTGTGCAACTGAACTTTGTGCCATTACGTCTGTGTCTAGCCGAGAATGTGATCGCCTGTCTAAGTCATCGCTATTGTGTAGCTTTCAAAGTCGTGGATGCATTAACTAGCAAAGCAGCAGCAGCAACGGCGCATGATTTAAGCTGCCTGGACAACGATTATGCTGGCGATGAGCCACTGTCCGAGTCACTCAGCTTGGGTAGCAAGGCGAGTGCAGCGGCTGTCAGCAGCACGCACAGCCAGCATAGCTGTGAGAGTGACTCGCTGCAATCCTCAAGCAGCGCCAAACCTGCACTGATTAATGGAACTGGTTTGGCTGGACGCACGCCACTGGATTTTAATGTGGCACGACTAGTGAATACTGCATACGGGCGTGAATTTGAGCCGGAGTTGCGTTCGCAGTGGGACCAGTGTGAGAACGGCGGCGGTCGCGGTGGCGGTCAGGAAGACAATGCGCAAGAGATAACCATAGCTCCGCAACGTGCAGCGGATATTAAAATCAAGCTGATCAACGAGGCAAAGGCCATGAATGTGCGCGGCATTGCAGCCGGAGGAAGCAATGCTTTAGAGGATGCTTCGGTGCAGTATGATGTGCGAAAGTTGCTGCAAATCTGCATGAAGTCCTCTGAACCGCAGTCCCGGGTCTTGGACATATTGCGTTGTATGGATTTGAAGGCGATTTACCAGCGTAGCAGCGAACAGCAAATGGAGGAGGACGACGAGTACGACATGGGTAATCAGCAGGTGCCCAGTGCAGTGACCACATTCAAGCACGTCAATCGTCGCACATTGAAGTCCTCGCAGCATCAGCGATGCATTGGACATGCGCTGCTCGTGGCCAGCAGCGTTGATGGCTATTTGTATCAGTTCTGTGCCCAGGGCAAGTGGTACAGTGAGAACGAGAAGCCTGTGGCCAGCTATAGCTTTACAGCGCCCGTGTTGCAAGTGCATCTCAATGATTATGTTGTCTATGCGGTTACCTCGGAGTCTGTGGAAACGCACACTTCTCGCATTGGCCATAAGCTGTTCCACAATCGCTTCGAGTACCCGAGCATTGGTGGCCTGTTCCCAGAGGAATCTTCGCCAGATGTTAGCTCAGCAATTGCAGTTATTGGACTGGCCGCCTTTATGCATGTGCAGTTTGTCTGTGTCAATCGAGAGCAGCTGGTGCTAATCACAAATGCCGCGCTTGAGCTGCACAAGCGGCGCAGCACTGGCGACGTGGCTGTGGTGCAGGTGAAGCGCAACATTGCCGCCAGATTTCTAGCTGAAGCAAAGGCTAAGCACAGCAGTTTGCTGAGAAGCAGTAGCACAGCTGCCCAATCTTCGGTGATCAACGAATGGACACTGTACAGTCTGGAGGTGCCGAAGGTGGAGCACATTATTGAGGATCTCGAGGGTATTGCCGAATCGTATCGCAGTGCGAGTCACTCGAATTTCTTTGATCTTATGGAGGAGGCTCACGTTATGTTGCGGCTGAGTCTTACACTCCAAGGCGAGCGTCTAAGTCCGGAGCGGGAGCAGGAGCTGCGCAAGATGTTTGTCGCCAATTGCAGGAAGCTAGCTGACTTTTCCATACGGTAAGGATTATGTCGTTAAAGCCCTTAAAGACAATTAAGTTAATAGTTAATCTAGGATATATTTTATATGATTCGCGTTAACAATCTAAATGTTTTTATCGAAAAACTTTAAAAATAATTCTTAATTTTTAAATTCCTAAAACTTAAAACTGCATAATGCCAACTTGAATTGCCTAAAACCTTTTATTGTTATGAAATTGTAATGGAGTTTTATATTTAATTTGAGTTTAAAATTGATATAAGCTACTATCAAAATACCTTACCTTACGGACCTTGATTTAAAAATGTTTTTATTTTGTACCCTTACAGCTCCAATAAGCAGGAGGTTTATCTGCAAGCCACCGGTTTCTATAAAATGTGTCAGCTGCAGTTGGTGGACATTTTCAACAACTATATTACGCAATTCGAGGACAACAAGACGGATGTCGAGACTTCGCAGCTAGTTGGTCTAATTTACACAGTTAAACTATTTCTGCTTGGACTCGGTACAGACCGTCGCAAATCTTCGTTTTTGCATCAAACCGTGCCGCCATACTTTACACCCGCTCGTGTCATTCAACAAGGCTACAAGCAGGTTCCACTTTCATTGGAGTTCCTCAACATGTTTATTAAGCATGCACCTGCAGATATACCCCACATAATGCTTGGTTCACCAGTTGTGGCGGATGCCATGAGCGGTGAATTGATCAACTATCTAAAGTACTTGGATACGCTGTAAGTTGTAATTGGATAAGTCAGTTAAACTTCGAATCAAACTCATTTCTTTTTACAGAACACCTGATGAGAATTTGCTTTTGGCAGTGACAGCTTGTCGCATGTCCAATTACCTGCTGGCCCAGGAGACAATCACCAGGTCAACGCGTCGCAGCTTGGCCACAGCATTGATTAGGAATAAGAACGTGCTCTTCGATGACAGCACTGTGCTCTATCAACGACGTCAGCAAGTGGAGCAGCAGAATCCAACACAGTTAACAACTTGCAAGCGCTCGCGCCGTGGAGCCGCACCAGCAAAGGGTAAATCTTCAGGCGGAGGCGCTGCAACACCAACACCTAGTGCCATTGTTTCTTTTTCGGATTTCTGCGAAACGATTCTGTTGGCCAACGAGCAGCCTGCATTGATTGAGGCCATAAGTGATGCCTTCATTCATGCGTTGTGCATTGAGCACAGCATAACGTTGGACGTGGTGCTGCAACTGTTCCTCAACTACATTGCCTCGCATATTGGACAGAAAGGTTATCAGACCTCGCAAAAGGTGTTTGTCAGCATCTTGCAAGTCTATTACTATGATCTCTACGATGTGAGCTCATCGCTGCAGCCGCATGAGGTGCGTTCGCAAACGCCGCCACAGCTAGATGATGATTACGATGACGAATGCAGCAGTTCGCGTGCACCTTCGATACACAGCGAAGCGGATGTTCAATCACTGTCTAGTTCGTGTGCCAGTTCGGTGCCCGATGAGCGATCCATTAGTGGACGACAGCAGCGAATTGTGTACGATCAGTTGCAGGATCAACAAGGCGGATCATCGCCCTATCAAAAGCGTAGCTCAAACGCATCACTATCACAACCGCAACCGGATGATGACATGGCTGCAACTAATCTCAAAGGTCTTAAGATACTATTCCGCATGTATATGGGACGCTTGAAGTCGCTGAGTGATCTCATTACGGATCTGCAGTCCGCTGATGTAGAGCAGCAAAGTAGTCGCGAAGAGTTCCTCAATCTGCGCATGGAATGCATTGCATATATGGTGGGCCTGTCACCGAATTATTGCACCAAGCCAAGTGTACGCAATGTCAATGATCCACTATCGAACAAATTGGTATTTGTGCCATATATACCTGATTATAAGCTGCCAGAGGGCGAGGAATTCGAGCGGCATATCAATGCCTATGTTCGACCAATTCCCTGTCTTCTGGAAAGGCCGCAATACTTGAATCGTTTGCCACCCTTTGAGCGAAGCGACTTTAGTTATCCCAAAAAGGATGAAGGCGAGTTTGAAGTGCGCTTTACGGGCTGGCACAATGAATTGCTGACTTTGACTCTTAAGATTCAAAGTCTGTTGGCATCCAGCAAGGTTCATCGTGAGATCATCTCCGAGTTTCTGGCATTTATACAGAAAGCACAGCACTTAATTGGCATTGATAGTTTCTTGGTAATAATATTACCAAAGAACTTGGCCATCAATTATATGCTAAGCTTTTGTCCGGCGTATTTGTGGCAGTATGGCAAGGTGAGCATATCCTATTGTAACGAAATTTGTATAGCAAGCATTTATTTTTTTTATATTGTCTGTCAGTCCTGTGGCTTCACTCCAAAACATTGGGAATCGCTATTAAGGAAGATACTTAGCAAACAGGATTCTTTGCCGAATTGGAAAACACATATTGCAGGTTTGTAACATAATACAAATTTTGTTTTTAATATAATATAATTAAAATATATGTCTACTATACAGAGATTCTCAATAATCTGGTAACGGAGCTTAGCTTTGAGGAGCTGCTGCAATGCTTCCCCAGCGAAGTCATACAGAATCGGAATACAGCACAATATTTTGCCAAGGAATTTGCGGAAACTTGCGTTCTGTATGAGCACGAGCAATTGGTATTCAAGACACCTGAGCATGCAGCCGATAGCAGAGATCACTTACCGATGGATAACATTGATGAGGATAATGTGTTTGAGCTTACATTAAGAAAGGCTGTTGCCAAACAGCGCAGCATTGCATTGCGTTCGATGATCGAGTCGACAGGAACTCAGCTGTTTGATGCTACCAGTAATCCCATGTATAATCTATGAGTAATCTGGGTTTAGCCAGATCGGTTTTTTTTTTAACTACTTGAAACAAAATATTATCACATTGCAATTTGACAAGATTGACATAGAGACATATTGAAACCGGAAAGCATTTTGCGAATTGAGGGCGAACGTATTAAGATCACTTTATAAACCGCACTGTATATGTGTATTTATATATTTGTGTGAGTCGAGTTATTATTGTAACCTTTATAATTAAGCATTATTTATTGATATTTTGTTTGACACAAACGCAACATTTCGATATACATATAAATATAGTAGTTGTTATAGTGAAGATTTACGATCTTAAGTAGGTTGTACCTTAGAAGTAGGCACTCTTATGCAGTATTCATTAGTGACACGCCATATAAACCAGTTAAGTGCTGATCACATCAAATAATTTATCGCAGATTTAATATCTGTATTTTACTAGATGACACATGCTTTACTTATGCATAACTAAGTTCTCATTTAGCTTTAGTAATATTAATATTACCATATATTATCTATATTGTATTCTTAACTGAACTATCTCTCTATCTTTTACACTCGAAACACATACACTCCAACATCAAGTGATATTTTTTAAATTCTTGCATATACTTTAAAAATAAAGGAATATGAATTGTATTTAATTACGTTTTGTTTTTTAATGTTCCAGCAAATTTCACAGACTTTAATAACAGTCAGTAAAATAATGATTTACTTATGGCGGCGTTGTGCAATGCTTTGTCAATAGTTTTTGGCACTTCAATATAATGTATTTAAGTCGAAACTGAAATCGTTCAGTCAGCGCAATCATGACAAGTTAGAAAGCTACAGTCGAGTGTGCTCGACTGTGAGATACCCGCTACCCATTTTGAATAAAAGCAAAATATTGCGGTATTATTTTCAAAATATACCGAAAATACTACAAGAAATACTAAAATTATACCCAATGGTATATTTGGTATATTCAAAATATACCATAGATGGCAATATACTAGATTGTCGGATAAAGTAACTAAGAACGCCAGTAAGTAGGCGATTTTGCCCATACAAAAGTATTTCATTAATACCTTACACAAATTTTGTCTGATCGCAACCAAATTTTCATAAATACTATAGTTATTATTGTATACACAAAAATTCGCAGCTCTAACTTTAAAATTACGCTTGTTATTCGATTTTATTTTTAATTTGCTGGGGCGGAAGGGGCATGACAAAAATTTGAAACAAACTTAATCTGCGTGCAAACATAACAAATGCTGTCGAAAAAAAATATAGCTTTATCTCTTATAGTCTCTGAGATCTAGGTGTTCATACGGACGGACGGACAGACAGACAGACGGACATGACTAGATCGTCTCGGCTATTGACGCTGATCAAGAATGTATATACTTTATAGGGTCGGAGATGCCTCCTTCTACCTGTTACGTACATTGCCTGTCGGCATAAAGTTATAATACCCTTCTATTCTATGGGTAGCGGGTATAAAAATATTACAGTTCAAGCCAAGTATTGTAAATCGAATTTTTTACAAAATGTACATACATGTAAGTTAATAATATGTTAATATGTGTCGTATATTTCTTCCCTGGTATTTTTAACTATGCTCAGACTCTTTCGACAATATTTTTTTTTTGCATAACCATACATATCATCAATTGTAGAATAAAGCATTCATTGAAATCGTTTATTAGGCTCGCAAGTTCATTAGCCCCGCAAATCGGTGAGAATTGCATTAGAGACTGAAATACTCAGAATATAGAGAATACTTGCGAGATCTAAACAATAATGAAGCTTCAGCTGCCGCGACAAGCATTAATGGCCTGATGTCGGCGTGTAGTTAATAGAAAACGTGCGAAAATCTTGTGGAAAATCTGGTGCCCCACCCCGCTCCGCCGCCTTCAACATTGTGAATCAGTCACTTAAGTGATCGCTGTGTTCGCCAAGCCGAGCTGAATTCAGTCTGCCGGAGACGGAGCTGATGGAAGCATGGAACATCATGAGATCAAGTCAAACACTGACAAGCAAAAGCCAGTAGACGTCGAACCGAGAAAGGACAATATTCTGGATGCGTTGATCATTAACATCGGACAATGTGGACGCTTTCAAATTATCAACTATGTGATGCTCTGCCTGCCTATCATTTGCAACGCCGTCTACTCATTATCCTATGTGTTCACAGCCAGTAGTGTGGGCCACAGGTAAGTAGAGGTTAATCTTGTAAATTAAAACTTCATTTTACATATTCGCTTTTAGGTGTAGCATAAGTGAATGTGATAATCTTACTAGCAAATTTATTGAGCCTTGGCTAAACTTCTCGATACCAGAGAATAATGGTAAATGGGATGATTGTGAGCATTATGAAGCATTGTCGGGCATGAAAGGACCTTGTGAAGCTCGCTTTTTTTAACAGCACTCGTAGAGTTGCTTGCGATGCGGGCTACAAATTTAAGGATAGAGAGAATACTATATCAAGGGAGGTAAGACTCTTATCAAAATGAGTAAAAAAATTCTGTATTTAGTTTTATACTTCAAAATCCATTTTCTAAGCTGTGCATTTTCGCATACAATGTAATATGTACTGTCAGAGAACCTAAAACTATAATTATAGAAACACTTAAACTATTTTGTGATGTTTTGGTACAACCCCTGAAACTATATTCATTATTTCAGTTTGACATCTTTTGCTCAGATAAATGGAAACTTTCGATGGTCGGAACTGTCAACAATGTTGGACAATTCGTGGGCATACCATTGGGTGGATATCTATCAGATCGGTAAGTGTATCTCAATTATTAAAAAATGTTATATTAAATTAGATTTAATCTTCAAGCTATGGTCGCAAATTAATACTTGTTATTACTGGAGTATTGAGTGCACTGTGTGGACTAGCGAGATCTTATGCTCCCGATTACTATACTTTCCTATCGTTTGAATTTTTGGATATGACTGTGGGCAGCACATTGTATCCCACAGCATTTTTTACTGGCAATCGAATTTGTTGGTCCCAAACATCGAGTGGTAGCCGCAACGTTCATTAGCTCCACCTACGGTCTGGCAGAGGCGGGAATGGGATATCTGGCTGGTTATATTCTAGATTGGCGAGTGCTGCTCCGATTACTTTACACTCCAGCATTGCTGCATCTTATTTTCATTTGCTATCTGCCCGAGAGTGTACGCTGGTTGCTCAGTCAATCGAGGGAAGAGGACGCCATTCACACTTTGCGACGAGTTGCACGAATCAATCAGCGATCTTTGCCAGAAGATCAGCTTAACGAGTTGATACGAACCAATCGTGAATTAGTGGCTAGTTCGAAAGCAACTCAAGGTCATTACAGTGCTAAACAGATCTTTAGTGCACTTGGTTTGCGCATTGCACAGTGCTGTTTCTTATGGTTCACCAACACTTTAATCACTCTAGGATTAACCCTCAACTCCGTTGGATTGAGTGAAAATAAATTCCAGAATTTCAGCATGATGGGATTTATGCAGTTGCCGGGCATCGTGCTTAGCATGCTGTTAATGCATCGCATTGGACGTCGTTGGACCCTAAGCATGTTCCTCAGCTCTTCTGCTGTTCTACTGCTGACAATGGCACTTTTTGCAGAAGGTAATTGATAATTGACAATAGAAAATACAATATTTTTATGTTCCGCTTAAGTAAAATTTAAATCCAAATTTTGTAAATTTTATTTGCAATGCATTTCCAATATATTACAATGAACTCAAAAGTATTCTTGCAATATCAACTTTCAATACTTATAAAAGCAATGGTCCAAGGCTTCCATAAACACGTTTTCAAAAACTACTTTTTGATTGTGATTAATGAGTTTAACACGAATTTTTTGAGTTCACTGCTTGATTTATTGATTAAAATACTTTTTGGCTGAAATTTTGATACGATTTTAAGGGGAAATCAAGTTAATTGTTTTTAATTGTTTTTTATTTTCAGATTATCCCTCATTTGCTGGGCCACTCTACTTTCTAGCAAAAATGACTTCAACTGGCAGCTTTATGGTTTTGTACTTTTTTACCTCAGAAATATTTCCGACCAGTTGCCGCAACAGTTTGCTTTCATTCTGTTCCATGGTGGGTCGCTTTGGTTCCATGTTGGCGCCACAAACCCCTTTATTGGTATGTAATACTAGTGTAATCTACTCTTATGACTTTTATAATCTATTGATTATTTTAGATAAACTACTATAAGTATGCGCCACATTTGCTGTTTGCCACATTTGGTTTGCTGGCCTCGGTGATTGCCATGTTTTTTCCCGAAACAGCTAATAAAGTATTACCTACAACGTTGGAGGAAGCACGTGCCTTGGACAGAAGTCAGCAAATGAAACAAACAAAAATTTCCAAAGTCTCAAAAACTGCTGTATAATCATTTAAAATTTGTCAGAGACTTGGTTTCAATTTAATATTGTAAATATTTGTCATATTTGTCGTCGCATAGAATGACAAGTGAAAATATCAAATGGTCAACATTCGATTGCCAAATATAGCATTCAGATCGTATTAGTAGTTGTTGTAATAAGAGATTTATATTCGATGTTAGGAACTGAGAGAACTTGAAGCTTAGGGTCTTATCTAATCTGAGTGTATTTTGGGTACAAGATAGAAATTCATTTCAGTGTTAAATCGTAATAAAATAACCACTGCTATTTCCTTAATAAAACGTTATTGATTTCTAATAAATTCTTCAGTATTTGTCATTGATTTATCGTAGATCCAATCATTAGTACCTAGTAACTTTAATCTTTATTATTGCGACTCACTGAATGAAATACAAATATTTCAAATATTTGTAATCAATTCATTTGCTATTAAAGTGATAATTTATTAATGACGATCCAGCTTGTCCCGAAATTATTATAGTATTCACTTGTATGAACATATATTGCGTCAAATGTTTTTGCACTTACCCTTTTTTTGCTGCCGTTCAAAGTTCATTTATTGAATTCCCACGATACTTTCCTATAGATACACCTCAACAGGTAATATTTATCTCTTTGTTGACTCATTCATAAATGCATGTTTCGCTAGACAGACAGCAACAGCTGCTAACACCAGCTATCGGGTTGGAAGGCGCTTTCTGATAAAAAAAAAAATCAATTGGAAGAGCGAAATTGTTGTATTTACATTTCGATTATACGTATTTGATATCAATCAGCAGTCGACTAATGAAGCCGTTAAGGGTCGTCAAAGCAGACAGTAAATGCGTTGAGTACACATCATTAACTATGAAATAGTAGACCAGACTAGTTGATAAGGTCAAGATAAGAGCAGACGAGAACGAAAGAGAGAGCGAGCTGCGGACGAAGAGTGAAGAGCAGATGACTAAACGAATTTAACCGACTGAGCTGAGAGCGGATCTTATACATACATGAAGCGTGCACGCCATCAAGTGTCGTAATCAACCGAAGGCAAATCAAAACAGAAAACAGAAACAGAGAGGAAAGCGAAAAAAAGTAAACGAAATTTTCGAAGATAATCTGTTTTCTGATGCTTAAAACAAAAACCTCTTTCCAACTATTTTTAGAAAATCTCTCTTCATTTAGATTGAATATGATCGGTACTGAATTTTACTATTTCAAATACTACAAACCAAATCACGTGCAATAATTATCAGTGATCAATTCATTTAAATTTAGGAAAATTGATTACGTCTTAAAATATAATTATTTAGTATTGAGATATACTTATTTGGAAAGGTATTGTCTTAACTGACTTACTGGTTCAATTAATTCTATATTTTTTGCATCTTTTTTAATGATTTATTAATATAGTAGAGACAAAAAATCATTTTAACCACATATGTATTGTAAATTTTAGTTCAGTAATTTTAAAAATTTAATTCAAATTTGTAATATTGTAAATCATATTTCAAAGCATTCTTTCGATGCATTTCATTATCAAAGTCAAAACACTTTATTTAGCATTTTAAGAACTATATAAGAACTGTAAGAGAAATCGATAAAGCTACATGCCTTTATCAAGAGTATAGTGAGTAACGTACACTCAACCTCAACCTCAGCCGGTTGATGCGTACGGCACTCAGCACGAATCAGTCAATGAGCGACATTGCTCCCAGTTAGACGCTCCAACGGAGCGGACGTAAGAGCCAGCAACGACCGACAAAACGGCAATAGAATCAGACATTTATACGTACTTATGGGCTAAAAAAAAAGCCCGCAGAACCAAACGGCATATTTATAAATCGTGTGCATTCAAAAGACAGATAAAAAAGTGCATTTTAACACGTGTTTTCATACAAGCAACGAGTGAAATATCCAGAAGAATTGTGACTGTGACTTTAAACTTGATTTCATTGTATATCCGAACACATGTTGGGCGATAAGAGAAGCGGGACTAGCAATGGCAATGCCAACGGCGTTGTCTGCGTCGACGAGAGTTCCACAACGTCCAATGGACATGCCGTTGAGTCGGCAACTGAGAATGTCGAGGCATCCACGAGTGAAGATAATTCTCTCGATGCGATTCTCGTTAGAATCGGCCAATTTGGCCGGTATCAAATCATCAATTATGTGTTGTTGTGTGTCCCCATGGTGTTTAACGCGTTCTTCTCGATCTCATATGTATTCACAGCCAGCACAGTGGTGCACAGGTGAGTTACGTGAATACGTGAAATCGGCATTGTCATTTATCTTATCTCATCGCGATTGCTTCGCAGATGTAATATCACCCAATGCGATAGTCCAAGCAGTTTGTATGAAGAGCCTTGGCTAAACTTTACAGTTCCTATAAAGAACTCTGAATGGGATGCATGCACTCGTTATTCAACAGTAAATCAAACATTCTTGAGTGATCCCTCAAGTGACATGTGTGTTGCATACTTTTTTGGTAATCGTACCGAACGATGCGGCACCGACTTAAAATTTCGAGATGAAGAGAAAACCATTTCAACGGAGGTAAAGATGAATTGCTTATCATTGGAATTTATTTAAATTGTGATGTCTAAAAATAATATTTCTTGAATGGTTTGTTTTCATGCGAATCGGTGTTCAAATACAACTGAGTTAAGCGTTAAATCATTTGATTGAACATATTGTTTGCTTAAGTGTTTGAGTTGTATTCGCGGTAGTCATAGCATGGAAGTGAATATTTATGTAGTGAAAAACGAAAATGAATTTGATAAGAAAAGTGATTCATTTCGGATTTTATAAAGTATCTTTATAATTTCTTGATCAGAATCATGTTCAGGGCAATAATTGTGTAGTTTCTATTTTATTCACATCCACCCATTAAACTTGTTTCTATATTAGAATAATGAGTTGCGGTATTTGACAACCGAACACTTCCGACTACAGCTTTCTTAAATGTGTGTGTGGGGCTCTTAATTTATTGATAACAACAATAAGCTGGGAATTTTACAACACTCACCAGCTGGGACCGACGTATAAATACATTCAGAAATTATTTAAATATGTAGATCTGTGTTTTTTATATGAATAAACAGTAATCAACTATGATTTTAGGTGGTTTTCTATTCATTACATTTTTTGTTTTTAATACTATATGTATATTATATTGGATATAAGTGTCTGCAATAATCATAGAAAAGTTTTCTTTTTTTATTATCACTGTACGAATTTCTGGCGATTGTTTATTATTAAATATTTTCTTTATTTTTCAGTTTGGCATCTTTTGCAACGACGAGTGGATGCTCTCCTTGGTAGGCACCATTAACAATGTGGGACAGTTTGTTGGTATTCCCATAGGTGGTTTCTTTGCAGATCGGTAAGTTAATTTATTTATAACTAATTTTCAATACTCACTTATTCTTTCTTCTTCATCAGATATGGTCGTCGCACTATGCTGGCATTCGCAGGAGCTTTGAGTGCTATTATGGGCATCATACGATCATTGTCCACCAACTATTACATGTTTTTGGTCTTCGAATTTCTGGACATGGCCGTGGGCAGCACTCTGTTCCCCACTGCTTTTCTGCTGGCCATTGAGCTGGTTGGTCCCAAGCGTCGTGTAGCTGCAGCAACAATTATCACAATATTCTATGCTCTGGGCGAAGCCTTTTTGGGCTTCCTGGCATCGCAGGTTCAGGATTGGCGTTGGTTACTCCGAGTCCTCTATGCACCTGCGATACTTCAGATACTCTTCCTCTGGATTCTGCCGGAGAGTGTGCGCTGGCTGCTAAGTCAGGGCCAAGAGCAGCGAGCGGCGTCTGTGCTGAGGCGTGCAGCCAAAATAAATAAGCGATCTCTGCCTAAGGATCAGCTGGATGAGCTGATCACAACAAATCGCACGAAGTTGCGGCAAGCCAATGAGAGCCCGTATCCCATCATGCAGGCAGCTCGATTCTTCATCTGGCGCATTGCCAACTGTTGCTTCTGTTGGTTCACACATACGCTGATTGCCCTGGGTTTAAGTTTAAACTCTGTAAATCTGGGCGGAAGCAAGTATACGAATTTCATGCTAAATGGTGTTATTCAAATTCCTGGACTACTTCTGCCTCTCATCATAATGGATAGAATTGGCAGAAGATATTCTCTGTGTGCTTCCATGTTGATATGTGCCATTTGCATGGGTGCATCAGCAGCAATCGGATCGGGTAAGTCGTGAAAATGACACTTAATGCATTTTAAATTTATGCAACTGCTGTTAATTGTTTAATAATAATATTTCTTTTGCTTTTTTTTTTAGAAGACTATGCTGGATCTTTAACGCTTTTCCTAATTGGCAAGCTTGCCATAACATGCAGCTTTCAGATTTTGTATTTCTTTACCTCAGAAATCTTTCCCACAAATGTGCGCAACAGTTTGCTCTCACTTTGTTCTATGGTGGGACGCATTGGCTCCATGCTGGCACCGCAAACACCATTGCTGGTATGTTTAAATGGCTTCAATTCACTTAAACCATATAAATTAACTGTTATTAATTACTTTAGGCCAAATACTACGAGCATGCCCCGTCTATACTATTCGCCACATTTGCCTTGGTCAGTGGTTTCCTGACGCTTGGTTTTCCGGAGACAGCAGATAAGGTGTTGCCCACAACAATGGAGGATGCTCGGGATTTGAATGTGGTGCGCCAAGTATATTCAGATGATAATGAGGAGCAGGAAGAGGAGTTGCCTAGAAAAATGTGCTGACCCTAAGATAAAACGATTACCTCAAAAATGGTTGCTAGCAATTGCTATTGCCAAAGATTTTGATTTAATTTTAAATCCAAGCGAAAGGCATTTTTGATTTTATTTCTGTTATATCTGTAATATATTTAGTATTAAGTGCGTATGTCCATTTTACTGTAACACACAGAACATTTTGTAAAGTATTTTTAAATTGTATATAAAGAGGAAAAAACCCATAAATAATGTACTAAGTTTCAATTTTTAGTTCTTCTTTAGGAATAATAAGTTGAAGACGATGGATGGCGCCATCTATCGCATTGCTAGTGAAGTAATTTATTGAATAGCGGAGTCACAAACCATTACCGCCCGAAAAGTATGCTACACTTTTTAAGCGTCATGGTTTTAACAGAACAGGCGCAATGCCTTTTTAAA
Organism: Drosophila nasuta; assembly: GCF_023558535.2. NCBI lineage: Eukaryota > Metazoa > Arthropoda > Insecta > Diptera > Drosophilidae > Drosophila > Drosophila nasuta. Next base: position 7,547,817 of record NC_083457.1, read on the forward strand.
TTAAATGAAGTGATAGATATTTTTGATTCAGATGCGGCAATCAAAAGGTCACTGATAACATCATTGAATTGAAAGCAACTTAAGTAGTTTTTTATTGATAGCCCTCCAGGTGTAATTGCTTCAAAGTGTTCAAAGTGCACTTCGATAAAGTGCGTGGAGTGTGGACAAGGGCTTCGTCATTTGCTCATATAAAAATTATGAATGTTCATAATTTAAGGGGGTAGCTAAGATTTCTTTTAGATTTAGATTTAATTAAATACTGATAATCATCAGGTGAAATAAAAATGTCCATTATCAAAAAGATAAGAGAGCGTGAGCATGTGATTAAGTATATTTAAATAAATTTGTCAAAAATACAATTAACAGAAGCACGATCGAGTGTGTCCAGTGTCAATCAATTTGATAGCTTATAAACAACTGCAAGATTCACTCGTTCGCATGAATCAAAGTGACAGAATCACATTCGAATATGAAAGAGCTTGTATGACCCGGTGCAGCTCTCTCGTATAAATATTGTTTATAAATATTTGCAAAGTTCATTTGCACTGTTGATGGCAGTACGTCGATGCCGTGCATTAAAGGCAATTAAGAGGCAAGAGGCAGGTGGCAAGTGCTCTCTCTGTGCAATGATAAGGCCCATCATCGGGAGCGTCTTGTTGACATGCTGTCAACTTACGCACTTCGATGATATCTCGTTTGGTTCGTAACCTTAACCATCAAACCTATCAATAATTGCCCCGAGTGCCTTGCCATTCAGTTGAGTAACGTGAATGCTTGTGAATAGACATGAGTGCGGACTACGATGGTGACTATTTTATGCGAAGTCGGTGAGTAAATGTGCAAACATCAATCATAATGGTTATTAAATAGTTCGAGTACATTCTGCACAATCGCAGCAAGGTGCGAGACAAGCCAGCTTTGTGGGATTCGTTTCAGGATCCGCCGGCAAAGCGAACGAGTGGCTCCGATGCTGATTGGAAGAAATTGCAATTTTTCACGAAACTTTTCAAGCTTTTCACGTACATTGTGGTCTTCGGTGTTGTGTTGGCCTCCAGCGTGGCAGCCAAGTTAGCTTATATCTATATGGCTGGCAATACCAATGGCGATGGAAAGGTGCAAATGTGCAGCAAATACCGTAAGTCAAGGAAGGTGGTGGTCAAAAGCAATGTTTGGATAAGCTTTCGGACAAAACTCTTGCAGTTCTTCTTGACGGCCAGGTGATGGCAATGCGCAGCAAGCTGGAACAAATTGCCTGGGTTTGGGCCCTGATCTTTGCCTTTGCCGCCCCCGAGCTATTGACCTTTCTGCGCTCCCTCCGCATCTGCATGTTCAAGCGCGAGCAGCGACCCAGCCGACTGGAAGTGGCACTGGTGAGTAATCTGTGTTCTTGTGTGACGACGCAGCTCCCAAGATTGATAAGCTCTCATTCTCTCACTCTTCGTGGTGTTGTTGCTTCTGTCGCTAATCAGGTCACACTCTTTGAACTGCTGCACGTCGTTGGCTTGGCGCTGCTCACCTTCACCGTGTTGCCGCAATTGGATGTGACGCGTGGAGCGATGCTCGGTTGCTGCGTGGGCTTTGTCCCGGCACTGCTCAGTGAGTAACTTCCTATATATGTAGAGCACACACAGAACCATTCAAGCATTCAACCATCAACCATCAAGCAGCCACCATCTAGCATCTAGTTTCTTCTTATCAGCCTCTCCTTGTCGGACAGCCCTGACAGCAATTAAATTGATTGCCATTTGCCTCTGCTTAACAATTTTTTTCTTACTTAGAGCTGCTGACTGTCGCACGTTTGCAATGGAAATCTGTGGATATATATGTGCTCGCAGCTGCCATTTTGGCAATGATATCACAGGGCAGCGTCTTCGTGATTTGGCCAGCAATGTCTTCGCAGCTGGAGGTGCAATTACTGGCAATACCATTGTTGTTGATCTCATTTCGTTGGTGGGAGAATTTTGCCAACACACACGAGTCAATAGGTGAGTCAACGTTATTTATTTTTTATTGTGGAAGATTCTTCAATAAAGTGGTACATAATTATTAGATAGTGCAATAGTTGACTTCTAATGATTTACACACACACACACATCTTGTACTCGCATTTAGATTATTGTCATGAATTGAGAGACACATTTGTGCATTAAGTAGAACTTTTTTGTACAAAGTTACTTACTTTTTCTTACTAATAAGAAGAATGAGTTTTACAAAGGATAATAATTTTGTACACTATTTCCTTCTATGTACAATTTCAGCCTACATTATTCGAACAATACGCTTCACACGCTCACGTTATCATACTTACCTGTATGTGGCCCCTTTGAAGATACTGGTGTTTGGCCTGATGGGTTTCCTGTTACACGGTCAGAAATTTATGGACTACTTTAAGCTGTTTGTGAAGGCGTGGCAAACGCACATCATAAGAGTAACGGTATGTGGAGAGCACAGCTGAGAGAGAACTAACAGAGCGTAGAGCTCATTAGGCAACTGCTATCTGAGTTTTGTGTTTTTGGAAATTGTAGCATGCGGATGGTTTGCAGGATACGGTGAATTTGGCAGGCACAATCGCAATCAACGGCAGCTCATTTATCAAGGCGACGACAAGCAAGCAGTTCTCACTGCAGTCGAATACGAATGCCGTTATCTACGCACTCCTGCTGCAGGTGTCCGCTGCCTATTTGTGTCACATTTTCGGCAAGTTTGCGTGCAAGATAAAGATACAGAGCTTCAGCTATGCGCTGCCACTTTGCCTGGCGACACCCGTCACCGTTGGCCTGGCAACCTGGCTGGCCCAGATGCGTGCTGCGGATTTGTGTTCGCTGCACGGTCTGATGCCGGATTATCTGACGTTGCAGCCACTTGGTCGCAATCTGCAGCAGCTGGGCGAAAAGAGTCTTGAGTACGCGCTCTGGCTGTGGGCACTGTGGTGGCTGGCCCAGCTGTGGACGTGCCTGCATCTGTGGCGGGCGAGAAATGACAAGAACGCACCCACCGAGAAGCTGTACGTGTGTCCTTGGTACTGTGGCCTGCTGGTGGATCAATGCTCCATGATGAATAGACGCATTCTCGACTGGACCGATGAGTATCTGACCATTAAGGTGGGTAGCTAACTGGTTAACGCTAACGCTAACGAATACAATTCGAATTTTAATGTTTGCGCCAAGTTCATGTTAATGAATTATTGTAATCAGGCATTAACATCAATCATCATGCCAAGTTTTTGGCGTCAAGTGTTTGCAGTCTAGCTGCTGATTATCTCGCCTTTTGCACTCTCCATCTCATTCCCACTCTCTGTTTCTCTCTCTCTTGCTTTCTCTCAACTCGCATCTCGTCAGTATTTGCACAGGACTTTTTGGCTGTGTGTCGCGTTTCGCTCCAAATGTCAGGCAATGTAATTAAGTTAAATGACGGGGAAACTGCAAAGTTCTGGGAATGTTTGTATATATGCTCTCTCTTGCTTTCACACATTTATTCCCTTTATCTCTCTTTCTCACTCTCTCTGCTTCGTTTTGCACACTTTATGCGATAACTGGCGTGGCGTGTGTAGTGAAATTTTTGGTGCGTAGGTTTTGTCGATGTTAACTTAATTAAAAGTGCTACAGTTTTTGGCCTGTGTGCGGTGCACGAAGTACTTTGGCAGACGTCAATGGATTTTGCCCCGAAAAGTGGAAACATAAATACACAAAAAGTAATTAAAATCAGGCTTCATATGTTGATTTTTCAAAAGCATAAATTAGACTGACAGTGAATTATGTATTCCAAAAGGGTCGCAATGCCATTAGCCACACATTAAGAAAGTCACTCACTTATGCTGTATAACTTGACTTTTAAGTTTTCCAACTCCCATCTCAAATAGTGTGTGTGTTAATTTCGCTTGCAAGTGATTTTCTATGAACTTAATGCAGTCTGTAAAAGAGATCAAATATTTAGAATTAAAAAAGTTGAGTAATACGATCTATAAAGCTAAATAAGTTACATTATTTTTATAGTGACCTGTTCTGAATGCACTCGTATATAAAGTAGTACTTGAAATTGAATAAATGTATTTCCATATGTAGATAATGCAAGTTTTATTTTACCCCTAATATATGCATTTGTTTTCATTTATCTTTTGTCATATTTTATTTAGTCCTCATTTTTAGAGTGTACTTTAGCTTATACAAATTTTATTGTCTTTCACTTCTAGTTGTTAACTTTCCATTTTAATTTTCATATTTTAAATTTAATTTATTTCATTTAATATATTTTAAAAACTATAATATAATTTATTTCCCTAGCACTATTCAAATCAGCTGTCTGGTTACACTAATATTATTTCAGAAAGGCTATTCTGAAAGTATTTTCTAATAGTCATTTTATGTTAATTTAAATATTCCATAAATTTAAACTCAACTGCTTAAAGTTTCGCTAAACAATTTTCAATATTTCACGGAAAATCTTCACCTGGAATTTTATTTATTCATGTGATGCACTCGCAGAGCGATTTGACGGTTCCTGGAGATGCGAAAGCGGGTCTGGCAGCTGACAGCAATTCGAGTCGCGATATACAGGAAAAGGATAAAATACCGCAACTGATTGTTTGTGCAACAATGTGGCACGAGACTGAAGAGGAGATGATGGAATTTCTGAAATCAATTGTACGCTTGGATGAGGATCAATGCGCACGACGAATGGCAAAAACGCATCTAAATGGTGGCAAAGCGGATGATGAATACTATGAATTGGAAAGTATGTAAATATGTCAAGTGCATCATTCTACTTTACTTCTACCACGAGTACTTTACATTTTAAGGTTTCGTTTTTTAGATACTTGTATTCGAAATTTTGCATAAGCAATGCAACCTTGCTTCTGGCTCCTTATTTTCGACTGCAGTTGTCAGTGTCCTGCTGCTGTCGTCGGCAGTTGTCCTGTGCTGCACTATGCTGTCCTGTCTTTGAAATTGTATGCATACATAAAATCTATTTTGGCTTTGCCTGGCCATAGAAATGTCGCAGCACCCAGTGTCAAATTAGAAATTTATGCAAGCCAAATACAGTGTTGAATAAAAGTATCCTCCAGCACCAGCTGTGCACTTCGAATAGTAAGATTACTATTTATAGCATTTGGCGTGTTCATTTCCGCATTTGCCAAAATGGCGTACGGCCAAAAATTGTACCCAATTCTTTTTTTCATATAAATTTTGTTCAGTGTTCGACAATTTTTAGAATTTGCCTTATTTTCATATATGCAGAATGTACAAGTCCATAGATTACGTATACGTAAGAGGTGTGAGAAATAATTTAGATTATAATAATTGAAAATAAAAGGTGATTTAATTAATAATTATTATTTAAAATATGGGCAATTCTCAAAGAAAGGTAAACCACGACCGAAAAAAAAAATCTTCACATTCATCGTATTTTTTTGTATAATGTCATAAAGAAATATCCAAATTTTGATAATACAATGGATCCGTAGCATATCTCGGTTGTTTTTATAAAAAAAATTTGCCTGCAAACTGAAAAAATGTAATTTTTTCTCTTTTAGCTCCTTTTGTATGCTTTTTTTTGTTTTATTATTTCGCAAAGAAAACATATGATATGTTTGCTCTTTTTCTACCAAATCTCTTAATAGCAATCCAATAATAAGATAAAAAATGCAAAGTGAGCGAAAAAATGTTCAATTAACTGTTTATTTTTATTTTGCTTCTTATCTATGTTCAAATCGTACGTTCGCGACCAAAAACATCATTTTATTTTAATTGCTCCGCAATAAGTGCAAGCAGGTGAATGAAACTTCTCGTGTTAAGTGATTTTGGTATATATATTAAAAATATAAAAATCGTTGGGGTTACTCAAGCCAATCTTTTTTTATTGATTGTCAAAGTAGCGTACGTTCGCGACCTTACCTATAAGCCTATGTCGATTTTTACTAGCGTCGCATGGATTAAAAAAATTTTTTTTGTTTTTGTTTTGAAAACTATGTCGTTTGCAGTTACTTATTACTTGTTAGTTATTACTTATTATTTATTACATATTTTTCTTGCTATTAATAAATTTCAGTACATATTTCATATTTAATAAAAATTTATTTTTTTTGCTTTTAAATGTTATTAGACACATTAAATTGAGTTTGTTTTGTTTGTTTGTTTTGTTTTTATGAAATATGAAGTTATTAATAAAAAAAAAGTTGTGGTAAAATAAAAATTTAATAAATAATACAACATGGAAAAATCGTACGTTCGCGACCGTACGTTCGCGACCGGAACTTAATTAAATTAAAAATAAATAAATGGAGATATTTTCTTGGGAGTAGACTTAATAGAAAGCTACATGATTCTACTTTAAAAGTAAAGTTATTTTTTTAAAATATCCCGTCTCAATTCGCAGAGTTTTGCATTTTACTGTATTAAGCCAAAGTTGACTTCCATTTCGCGTACGTTCGCGACCGCATGTTTTTTGACAATATTATGAAAATTAAAAATCGATAAGCCCCATAATTTACACTAACCAAAGAGCTATACAAATGCTATCGAAGAGTAAAAAAGTTTCAGGAAACGTTTGTTTTCGATTTTATTTTTCTAATTTATCTCGTACGAACGTACGTTCGCGACTTTGAGAAATGCCCATATCTAAAAATTTTTCGTACACTTTTCAATTTAGCTTTCAAGTTCAAACAAGTTTGACAAGTTTGGGAATTTGTCTTGCTTTACATGCTCTAAGATATACATACATAGATTACGTATACGTAATATATATTATACATAGGTAATATACACATTTACGATTACGTCTACGTAATATATGTATGTACTTATATATTACGTATACGTAGTATATACCAAGATAACGGCATACATACATAGATTACGTATACGTAATACATATGAAAAATAATTATGTTTACGATTATTGATAAATAATAATATCTAAAAAGTTTTTTCTTTTTTTTTCTATGCATTCAAATTGACTACAATAGAAATTATCGAAAAATGGTTAGTCTTCAAAAATATACAACTCCATTTCCCCTTCACAGCAAACATATTTTTCGATGATGCTTTTGTGCTGGATCAACGACACTGTCAGAACAAAAGGAATCCGCCATTAAATGAATACGTAAAGACCTTGATACGCACTATTGACAAGGCCGCCTTCGAGATCTATGGGGTTAATATTAAAATCAAGCCGCCGTTAAAAATCGAAACACCGTACGGAGGTCGCTTGGTGTGGACGCTGCCCGGTCGCACCAAGATGGTGGCGCATCTAAAGAACAAGGATAAAATACGTCACAAGAAGCGCTGGTCTCAGGTCATGTATATGTATTACCTGTTGGGTTTTCGCATCATGGAAACGGAGCTGTTGTCGGCGCAACGCAAGGCTGTCATCGCTGAGAACACCTTTCTGCTGGCCTTGGATGGTGATATTGATTTTCAGCCGCGAGCTGTGCAGCTGCTGATTGACCGCATGAAGGCGATTGATGAGCTGGGCGCTGCCTGTGGACGCATTCATCCCGTGGGTCGCGGTCCCATGGTCTGGTATCAGAAATTCGAGTATGCCATTGGCCATTGGCTGCAAAAGGCGACCGAGCATGTGATTGGCTGTGTGCTCTGCAGTCCCGGCTGCTTCAGCTTGTTTCGTGCCAGCGCTCTCATGGAGAATAGTGTCATGAAACGCTATACGCTGGTCAGCTCAGAGGCCATGAAGATGGTGCAATATGATCAGGGCGAGGATCGTTGGCTCTGCACTCTGCTGCTGAAGCAGGGCTCTCGAGTGGAGTATTGTGCTGCCTCGGATGCTTTTACTCATTCGCCTGAGTACTTTAATGAGTTTTACAATCAACGCCGACGTTGGGTGCCTTCAACCATTGCCAACATCTTTGATATACTCGCCGATGCAAGTACTGTGGTGAAGAAGAACAACTCCATCTCAACTTTGTACATTATGTACCAAGGGATGTTGATGATTGGCACTGTACTGGGACCTGGCACTATTTTCCTCATGATGGTCGGAGCTTTGGTGGCTGTTTTTTCTATTGATATATGGACTGCTTTCTTGTGGAACTTTTGTCCTATTCTCGTTTTCATACTGAGCTGCGTTTATTTGAAGCAAAAGTTTCAGCTGCTGATTGCATTCGTAATAAGTGCCATCTATTGCCTGGTTATGATGGCCGTGCTTATAGGCATCATTGTTCAGATGATCGAGGATGGTCCACTGGCGCCGGCTTCGCTTTTCTTTCTGCTAGTTGCTGTGCAAATCACCATATCAGGTAAGGATTTAATCACTTAATATTTCAAGCATGTAAATTGATTAATTGATTTGATTTAAGTGCATTGAGGAGCATAATTTAATTTGTTCACCTGCAAATTGAAACACAATAAATAAAATTGGAATTGCTTTTATACCTATTTACTTTGTTTCGAATAAAGCGACATCTATCTGCAATCAAATTATAACTTTATACATCAAATAACAATACAGAACACACATTAAAAAACCTTACCAAGCTACTACTTCATAAGTTATTCATTAATTTTAAATTTTTAAAGCATAATTCGCATAACTGCCGCGACAGACAATTTAGCTGTAAACAAGAAAAACACAGAAAATCTCTGATGCTGCACTAAAAGTTGTGTCGTTGTCGTTAAGCTAGTAAAAGTAGGTAAAATTTACATCCCAACTAAAGTTATGTTTCCTTCGCAGGCTTAATGCATCCCCAGGAATTTTGGGCGCTCATCTGCGGTGTCATCTATTACATCACCATTCCCTCGATGTACATGCTGCTCATGATCTTCTCCGTGTTCAACATGAACGATGTTACTTGGGGCACAAGGGAAGCGCCAGTGCTGCGAGATGATGGGGAAGAGACTGCCAACGATCCGGATAACTATTTGCCAGGCTGGTTAAACGATATGCTGCTTATAGATTCGGAGCTAGGTGAAATCACGTTGGTGGAGCAACGTTTCTGGAAGGATCTGATTAAACAGTATCTGAAACCTTTGGAATTAACCAAAGAGCAGAAACAAACTATGGCTGATGACTTGAAGGAGCTGAGAAATATGATTGCGTTTGCTTTTGTGATGGTGAATGCCATCTTTGTGTTAATCGTGTTTCTGTTGCAGCTAAAGAAGGACTACTTGCATCTAAAGTGGCCCATAGATCCTACGGATTATGTATCCTTTGATCGCGACAATCTGCAAGTGGGCATCTACAGACACTACAAGGAGTTAGATCCCATTGGACTGTGCTTTGTGATCTTCTTTGGCTTGATCTTAATCATACAGTTTATAGCGATGTTCTTCCATCGCTTTGCCACAATGTCACAGCTGTTGGCCACCATAGAACTGGATTGGTTTCGCTCGAATGGACAACTGAGTGATGAGGATGCGTTGCTGGAGCTGAATGGCAGCGCAGTGCACATAGCTCGACGGTTGCAGCGACCCAAGCGACTGTTTGACGATGACGACGATGCGGATGCACATCACTATGATGAACTGGAAGTGGATCAGGATAATCACCGCGAGAGCATGGTACGCCGTCAGACCATCTTTAAGCTGCACGAAACACGCAACAAACAGCAGAATGATTACAGCGATCTGGTGCGCAATTTTGAGCGACGATTCTTCAGCGAAGATGAGCTGAACATGAAGAATTTACCGCTGAGTCGCAAGTCCATCAAACTGTTTCAAGAACGCCGCTCCGAAGCGAAGATCAATGCAGCAGGCACGCCGACAAATCCTCCAAAGGCGGGAGTTCGACCGCCTATGGTGCCATTTCATGCCAAGAAAGTGAGCTTCAGCAATATGCAGATATATGATAATGAATCGCAGTATTAAATGAAATGATTCTTAGAGTTGTATTATAAGCTACTTATGATTCTCTCTCTCTATCTGATGATAGTTTTATAAAGAGTTTTGTGTAACCCTAAAAAGCCCTGTGGCAAAAAATATAATTAATTGCATTTAACTCAAGTGGCAAGTCAAGGCAAGACAGGCGATGCTTACTTCCAGCATTCAGCACCAGGATGCCTTGCGCCTCATTAGCATAATTACAAGATGGCGGGTGAGAAGGAGGAGGAGGAGGAGAGTTCAGGTTCGGGTTCAGTGTGTGGGTGGCGTCATTCATCAATGTCGTGGCGATGCTTAGAGTTAAGTGCTCCATGGCTGCGCTTTTTGTGTTTGTGCGCGGCATCAACATCAAGTAAAAGAAAGTTCGTTCCTTCTGCGTTCGTTGCGAAATGCAAATCAAAGTGTGATTAGCTTGGATTTGATGAAGTTTCTGCTGCAATGCACAAGTTTTTCTGCCATCTGTCTTTACTCTTTCTCTCTCTTTTTGTGCATATGTTTGTGCCAGTGTGTGTGTATGTGGGTGTGTGCTTAGGTGTCGGCGTAAGTGTTTTGTAAGTGAATTTACCGAGTTTTTGTGCAGCCAAGCCAAGTAAATAGAATGCACAATCTGGACCTACTACTTTGGCAATGCGCATATATTAAAAGAAAGTAAGTACTGGACAAACTGTGCTTTAGGAACGACATGAGAAAAAGAGGAAAGGAAACGTTGTAGATGCAATTACATTGCAAGGAACTGACTAACTAAAACGGAAGCCAGCAAAGTGATGAATTCAGCCAAGTTATAAAATAATGAAGAGCAAGTCAATAAAGAAAAAACTTAAATTGCCCGATTAAGAAAAATTACACTTAAAAAGAAATTAAAAAAGTCAACTTTAGTAATCAGCAATAGCTAATTAAGTAAAAAGTTGAATGAGCAGAGACTTCAATAATTAGTTATATGGCCCACAATTATTTAATGTATTTCACAGTAATCTATATTTCATATGCTAAAGTTTTACCTTTAAAAATGCATCATAATATTTCTTTTACTAAACTTTATGCTTTATTCTTATGTACTTTTATTTGCATTGCAATATTTGACTACTGAATCACATAAAATATCGATTACTACTTTGGCCAAACATTCAACAATAATCTGTATTTTAATATGTCTGATATGGCAAACTTTTAGCATCATAATATTGCAATATTTGACTGCACAAGCACACAAAGTATTGATTACTATTTTGAGCAAACAATTAACCAAACACGTCCAAAGACCAAAACCAAACAATTCATTTGATTCTACATTTATGGATAGCAAACAATTTGCAATTGCAATAGATATTCTCTCAAAGAGAAGGAAGCAGAGAGTTTTGCAAATAAATATACATTTCTTGCTAGTTTCAATTATGACTGCTATTGTTCATAGGATGCACAAGAAAACGAAACCAAAGAATCGAATTTATGCCAGACTTGACACTATTTTGGTTTTTGGTAGTTGGCCAACGTTGCGAATGCGTAACATTGTTTAGTTGGGCCTTTGCCCAAAAGGCATATAAATTCATATTTTGATATTTATGGATTTGAGCTGGTTTCTTGTGCAGCAAAAAGCGCTCAATGAACACATAAAACATAAAACAGAAACGGATACGATACCGGCACATAAAGTATAAAATTCGATTGAAAAACTTTTCTATTTGCAGTATTTTTGCTGCCGTTTTGCCGTTCGACGATTGCCATTTTCACAGAGTTGAGGAAAGGGGCGAGTACAGTGAGACCAAGTGGCATGCAACAACCAGTTGGCCAGCCGACCAGTCGGCTACATAATTTTGCACTTATCTGACCCCAGGCAGTCGCCTTTGGAGTTTGCTTTGGTGTTTTTTTGTTTCACTATTTTTTTTTATGGCTTTTCTATGCATTTGCAATTGCAATCGAGGACAACGGCCGGGACACGAAGTGACACCACAGGACATACAATAACAACAGTTTATTTGTTCTTTCTTCATCATCATATTGTTGTTGTTATTTATTTTTAATGTCATTTAATTATGAAAATAATTCTGACTTGGGTCGGCAGTTCAGTGGCCTGGCAACGGCTTTTGTCATGGCTTCGCCAACTTCTGCTTCATTGTTGTTGTTGTTTTGTGAAAATAATTAAATGAAAGCTGCAGGATATTTGCGCACAATGTGCACTGATTATGTACCGTGTCCTGTTGCTGGTTATACACCCCCTTCTCTCTACCCCTCTCTCTCTCTCTCTCTCTCACTATCCACCATCTGCCGTTGTCATGTCTCGCCTGTCATTCGCTTTGCCCTTCATAGTGCACTTTGGGTATAAACAAGTCTCAACATTTTTGTCAGTTAATTAATTTTTTCCTACTGCCTGCAATTTGATTAAATGAGAATATTTTCTGTATTTTCTGTTAGTGCGAGTCAAGTTCGAAACTTGTTATTAATTTTGTAATCACATTTCTGATGAGCGCGTCTGCTGACTTGTTTTTTACAGGTGAGTGGCTTTCAAGTATAGCTATCAATAATCAAGTGTGCACAAATATGTAGTTATCATCCTTTCAGCCAGTTGATTTGATTTTATGATATGATATTTATAATTCAATAAATTAAATTAAATGTACATATTTGTATCCTTGATGTTGCACATTTAAAGATAAACGGTTAAATGCGCATTTTAATTACTTTTTTTAATAAACATACTTTATAATAAACATATTTAAAACTATATTCAGCATTTTAATTTGACTGCACAATTAATGCACTTCGCAAAGAGAATAGTTGGGCTTTTCAAAATTCCCAGTCTCGTCATTGGTAGCATATTAAATTTACCTTTTTTATTTATGTTAAATGTTTAGAGTACATCTATAATTTAAATAGATAAATTTGAATAGGCAAAATATTTAAAATACAGTTTTTTTTCTATTTGAATGTTTTTTTTATGTTATCGCTTAAATTTGACTATTTAAAGCACATATGTAATTAAAATGGATAAACTAATAATACAAAAAATATTATATTTTAAAGAGTTTTTCTTCTCTTCATAATGCTTTATTTATTGTCAGTCAGATAAAAATGAAAGCTTTGCCATTTTTATGAGCACACCTTTTGTTTGGCTGATAATCGAATCTGCGAGAAATCTGCATGAAAGCACTGCAAATAGATACAACAAAGGCAACAACAATTGGGATAACAATGCAAACAACGTGTATAACAGCAACAACAACAACAACAAGAGAACAGCTAAGCAAACAGTGAACAGTTAGATAAGCTCACAGTTCTCCCATGCCCCAAATGATAAGCGAGCAATGAACAGCAGCTATTCCATGTTCCAAATGTTTGCCATAATCTACAGCTGAGCTGATGTGAATACGTCAATGTGTGCGTGAGTATACAGATGTATGTGTATGTGTGTTGTGCTTGTGATTGATAACATGTCTAATTGAATCACAACAACGAGCTGCAAGAGCAGAGGAAGGCTGTGTCTCACACCAATTCTAATCGCAATCGCAATGAGTACTTACAATTACACATGTTTGCGCTTCATTATCAGTAAGTAGCCAGAGCTGCGAGTTGTTCGTCACTTCTGATCGGTGTGTGCATGGATCCAAAACAATTCAGTTTCAGTTGAAATCGTTGGGTTTCGCGGTTCGGTTCCCATTGAATTCTCCCGCTGCGCCTTTCGCCTTTACATTGCATTCTGTGATATTCCCTTGTGATTAGATCCTGATCAGGACTTTTCACATTTATTTCAAAATTTTGTGGTTGTTAAATAAAGTGTTGTGGTTAATCCTTTCGTAACGCATTTCGAACTTTGTGCAATATACTTTTAATACACATTAACAACCATGCTGCGTAATAGCTATAAAGCGCTGCGCAACAATTTATTAAGCAATACCTGGAGAGCAGCCAGCTCCCATGGGCCCAGACAACCAGTGAGTGATTAAAGAAATACAAAATAAAAATATATTATATGCAGTTAAAATCAAAACATATTATTGAAATTAATATGAGCGATCAGCTATTAAAATAATTAATTGTGAATGACTGTAGTTTTGTTTCAAATGATGACGTTTTAAGAATCAGATGATTTTGCTTGGATTGTGAATATAGGTTTTAAGGTTACAGTGTGTATGTAAAACTAAAATGGATGAAAATAACCTTTTGTTTTATAAAAGCTGTAAAATATAAATTATTAAAAATTTTTAGTATTTGTGATAAAATTGAATTTAAATTAGTTAACAATCCATTTTGTTTTTATTTTCTATAAACTTTATCGAATAACAATGAAATTTGTTATCAAATAATTCGAAAGCCAAATAAAATTGCCCAAAATAATGACAATGACAATTATCTTTTGCATGTTTTATTGATTTTCGTCTAGGTTGTTGAACTTTGCTATTTGTTATGGTTATCAGTGAATTTGCGTTTTCGATGCAAACGGTTCAAACTAGTTCAAGTTAATGCCATGAATCGACTCACAATTTCGTATAATATACAATGCTAAAGTCTAATATTCACATATTGCTAATTATAAATTAGTGATAGAAGAGTGAATGTAGACCTTTGTTATATTCTCTAAGTTGAAAGTCAAACAATCCTTATCATATTGTAAGGCTGTGCAGTCTGCAAACATATTAATGGACTTTGCTTTCTATTGCCCAACACAATGCAGAATTGAACTAGTAAACCACATACAAATGAGTAGAACAGTAACCGGCTCAATGCAGATCGTCGGCAACAGTATATACACAGTACTCAGTCTGTATATATTATTAAAAAGCAAACGTGTGGACGACTGATAAGAGATAATTCTTTTGCGAATAAGTTGATTTAAATGTGGGGGAAAATTACCGACACACCACGACAGCAGTCACGGGAAGCCCAGCTGATGTTGACGTACTTGTCCGTGTATCTTGAATGACCACAGTCAATATGAAATTGCGTTAAATGGGTTGCCCATTTTTCCAGTGTCCATAGATTGGATTATATAAGTTACTGATTGGGGATACCGTTCATACTCATAGATTAGGCGCAAAATTTTCCTTGACACTAAAATTTAATCAGCACTCAATCAGCACCATAAAAATGGGCAACAAGAACAACAATAACAGGCGAAAAGTAGTTGAAGATTTGAGTTCGTTTCGTTCGATGGTTTTTATTATCTTTTATGACAAATCGGAGTGGCAACAGCTTGGAATGGCTAAAAAGGATGCTTGGGTCTAAACTGGGCCATCAAACTGCCTTTTGGGTTGAGCTAATTGAATGGACGGTTGAAATCGATTTATGTATTTTTTTCGGATTTAGATTTGGGTTTGGGTTCATGCTGACGTGCTGTAAATCATTTGCAGTGTTAGGTGCAGATTGAAGGACATGCAAAACATACAAAATAGAAATACGTTCGTACACATACAAAGTGTGACTGGGTGGTGTGAAAAAAAAAACAAAATGTATTTGCATGACATTCTGATAAAATGTCACAAAAAGCGTTGTCACAGCATGACAGCTGGCAGGACAATATGGCGTATACGTGTTAAAATAAATTGTAGAGTGTAAATATTGTATTACAAAACTACGTACAGTCTCGTCGAGTAACCGATTGAGAATGATTTCAACTCATTCGTGTTTTGTTTTGTTTTGCTTCGCCTCAGGCCATTCAATGCCCAATGCCGCTCGCCGTTTGCCTTTTCCA